>NC_133705.1:4200000-4627321 GCF_048934315.1 Petromyzon marinus
CGGTGCGTGATGAGTGTGAGACGGTGAGTGATGAGTGTGAGACGGTGCGTGATGAGTGTGAGACGGTGCGTGGTGAGTGTGAGACGGTGCGTGGTGAGTGTGAGACGGTGCGTGGTGAGTGTGAGACGGTGAGTGTGAGACGGTGAGTGATGAGTGTGAGACGGTGCGTGATGAGTGTGAGACGGTGCGTGATGAGTGTGAGACGCTGCGTGGTGAGTGTGAGACGGTGAGTGTGAGATGGTGCGTGATGAGTGTGAGACGGTGCGTGATGAGTGTGAGACGGTGCGTGATGAGTGTGAGACGGTGCGTGATGAGTGTGAGACGCTGCGTGATGAGTGTGAGACGGTGAGTGTGAGACGGTGCGTGATGAGTGTGAGACGGTGAGTGTGAGACGGTGCGTGATGAGTGTGAGACGGTGCGTGGTGAGTGTGAGACGGTGTGTGGTGAGTGTGAGACGGTGAGTGTGAGACGGTGCGTGATGAGTGTGAGACGGTGCGTGATGAGTGTGAGACGGTGCGTGATGAGTGTGAGACGGTGCGTGGTGAGTGTGAGACGGTGCGTGGTGAGTGTGAGACGGTGCGTGATGAGTGTGAGACGGTGAGTGTGAGACGGTGTGTGATGAGTGTGAGACGGTGCATGATGAGTGTGAGACGGTGCGTGGTGAGTGTGAGACGGTGAGTGATGAGTGTGAGACGGTGCGTGATGAGTGTGAGACGGTGCGTGATGAGTGTGAGACGGTGCGTGATGAGTGTGAGACGGTGCGTGATGAGTGTGAGACGGTGCGTGATGAGTGTGAGACGGTGCGTGATGAGTGTGAGACGGTGAGTGATGAGTGTGAGACGGTGCGTGATGAGTGTGAGACGGTGCGTGATGAGTGTGAGACGGTGCGTGGTGAGTGTGAGACGGTGCGTGGTGAGTGTGAGACGGTGCGTGATGAGTGTGAGACGGTGAGTGATGAGTGTGAGACGGTGCGTTATGAGTGTGAGATGGTGCGTGATGAGTGTGAGACGGTGCGTGGTGAGTGTGAGACGGTGCGTGATGAGTGTGAGACGGTGCGTGGTGAGTGTGAGACGGTGCGTGGTGAGTGTGAGACGGTGCGTGATGAGTGTGAGACGGTGAGTGTGAGACGGTGTGTGATGAGTGTGAGACGGTGCATGATGAGTGTGAGACGGTGCGTGGTGAGTGTGAGACGGTGAGTGATGAGTGTGAGACGGTGCGTGATGAGTGTGAGACGGTGCGTGATGAGTGTGAGACGGTGCGTGATGAGTGTGAGACGGTGAGTGTGAGACGGTGCGTGATGAGTGTGAGACGGTGCGTGATGAGTGTGAGACGGTGCGTGATGAGTGTGAGACGGTGTGTGATGAGTGTGAGACGCTGCGTGGTGAGTGTGAGACGGTGTGTGATGAGTGTGAGACGGTGCGTGATGAGTGTGAGACGGTGAGTGATGAGTCTGAGACGGTGCGTGATGAGTGTGAGACGGTGCGTGATGAGTGTGAGACGCTGCGTGATGAGTGTGAGACGGTGAGTGTGAGACGGTGAGTGATGAGTGTGAGACGGTGCGTGATGAGTGTGAGACGGTGCGTGGTGAGTGTGAGACGGTGAGTGTGAGACGGTGCATGGTGAGTGTGAGACGCTGCGTGATGAGTGTGAGACGGTGCGTGGTGAGTGTGAGACGGTGCTTGGTGAGTGTGAGACGGTGAGTGTGAGACGGTGAGTGGTGAGTGTGAGACGGTGAGTGGTGAGTGTGAGACGCTGCGTGGTGAGTGTGAGATGGTGAGTGTGAGACGCTGCGTGGTGAGTGTGAGTGCGTGAGAGAACGGGCTGTGCGTGTGTGAGAGAGTGCGTGTGCGTGCGTGTGTGAGAGATTGCGTGCGTGTGAGAGAGAGCGTGCGTGCGTGCGTGATAATTGAGATCGTTGTGGTGGTTGTGAGTGCGTGAGAGCGAGAGAGCTTTCGTGAGCGGGTCGAGTGCGTTAGAGGACGGAGTGTGCGTGCGAGTTCCGTGCGCGTGCGTGAGAGGGCGCGTGTGATTCAGTCAACACGCACGCACACGCACGCTATCTCTCGCACACGAGTACACACGGACACGCACACACACGCACGCTATCTCTCGCACAAACGCACACGAGTACACACAGACACGCACGCACACGAGTGCACACTGACACGCAGCACGCACACTGAAGCACAATGACAAGGATCCCCCGTGTAGCCTTAACAGACTGTTGGGGCAAGTGCTGTCAGCGAGCAGCACCTGTGAAGGCACACGAGGGGGTGGGTGACCAGCACCACGCCCGGCCGCCTTTGTCTACCCGAGTGGCGATGTTTACACACCGCACCAGGTACTCATTTGAGGCCGAGTCGACCTAAGAGAGGCCCAGGACCGGTTCAAATATTCGCCGCTGTTATTGGTCGTGAGCTGAAAACGAAGTCGGTTCGCCGGTGTCGTAGCGCTGCGCGCTAACCATTTCGCCACCGCTCCCTACTGAGAGACAAAGACACGTGCCATCACGTTGACAGACACACGCTGACACTCACAATGACGGGCAAAGACAAATATATCCCCCACCCCCGTGTAGCCTTAACAGACTGTTGGGGCAAGTGCTGTTAGCGAGCAACGCGCCTCCAAAGACAAAGATCCCCTCGTGTAGCCTTAACAGACTGTTGGGGCAAGTGCTGTTAGCAAGCAGCACCTACAAAGACAAAGATTCCCCGTGTAGCCTTAACAGACTGTTGGGGCAAGTGCTGTTAGCGAGCAGCACCTACAAAGACAAAGATCCCCCGTGTAGCCTCCACAGACTGTTGGGGCAAGTGCTGTTAGCGAGCAGCGCCTACAAAGACAAAGACCCCCGTGTAGCCTTAACAGACTGTTGGGGCAAGTGCTGTTAGCGAGCAGCGCCTACAAAGACAAAGACCCCCCGTGTAGCCTTAACAGACTGTTGGGGCAAGTGCTGTTATCGAGCAGCGCCTACAAAGATAAAGATCCCCCGTGTAGCCTTAACAGACTGTTGGGGCAAGTGCTGTTAGCGAGCAGCGCCTACAAAGACAAAGAACCCCCGTGTAGCCTTAACAGACTGTTGGGGCAAGTGCTGTTAGCGAGCAGCGCCTACAAAGACAAAGATCCCCCGTGTAGCCTTAACAGACTGTTGGGGCAAGTGCTGTTAGCGAGCAGCGCCTACAAAGACAAAGATCCCCCGTGTAGCCTTAACAGACTGTTTGGGCAAGTGCTGTTAGCGAGCACCGATGGAGGTCGGTACGACACACGATGGGTTGGTGTGGCACGGGAAAAAAAAAAACTCGCCCGGCCGCCTTTGTCTCTCCAGTGCCAATGTGTACACACCGCACTCATTTAAGGCGGAGTCGACCTAGGAGTGGTTCAGATATTCGCCACTGCTGTTGGCCGTCAGCAGGAATCGTGCCCGGGTCGCCGAGTTCATAGCCCCGTGATGCCTCTCCACCACAAACACAGC
The DNA here is from genome assembly GCF_048934315.1 of Petromyzon marinus. NCBI lineage: Eukaryota > Metazoa > Chordata > Hyperoartia > Petromyzontiformes > Petromyzontidae > Petromyzon > Petromyzon marinus. The sequence continues at coordinate 4,203,470 of NC_133705.1, forward strand.
CGCACAAACACAGCTACACACCCTGACTGCACACACACCGTGTGTGTGTGTGTGTGCACACCCTACACGACACGTGGTGTACATAACACGTGCACGTGTAGCACGCGTGCTGTACATCACAAATACCGTGTACACGAACACTGCACATTACATCACAGCATGTACCGTACACACACAGAGAGACGCCACACTCAGACTATTAACATCCCCTTGTTCAATTCATTGGTGGATTAAGCCCGACCCGCGTCCCTGCACAAGACGAAATGGGTTTGCGAAACCATACGCCACCACGACCGGTCAGTGCGGGTTGATCGAACGGGAACAGCCCGGCTCTGACCCAGTTCATCAAACATTACGCGGCACTGATGCCATCCGTGATACGAATAGAACTTGGAACAGCCGGGCTTGCAGAGTGCGCTCACCACTGGGCCACCGCGAACCCCTCTCCCCCACCACCACTTCTCCATCCGTCCCACCCATCGCCACGTGCCACGCAGAAGCTCGCGTGCCGTGCGCGCGCATCGCGTGACTGACTGCTCATTGCGTGCACGGCAGGGGAGGGGGGGGAAGACCCAACCACAGGGGTGCCCCTACTCCCAGCATCACAGCCCTCCTCCCGTGTCCGCTCGTCCCACCCCACCCCCATCTAACACCCCCCCCACGCTCTTTCCATCCCCTTCTCAAGCCACGCGACCGACGCTCTGTTCTGTGAGGGTGTCGCGCGCAGCTCCATTGCCCTCCCCCCACCCATCCACCCCAAATCCATGAGAGCTTGTGTATTCTATTTTTGTTTTACCAAGTAAGGCCACACTGAGCTATATAAGCTCGTTTTCAGACGCGACCTGGCCGTCACAAATGAAAGCCTAACGAAGTGGGCTTATCATCACGTGGACATTTATAGCAGCAGCCAAATACTCAAAAACGCGTGGATGTTGACCCTAAATGTGGAGGAGGAGAAGAACCGGGAGGACCCAGAGAAGAAACCACGTGTCCACGTTGGAGAGACAAACTCCAAACACAGAGCAGGCGTCAGAGTCTGGTTCGAACCCACGAGCTCCTGTGTACCAGGCGAGGGAGTTCACATCTCGCCACCTTTCCCCCACCCCCACCATCCACTGCATCCTTGTTCGTCCCCCTGTCAGCCCCCATTCACTATCATTCTTTATTCTAAAAGATATCTAGTTTTATTTTACCAGGTGAGGTCCACTGTCCGTATCGCTCTTATTCAGAAGCGACCTGGCCACAAATGTTAATCTCAACAAAGTGGCTGATCACGTTTGACTTTTATCGCAGCCAAATGCCTCTAAACGCCCCTCCATGTCCCTCTTGTCCGCTATAATCTTCGTCTTTAACTCACGTCCGGATTGGGGTAACACTTGGTGCCTGCTGCAAGAGGAGGCACGCGCGGCAAATTTCCACAGCCCATAGCGAGAGGTGACTCCTGTACAGCGAAACCTTGGATAGCGAGTAACCTGGTCTGCGAGTGTTTTGCAAAACGAGAAAAAGTTTTAAGTAAATTTTAATTTGATAAACGAGCGAGGTCTTGCAATACGAGTAGTGTACGTATACGCTTTGTCTGCCGAGCGTCACGTGATCACAACTGATATACGAGTGCTTTGATATACGAGTGCTTTGGATTAAAAAACACGTTTCCGGAAAGAATTATGCTCGCAATCCAATGTTTTACTGCAGTTATTTATCCTGGAGAAATCCGATGAGCTATAAAGTTATTTCTCACAGATGTCCAGTAGGGGCGGGTCAGGAAGCTACAACAAACAATGAAAACACCGATAGGAGTGAAAAGCACAGGAAAAGTAACAACATCATTAAACATGAATACATGAAATAGATAAACAGTATTTACGTTCAAATTGCATAATTACACCAATTCCTAAGCTTAAGCAAGGCAGCAAAAACAGTTCCAGACCATACGAAGACACCACACAGCCCCTCAATAAAATTGCACATTAACATTTTCGATACTACGTGGGTGAGGATGACATTTATAAATCACATTTGCAAATGCAGTTGTGTCCAGCGCTAATATTCTGCTATTTCTGCCGAATGTAAAGTACTCTGAGCTGTGTTGCGCCATGCCAAGGCGCTGCAGGTCGCTTTACCTGGCACCACGCTCACGGGCCGACAGGGGGCAGCCGAGAGAGCGAACGAGGTGTGTCGGGGTTGACCAAAGGTGACCCCCCCGGGTGGCCCGTGAATGAAGGTTGACACCCCAGACCCCCCAAGGGCTAGGGGCTGGGGGGGATAGGGGCCACCGGCCGATTTTAAGAACCTGTAAGATGTAAGACCTTTTAAGACCTTTCCAGATCCTCCCAGACATTTCTGGAAGGATCTGGAGAGGGGGTGATGAGGGGAGGGGTAAGCCTGACCTGGGGATAAAAGCCGGCCCTCTGAACGGGTCCGGCAGTGTTCGCCAACTCAAGACCTGAAGACTGCACCAGCACCCTAGGATCCTCAACCAAGGCTCTGGATAGAGCCGGGTTGTAGCGGACCCGTAGTGGGACCAGCACCCTGGCAGGGTCGGGTCGGTCTAGCCTCCCTTAGAGGCCGTGGCCAGGGCCCTGTGTGGAGCGTAGCCCGGGGTGTGTAGGACACACTAGAAGGAAGGCTGTACCTCCCTTAGGCTGTCGCGTTGAAGGGGCCGTACCCCTTCGTGTCACAGTCACTGCCAGTTGAGTCTGTTGGTTAATAAACGCGTTGCCTCCAGAAGCCGTGTCCGTGTAGTTAGTTAGACACACAACACCTGTTTGCCAGGTGTATATAAGTACGGGATGCAAATCACTGTGCCATGTCAACAGCTTAGCAATAATTATATATAGTAATGTTATTTCATGTATAATTGTTATATTCCACCACTTTCATTTTGTAATGTGTATGAAATAATTATTTTATACCTACATGACTTTACCGAAAAAACCATAGAGTATTGATTGCTGCAGTCACGAAAGCTTCAAATCAAGATTGTATGAAATAAATGATCGAACATTTACTTTTATTGGTCCCCATAGTTAACATTTCAGATTTAAATCTAGAATTTAAATCTAAAATTTCAGAACACTTTAATACTTCCGTGGGGACAATGTGAAATAATTACATTTAAAGTGATTTGGCCTTCAACCAAGACGTTATCAGGAGCGACTTTAACCCGGCCCCATAGCTTAGAGGTAGTAACGAGTCCTACATAAGATCTGCGCGGAACTCACACGCTACTGGTTATAAGCTTTTTATTATTTGTCTAGTAGGTCTGTCTCTGACGGACCGCACCCATTAAACCAAAGACAGAATTGTATAACATCATTAAATGGTTCACCAAGTTTAAATCAAATACAGTTTTTGCGTTTCATCGTCAGCATTTATGCAATAGAGATTACACTAGGTGCTGCGTAGAGAACAATTCTACACATTTACATTGTTAAAAGTTAACAAATTGCACGATTTTCTGCATGCAAAACATTGCTTACTATTCGTGTAAATAGAGTTTATGGTCTCACTGATACAATTATTATTATTATTTTGATATGAGCATTGAATATACGGAACGACTTCAACGCATACCCATAGCCGCGTAAATGTCACATGAATGATTATGGATACGTTCTCCACGGAAGTGCTCTGACTTTTATTTTACGTGGTTAATGTGTGACACAATTGTTAAAGACAAAACCAATGTAAGTAAATGCGAAGTTGTAAAGCATTTTTTTAATTTCATGGATGTGGAGATGTTCGACCCAGCTTAACCAGCACATAGGGAGGGTATTGACAGGTCCGGATACCACTTCAGAATCAGTCACGTAGGTATAAAATACAATACATCACGACGTTTCGGGCGCGACACACGCTCTCCGATCTTACAGTTACAAACTAATTTCTCACATTAACATCGCTAAATCTCCGGCCACTTCTTTATGACCCTTGGGCTACACCGCTACACCCATTTCAAACCTTTTAGAACAGTCTGCCTCAGCAGCAGACCTTACTCTCCCAACCTGATGATGTCGTGATTTATTTTATTTTATACCTACGTGACTTTACCGAAAACCAAAGAGTATGGATTCCTGCAGTCACGAAAGCTTCAAGTGAGGATAGAATCAGAATATTTATTTATCCTGGAGAAATCCGATGAGCTATAAAGTTCTTTCTCACAGATGTCCAGTAGGGGCGGGTCAAGAAGCTAAAATAAACAATAGAAAACACCGATAGGAGTGCAAAGCACAGGAGAAGTAACAAAATCATTAAACACGAATAAATGAAATAGATAAACAGTATTTAAGTTAAAATTGCATAATTACAAAAATTCCTAAGATTAAGCAAAGCAGCAAAAACAATTCCAGACCATACCAAGACACCACACAGCCCCTCAATAAAATTGCACATTAACATTTTCGATACTACGTGGGTGAGGATGACATTTATAAATCACATTTGCAAATGCAGTTGTGCCCAGCGCTAATATTCTGCTATTTCTGCCGAATGTAAAGTACTCTGAGCTGTGTTGTGCCATGCCAAGGCGCTGCAGGTCGCTTTACCTGGCACCACGCTCACGGGCCGACAGGGGGCAGCCGAGAGAGCGAACGAGGTGTGTCGGGGTTGACCAAAGGTGACCCCCCCGGGTGGCCCGTGAATGAAGGTTGACACCCCAGACCCCCCAAGGGCTAGGGGCTGGGGGGGATAGGGGCCACCGGCCGATTTTAAGAACCTGTAAGATGTAAGACCCTTTAAGACCATTCCAGATCCTCCCAGACATTTCTGGAAGGATCTGGAGAGGGGGTGATGAGGGGAGGGGTATGCCCGACCTGGGGATGAAAGCCGGCCCTCTGAACGGGTCCGGCAGTGTTCGCCAACTCAAGACCTGAAGACGTCCAGGACCTGAAGACTGCACCAGCACCCTAGGATCCTCAACCGAGGCTCTGTTCAGAGCCGGGTTGTAGCGGACCGGTAGTGGGACCAGCACCCTGGCAGGGTCGGGTCGGTCTAGCCTCCCTTAGAGGCCGTGGCCAGGGCCCTGTGTGGAGCGTAGCCCGGGGTGTGTAGGACACACGAGAAGGGAGGTTGTACCTCCCTTAGGCTGTCGCGTTGAAGGGGCCGTACCCCTTCGTGTCACAGTCACTGTCAGTGGAGTCTGTTGGTTAATAAACGCGTTGCCTCCAGAAGCCGTGTCCGTGTAGTTAGTTAGACACACAACACCTGTTTGCCAGGTGTATATAAGTACGGGATGCAAATCACTGTGCATGTCAACAGCTTAGCAATAATTATATATAGTAATGTTATTTCATGTATAATTGTTATATTCCACCACTTTCATTTTGTAATGTGTATGAAATAATTATTTTATACCTACATGACTTTACCGAAAGAACCAAAGAGTATGGATTCCTGTAGTCACGAAAGCTTCAAATCAAGATTGTATGAAATAAATTATCGAACATTTATTTTTATTGGTCCCCATAGTTAACATTTCAGATTTAAGTCTAGAATTTCAGAAGACTTTAATATTTCTGTGGGGACAATGTGAAATAATTACATTAAAAGTGATTTGGCCTTCAACCAAGACTATATCAGGAGCGACTTTAACCCGGCCCCATAGCTTAGAGGTAGTAGCGAGTCCTACATAAGATCTGCGCGGCACTCACACGCTACTGGTTATAAGCTTTTTATTATTTGTCTAGTAGGTCTGTCTCTGACGGACCGCACCCATTAAACCAAAGACAGAATTGTATAACATCATTAAATGGTCGACCAAGTTTAAATCAAATACAGTTTTTGCGTTTCATTGTCAGCATTTATGCAATAGAGATTACACTACGTGCTGCGTAGAGAACATTTTTACACATTTACATTGTTAAAAGTTAACAAATTGCACGATTTTCTGCATGAAAAACATTGCTTACTATTCGTGTAAATAGAGTTTATGGTCTCACTGATACAATTTTTTATAATTATTTTGATATGAGAATTGAATATACGGAACGACTTCAACGCATACCCATAGCAGCGTAAATGTCACGTGAATGAGTATGGATACGTTCTCCACGGAAGTGCTCTGACTTTTATTTTACGTGGTTAATGTGTGACACAATTGTTAAAGACAAAACGAATGTAAGTAAATGCGAAGTTGTAAAGCATTTTTTTAATTTCATGGATGTGGAGATGTTCGACCCAGCTTAACCAGCACATAGGGAGGGTATTGACAGGTCCAGATACCACTTCAGAATCAGAATACTCTTTGGTTCTTTCAGTAAAGTCACGTAGGTATAAAATTAAATACATCACGACGTTTCGGGCGTAACACACGCTCTCCGATCTTACAGTTACAAGCTAATTTCTCACATTAACATCACTAAATCCCCGGCCACTTCTTTATGACCCTTGGGCTACACCCATTTCAAACCTTTTAAAACAGTCTGCCTCAGCAGCAGACCTTACTCTCCCAACCTGATGATGGACGCTTGTGTTGTGCCCGAAACGTCGAGATTTATTTTATTTTCTATTTACGTGACTTTACCGATAGAACCAAAGAGAATGGATTCCTGCAGTCACGAAAGCTTCAAGTGAAGATAGAATCAGAATATTTATTTATCCTGGAGAAATCCGATGAGCTATAAAGTTCTTTCTCACAGATGTCCCGTAGGGGCGGGTCAGGAAGCTAAAATAAACAATAGAAAACACCGATAGGAGTGCAAAGCACAGGAAAAGTAACAAAATCATTAAACACGAATACATGAAATAGATAAACAGTATTTAAGTTAAAATTTCATAATTACACCAATTCCTAAGCTTAAGCAAGGCAGCAAAAACAGTTCCAGACCATACGAAGACACCACACAGCCCCTCAATAAAATGAAATTGCACGTTAACATTTTCGATACTACGTGGGTGAGGATGACATTTATAAATCACATTTGCAAATGCAGTTGTGTCCAGCGCTAATATTCTGCTATTTCTGCCGAATGTAAAGTACTCTGAGCTGTGTTGCGCCATGCCAAGGCGCTGCAGGTCGCTTTACCTGGCACCACGCTCACGGGCCGACAGGGGGCAGCCGAGAGAGCGAACGAGGGGTGTCGGGGTTGACCAAAGGTGACCCCCACACCCCCCGGGTGGCCCGTGAAGGAAGGTTGACACCCCAGACCCCCAAGGGCTAGGGGCTGGGGGGGATAGGGGCCACCGGCCGATTTTAAGAACCTTTAAGATGTAAGACCCTTTAAGACCTTTCCAGATCCTCCCAGACATTTCTGGAAGGATCTGGAGAGGGGGTGATGAGGGGAGGGGTAAGCCTGACCTGGGGATAAAAGCCGGCCCTCTGAACGGGTCCGGCAGTGTTCGCCAACTCAAGACCTGAAGACGTCCAAGACCTGAAGACTGCACCAGCACCCTGGGACCCTCAACCGAGGCTCTGGTCAGAGCCAGGTTGTAGCGGACCCGTAGTGGGACCAGCTCCGTGGGACCCTCAACCGAGGCTCTGGTCAGAGCCGTGTTGTAGTGGACCGGTGGTGGGACCAGCACCCTGGCAGGGTCGGGTCGGTCTAGCCTCCCTTAGAGGCCGTGGCCAGGGCCCTGTGTGGAGCGTAGCCCGGGGTGTGTCGGACACACTAGAATGGAGGCTGTACCTCCCTTAGGCTGTCGCGTTGAAGGGGCCGTACCCCTTCGTGTCACAGTCACTGCCAGTGGAGTCTGTTGGTTAATAAACGCGTTACCTCCAGAAGCCGTGTCCGTGTAGTTAGTTAGACACACAACACCTGTTTGCCAGGTGTATATAAGTACGGGATGCAAATAACTGCATGTCAACAGCTTAGCAATAAATATATAGTAATTTTATTTCATGTATAATTGTTATATTCCACCACTTTCATTTTGTAATGTGTATGAAATAATTATTTGATACCTACGTGACTTTACCGAAAGAACCAAAGAGTATGGATTCCTGTAGTCACGAAAGCTTCAAATGAAGATTGTATGAAATAAATTATCGAACATTTACTTTTATTGGTCCCCATAGTTAACATTTCAGAGTTAAATCTAGAATTTAAATCTTAAATTTCAGAAGACTTTAATACTTCCGTGGGGACAATGTGAAATATTTACATTTAAAGTGATTTTGCCTTCAACCAAGACGATATCAGGAGCGACTTTAACCCGGCCCCATAGCTTAGAGGTAGTAGCGAGTCCTACATAACATCTGTGCGGAACTCACGCGCTACTGGTTATAAGCTTTTTATTATTTGTCTAGTAGGTCTGTCTCTGACGGACCGCATTCATTAAACCAAAGACAGAATTGTATAACATCATTAAATGGTCGACCAAGTGTAAATCAAACTCAGTTTTTGCCTTTTATCGCCAGCATTTATTATACAATAGAGATTACACAACGTGCTGCGTAGAGAACAGTCAATTTACACATTTACATTGTTAAAAGTTAACAAATTGCACGATTTTCTGCATGCAAAACATTGCTTACTATTCGTGTAAATAGAGTTTATGGTCTCACTGATACAATTTTTTATAATTATTTTGATATGAGAATTGAATATACGGAACGACTTCAACGCATACCCATTGCAGCGTAAATGTCACATGAATGATTATGGATACGTTCTCCACGGAAGTGCTCTGACTTTTATTTTACTTGGTTAATGTGTGACACAATTGTTAAAGACAAAACAATGTAAGTAAATGCCAAGTTGTAAAGCATTTTTTTTATTTCATGGATGTGGAGATGTTCGACCCAGCTTAATCAGCACATAGGGAGGGTATTGACAGGTCCAGATACCACTTCAGAATCAGAATACACTTTGGTTCTTTCAGTAAAGTCACGTAGGTATAAAATAAAATGCATCACGACGTTTCGGGCGCGACACACGCTCTCCGATCTTACAGTTACAAGCTAATTTCTCACATTAACATCACTAAATCCCCGGCCACTTCTTTATGACCTTTGGGCTACACCCATTTCAAACCTTTTAGAACAGTCTGCCTCAGCAGCAGACCTTACTCTCCCAACCTGATGATGGACGCTTGTGTTGTGCCCGAAACGTCGAGATTTATTTTATTTTCTATTTACGTGACTTTACCGATAGAACCAAAGAGTATGCATCCCTGCAGTCACGAAAGCTTCAAGTGAAGATAGAATCAGAATATGTATTTATCCTGGAGAAATCCGATGAGCTATAAAGTTCTTTCTCACAGATGTCCCGTAGGGGCGGGTCAGGAAGCTAAAATAAACAATAGAAAACACCGATAGGAGTGCAAAGCACAGGAGAAGTAACAAAATCATTAAACACGAATACATGAAATAGATAAACAGTATTTAAGTTAAAATTGCATAATTACACCAATTCCTAAGCTTAAGCAAGGCAGCAAAAACAGTTCCAGACCATACGAAGACACCACACAGCCCCTCAATAAAATTGCACATTAACATTTTCGATACTACGTGGGTGAGGATGACATTTATAAATCACATTTGCAAATGCAGTTGTGTCCAGCGCTAATATTCTGCTATTTCTGCCGAATGTAAAGTACTCTGAGCTTTGTTGCGCCATGCCAAGGCGCTGCAGGTCGCTTTACCTGGCACCACGCTCACGGGCCGACAGGGGGCAGCCGAGAGAGCGAACGAGGTGTGTCGGGGTTGACCAAAGGTGACCCCCCCGGGTGGCCCGTGAATGAAGGTTGACACCCCAGACCCCCCAAGGGCTAGGGGCTGGGGGGGGATAGGGGCCACCGGCCGATTTTAAGAACCTGTAAGATGTAAGACCCTTTAAGACCTTTCCAGATCCTCCCAGACATTTCTGGAAGGATCTGGAGAGGGGGTGATGAGGGGAGGGGTAAGCCTGACCTGGGGATAAAAGCCGGCCCTCTGAACGGGTCCGGCAGTGTTCGCCAACTCAAGACCTGAAGACTGCACCAGCACCCTAGGATCCTCAACCAAGGCTCTGGATAGAGCCGGGTTGTAGCGGACCCGTAGTGGGACCAGCACCCTGGCAGGGTCGGGTCGGTCTAGCCTCCCTTAGAGGCCGTGGCCAGGGCCCTGTGTGGAGCGTAGCCCGGGGTGTGTAGGACACACTAGAAGGAAGGCTGTACCTCCCTTAGGCTGTCGCGTTGAAGGGGCCGTACCCCTTCGTGTCACAGTCACTGCCAGTTGAGTCTGTTGGTTAATAAACGCGTTGCCTCCAGAAGCCGTGTCCGTGTAGTTAGTTAGACACACAACACCTGTTTGCCAGGTGTATATAAGTACGGGATGCAAATCACTGTGCCATGTCAACAGCTTAGCAATAATTATATATAGTAATGTTATTTCATGTATAATTGTTATATTCCACCACTTTCATTTTGTAATGTGTATGAAATAATTATTTTATACCTACATGACTTTACCGAAATAACCCTAGAGTATTGATTGCTGCAGTCACGAAAGCTTCAAATCAAGATTGTATGAAATAAATGATCGAACATTTACTTTTATTGGTCCCCATAGTTAACATTTCAGATTTAAATCTAGAATTTAAATCTAAAATTTCAGAACACTTTAATACTTCCGTGGGGACAATGTGAAATAATTACATTTAAAGTGATTTGGCCTTCAACCAAGACGTTATCAGGAGCGACTTTAACCCGGCCCCATAGCTTAGAGGTAGTAGCGAGTCCTACATAAGATCTGCACGGAAGTCACACGCTACTGGTTATAAGTTTTTTTTATTATTTGTCTAGTAGGTCTGTCTCTGACGGACCGCACCCATTAAACCAAAGACAGAATTGTATAAGATCATTAAATGGTCCACCAAGTTTAAATCAAATACAGTTTTTGCGTTTCATCGTCAGCATTTATGCAATAGAGATTACACTACGTGCTGCGTAGAGAACAATTCTACACATTTACATTGTTAAAAGTTAACAAATTGCACGATTTTCTGCATGCAAAACATTGCTTACTATTCGTGTAAATAGAGTTTATGGTCTCACTGATACAATTTTTTATAATTATTTTGATATGAGAATTGAATATACGGAACGACTTCAACGCATACCCATAGCCGCGTAAATGTCACATGAATGATTATGGATACGTTCTCCACGGAAGTGCTCTGACTTTTATTTTACGTGGTTAATGTGTGACACAATTGTTAAAGACAAAACCAATGTAAGTAAATGCGAAGTTGTAAAGCATTTTTTTAATTTCATGGATGTGGAGATGTTCGACCCAGCTTAACCAGCACATAGGGAGGGTATTGACAGGTCCGGATACCACTTCAGAATCAGTCACGTAGGTATAAAATACAATACATCACGACGTTTCGGGCGCGACACACGCTCTCCGATCTTACAGTTACAAACTAATTTCTCACATTAACATCGCTAAATCCCGGCCACTTCTTTATGACCCTTGGGCTACACCCATTTCAAACCTTTTAGAACAGTCTGCCTCAGCAGCAGACCTTACTCTCCCAACCTGATGATGTCGTGATTTATTTTATTTTATACCTACGTGACTTTACCGAAAACCAAAGAGTATGGATTCCTGCAGTCACGAAAGCTTCAAGTGAGGATAGAATCAGAATATTTATTTATCCTGGAGAAATCCGATGAGCTATAAAGTTCTTTCTCACAGATGTCCAGTAGGGGCGGGTCAAGAAGCTAAAATAAACAATAGAAAACACCGATAGGAGTGCAAAGCACAGGAGAAGTAACAACATCATTAAACACGAATAAATGAAATAGATAAACAGTATTTAAGTTAAAAGTGCATAATTACAAAAATTCCTAAAAATAAGCAAAGCAGCAAAAACAGTTCCAGACCATACCAAGGCACCACACAGCCCCTCAATAAAATTGCACATTAACATTTTCGATACTACGTGGGTGAGGATGACATTTATAAATCACATTTGCAAATGCAGTTGTGTCCAGCGCTAATATTCTGCTATTTCTGCAGAATGTAAAGTACTCTGAGCTGTGTTGCGCCATGCCATGGCGCTTCAGGTCGCTTTACCTGGCACCACGCTCACGGGCCGACAGGGGGCAGCCGAGAGAGCGAACGAGGTGTGTCGGGGTTGACCAAAGGTGACCCCCCCGGGTGGCCCGTGAATGAAGGTTGACACCCCAGACCCCCAAGGGCTAGAGGCTGGGGGTGGGATAGGGGCCACCGGCCGATTTTAAGAACCTTTAAGATGTAAGACCCTTTAAGACCTTTCTAGATCCTCCCAGACATTTCTGGAAGGATCTGGAGAGGGGGTGATGAGGGGAGGGGTAAGCCTGACCTGGGGATAAAAGCCGGCCCTCTGAACGGGTCCGGCAGTGTTCGCCAACTCAAGACCTGAAGACTGCACCAGCACCCTAGGATCCTCAACCAAGGCTCTGGATAGAGCCGGGTTGTAGCGGACCCGTAGTGGGACCAGCACCCTGGCAGGGTCGGGTCGGGCTAGCCTCCCTTAGAGGCCGTGGCCAGGGCCCTGTGTGGAGCGTAGCCCGGGGTGTGTAGGACACACTAGAAGGAAGGCTGTACCTCCCTTAGGCTGTCGCGTTGAAGGGGCCGTACCCCTTCGTGTCACAGTCACTGCCAGTTGAGTCTGTTGGTTAATAAACGCGTTGCCTCCAGAAGCCGTGTCCGTGTAGTTAGTTAGACACACAACACCTGTTTGCCAGGTGTATATAAGTACGGGATGCAAATCACTGTGCCATGTCAACAGCTTAGCAATAATTATATATAGTAATGTTATTTAATGTATAATTGTTATATTCCACCACTTTCATTTTGTAATGTGTATGAAATAATTATTTTATACCTACATGACTTTACCGAAATAACCCTAGAGTATTGATTGCTGCAGTCACGAAAGCTTCAAATCAAGATTGTATGAAATAAATGATCGAACATTTACTTTTATTGGTCCCCATAGTTAACATTTCAGATTTAAATCTAGAATTTAAATCTAAAATTTCAGAACACTTTAATACTTCCGTGGGGACAATGTGAAATAATTACATTTAAAGTGATTTGGCCTTCAACCAAGACGTTATCAGGAGCGACTTTAACCCGGCCCCATAGCTTAGAGGTAGTAGCGAGTCCTACATAAGATCTGCGCGGAACTCACACGCTACTGGTTATAAGCTTTTTATTATTTGACTAGTAGGTCTGTCTCTGACGGACCGCACCCATTAAACCAAAGACAGAATTGTATAACATCATTAAATGGTCCACCAAGTTTAAATCAAATACAGTTTTTGCGTTTCATCGTCAGCATTTATGCAATAGAGATTACACTAGGTGCTGCGTAGAGAACAATTCTACACATTTACATTGTTAAAAGTTAACAAATTGCACGATTTTCTGCATGCAAAACATTGCTTACTATTCGTGTAAATATAGTTTATGGTCTCACTGATACAATTATTATTATTATTTTGATATGAGAATTGAATATACGGAACGACTTCAACGCATACCCATAGCCGCGTAAATGTCACATGAATGATTATGGATATGTTCTCCACGGAAGTGCTCTGACTTTTATTTTACGTGGTTAATGTGTGACACAATTGTTAAAGACAAAACCAATGTAAGTAAATGCGAAATTGTAAAGCATTTTTTTAATTTCATGGATGTGGAGATGTTCGACCCAGCTTAACCAGCACTTAGGGAGGGTATTGACAGGTCCGGATACCACTTCAGAATCAGTCACGTAGGTATAAAATACAATACATCACGACGTTTCGGGCGCGACACACGCTCTCCGATCTTACAGTTACAAACTAATTTCTCACATTAACATCGCTAAATCTCCGGCCACTTCTTTATGACCCTTGGGCTACACCCATTTCAAACCTTTTAGAACAGTCTGCCTCAGCAGCAGACCTTACTCTCCCAACCTGATGATGTCGTGATTTATTTTATTTTATACCTACGTGACTTTACCGAAAACCAAAGAGTATGGATTTCTGCAGTCACGAAAGCTTCAAGTGAGGATAGAATCAGAATATTTATTTATCCTGGAGAAATCCGATGAGCTATAAAGTTCTTTCTCACAGATGTCCAGTAGGGGCGGGTCAAGAAGCTAAAATAAACAATAGAAAACACCGATAGGAGTGAAAAGTACAGGAGAAGTAACAAAATCATTAAACACGAATAAATGAAATAGATAAACAGTATTTAAGTTAAAATTGCATAATTACAAAAATTCCTAAGATTAAGCAAAGCAGCAAAAACAATTCCAGACCATACCAAGACACCACACAGCCCCTCAATAAAATTGCACATTAACATTTTCGATACTACGTGGGTGAGGATGACATTTATAAATCACATTTGCAAATGCAGTTGTGTCCAGCGCTAGTATTCTGCTATTTCTGCCGAATGTAAAGTACTCTGAGCTGTGTTGCGCCATGCCAAGGCGCTGCAGGTCGCTTTACCTGGCACCACGCTCACGGGCCGACAGGGGGCAGCCGAGAGAGCGAACGAGGTGTGTAGGGGTTGACCAAAGGTGACCCCCCGGGTGGCCCGTGAATGAAGGTTGACACCCCAGACCCCCCAAGGGCTAGGGGCTGGGGGGGGATAGGGGCCACCGGCCGATTTTAAGAACCTTTAAGATGTAAGACCCTTTAAGACCTTTCCAGAACCTCCCAGACATTTCTGGAAGGATCTGGAGAGGGGGTGATGAGGAGAGGGGTAAGCCCGACCTGGGGATAAAAGCCGGCCCTCTGAACGGGTCCGGCAGTGTTCGCCAACTCAAGACCTGAAGACGTCCAAGACCTGAAGACTGCACCAGCACCCTGGGACCCTCAACCAAGGCTCTGGATAGAGCCGGGTTGTAGCGGACCGGTAGTGGGACCAGCACCCTGGCAGGTTCGGGTCGGTCTAGCCTCCCTTAGAGGCCGTGGCCAGGGCCCTGTGTGGAGCGTAGCCCGGGGTGTGTAGGACACACTAGAAGGAAGGCTGTACCTCCCTTAGGCTGTCGCGTTGAAGGGGCCGTACCCCTTCGTGTCACAGTCACTGTCAGTGGAGTCTGTTGGTTAATAAACGCGTTGCCTCCAGAAGCCGTGTCCGTGTAGTTAGTTAGACACACAACACTTGTGTTGCCAGGTGTATATAAGTACGGGATGCAAATCACTGTGCATGTCAACAGCTTAGCAATGATTATATATAGCAATGTTATTTCATGTATAATTGTTATATTCCACCACTTTCATTTTGTAATGTGTATGAAATAATTATTATATACCTACGTGACTTTACCGAAAGAACCAAAGAGTATGGATTCCTGTAGTCACGAAAGCTTCAAATCAAGATTGTATGAAATAAATTATCGAACATTTACTTTTATTGGTCCCCATAGTTAACATTTCAGATTTAAATTTAGAATTTAAATCTAGAATTTCAGAAGACTTTAATACTTCCGTGGGGACAATGTGAAATAATTACATTTAAAGTGATGTGGCCTTCAACCAAGACGTTATCAGGAGCGACTTTAACCCGGCCCCATAGCTTAGAGGTAGTGCTGAGTCCTACATAAGATCTGCGCGGAACTCACACGCTACTGGTTATAAGCTTTTTATTATTTGGCTAGTAGGTCTGTTTCTGATGGACCGCATTCAATTAAACCAAAGACAGAATTGTATAACATCATTAAATGGTCGACCAAGTGTAAATCAAACTCAGTTTGTGCGTTTTATCGCCAGCATTTATTATACAATAGAGATTACACTACGTGCTGCGTAGAGAACAGTCATTTTACACGTTTACATTGTTAAAAGTAAACAAATTGCACGATTTTCTGCATGTAAAACATTGCTTTCTATTCGTGTAAATAGAGTTTATGGTCTCACTGATACAATTTTTTATAATTATTTTGATACGAAAATTGAACATACGGATCGACTTCAACGCATACCCATAGCACCGTAAATGTTACATGAATGATTATGGATACGTTCTCCACGGAAGTGCTCTGACTTTTATTTTACTTGGTTAATGTGTGACACAATTATTAAAGACAAAACCAATGTAAGTAAATGCCAAGTTGTAAAGCATTCTTTTTTATATCATGGATGTGGAGATGTTCGACCCAGCTTAACCAGCACATAGGGAGGGTATTGACAGGTCCAGATACCACTTCAGAATCAGAATACTGTTTGGTTCTTTCAGTAAAGTCACGTAGGTATAAAATAAAATACATCACGACGTTTCGGGCGCGACACACGCTCTCCGATCTTACAGTTACAAGCTAATTTCTCACATTAACATCACTAAATCCCCGGCCACTTCTTTATTACCCTTGGGCTACACCCATTTCAAACCTTTTAAAACAGTCTGCCTCAGCAGCAGACCTTACTCTCCCAACCTGATGATGGACGCTTGTGTTGTGCCCGAAACGTCGAGATTTATTTTATTTTCTATTTACGTGACTTTACCGATAGAACCAAAGAGTATGGATTCCTGCAGTCACGAAAGCTTCAAGTGAGATAGAATCAGAATATTTATTTATCCTGGAGAAATGCGATGAGCTATAAAGTTATTTCTCACAGATGTCCCGTATGGGCGGGTCAAGAAGCTAAAATATACAATAGAAAACACCGAGAGGAGTGCAAAGCACAGGAGAAGTAACAAAATCATTAAACACGAATAAATGAAATAGATAAACAGTATTTAAGTTAAAATTGCATAATTACAAAAATTCCTAAGATTAAGCAAAGCAGCAAAAACATTTCCAGACCATACGAAGACACCACACAGCCCCTCAATAAAATTGCACATTAACATTTTCGATACTACGTGGGTGAGGATGACATTTATAAATCACATTTGCAAATGCAGTTGTGTCCAGCGCTAATATTCTGCTATTTCTGCCGAATGTAAAGTACTCTGAGCTGTGTTGCGCCATGCCAAGGCGCTGCAGGTCGCTTTACCTGGCACCACGCTCACGGGCCGACAGGGGGCAGCCGAGAGAGCGAACGAGGTGTGTCGGGGTTGACCAAAGGTGACCCCCCCGGGTGGCCCGTGAATGAAGGTTGACACCCCAGACCCCCCAAGGGCTAGGGGCTGGGGGGGATAGGGGCCATCGGCCGATTTTAAGAACCTTTAAGATGTAAGACCCTTTAAGACCTTTCCAGATCCTCCCAGATATTTCTGGAAGGATCTGGAGAGGGGGTGATGAGGGGAGAGGTAAGCCTGACCTGGGTCCGGCAGTGTTCGCCAACTCAAGACCTGAAGACGTCCAAGACCTGAAGACTGCACCAGCACCCTAGGATCTTCATCCGAGGCTCTGGATAGAGCTGGGTTGTAGCGGACCGGTGGTGGGACCAGCACCCTGGCAGGGTCGGGTCGGTCTAGCCTCCCTTAGAGGCCGTGGCCAGGGCCCTGTGTGGAGCGTAGCCCGGGGAGTGTAGGACACACTAGAAGGAAGGCTGTACCTCCCTTAGGCTGTCGCGTTGAAGGGGCCGTACCCCTTCGTGTCACAGTCACTGCCAGTTGAGTCTGTTGGTTAATAAACGCGTTGCCTCCAGAAGCCGTGTCCGTGTAGTTAGTTATACACACAACACCTGTTTGCCAGGTGTATATAAGTACGGGATGCAAATCACTGTGCATGTCAACAGCTTCGCAATAATTATATATAGTAATGTTATTCCATGTATAATTGTTATATTCCACCACTTTCATTTTGTAATGTGTATGAAATAATTATTTTATACCTACGTGACTTTACCGAAAGAACCAAAGAGTATGGATTCCTGTAGTCACGAAAGCTTCAAATCAAGATTGTATGAAATAAATTATGGAACATTTACTTTTATTGGTCCCCATAGTTAACATTTCACATTTAAATCTAGAATTTAAATCTAGAATTTCAGAAGACTTTAATACTTCCGTGGGGACAATGTGAAATAATTATATGTGCAATAATTATATATAGTAATGCTATTTCATGTATAATTGTTATATTCCACCACTTTCATTTTGTAATGTGTAGGAAATAATTATTTTATACCTCCGTGACTTTACCGAAAGAACCAAAGAGTATGGATTCCTGTAGTCACGAAAGCTTCAAATCAAGATTGTATGAAATAAATTATCGAACCTTTACTTTTATTGGTCCCCATAGTTAACATTTCAGATTTAAATCTAGAATTTAAATCTAGAATTTCAGAAGACTTTAATACTTCCGTGGGGACAATGTGAAATAATTACATTTAAAGTGATTTGGCCTTCAACCAAGACGATATCAGGTTCGACTTTACCACGGCCCCATAGCTTAGAGGTAGTAGCGAGTCCTACATAAGATCTGCACGGAACTCACACGCTACTGGTTATAAGCTTTTTATTATTTGTCTAGTAGGTCTGTCTCTGACGGAACGCAGTCATTAAACCAAAGACAGAATTGTATAACATCATTAAATGGTCGACCAAGTTTAAATCAAACTCAGTTTTTGCCTTTTATCGCCAGCATTTATTATACAATAGAGATTACACTACGTGCTGCGTAGAGAACAGTCATTTTACAGATTTACATTGTTAAAAGTTAACAAATTGCACGATTTTCTGCATGCAAAACATTGCTTACTGTTCGTGTAAATAGAGTTTATGGTCTCACTGATACAATTTTTTTTAATTATTTTGATATGAGAATTGAATATACGGAACGACTTCAACGCATACCCATAGCAGCGTAAATGTCACATGAATGATTATGGATACGTTCTCCACGGAAGTGCTCTGACTTTTATTTTAATTGGTTAATGTGTGACACAATTGTTAAAGACAAAACCAATGTAAGTAAATGCGAAGTTGTTACGCATTTTTTTTCATGGATGTGGAGATGTTCGACCCAGCTTAACCAGCACATAGGGAGGGTATTGACAGGTCCAGATACCACTTCAGAATCAGAATACTCTTTGGTTCTTTCAGTAAAGTCACGTAGGTATAAAATAAAATACATAACGACGTTTCGGGCGCGACACACCCTCTCCGATCTTACAGTTACAAGCTAATTTCTCACATTAACATCACTAAATCCCCGGCCACTTCTTTATGACCCTTGGGCTACACCCATTTCAAACCTTTTAGAACAGTCTGCCTCAGCAGCAGACCTTACTCTCCCAACCTGATGATGTCGTGATTTATTTTATTTTATACATACGTGACTTTACCGAAAGAACCAAAGAGTATGGATTCCTGCAGTCACGAAAGCTTCAAGTCAAGATAGAATCGCAATATTTATTTATCCTGGAGAAATCCGATGAGCTACAAAGTTATTTCTCACAGATGTCCAGTAGGGGCGGGTCAGGAAGCTACAACAAACAATGAAAACACCGATAGGAGTGCAAAGTACAGGAAAAGTAACAACATCATTAAACATGAATACATGAAATAGATAAACAGTATTTAAGTTAAAATTGCATATTTACACCAATTCTTAATCTTGAGCAAGGCAGCAAAAACAGTTCCAGACCATACCAAGACACCACACAGCCCCTCAATAAAATTGCACATTAACATTTTCGATACTACGTGGGTGAGGATGACATAAATCAGATTTGCAAATGCAGCTGTGTTAATATTCTGCTTCTTCTGCCGTATGTAAAGTACTCTTACCTGTTTGCCAGGTGTATATAAGTGCGGGATGCAAATCACTGTGCCATGTCAACAGCTTAGCAATAATTATATATAGTAATGTTATTTCATGTATAATTGTTATTTTCCACCACTTTAATTTTGTAATGTGTATGAAATGAATGATCGAACATTTAC
The DNA here is from genome assembly GCF_048934315.1 of Petromyzon marinus. Taxonomy (NCBI): domain Eukaryota; kingdom Metazoa; phylum Chordata; class Hyperoartia; order Petromyzontiformes; family Petromyzontidae; genus Petromyzon; species Petromyzon marinus. Next base: position 4,223,217 of record NC_133705.1, read on the forward strand.
TTTTGCAATGAGATAGTGACATCTACTGGTTGCAAAAGGGAAGCACGGGTACAGGCACCATTATAAACATTATCCAATCCCCAAAAGGGAGAGCTCTCTAGGCCAAAGGTGAAGGGCGGGGCCGGCCGAGAAACTCCGAGACCCGGCTAGAAAGTTCCACAAGAGGGCGTGGCCTGAGGCGGAGCCTAGCCACGCCTGGGGCAATGTAAGCCGAGGCGGAGCCTAGCCACGCCTGGGGCAATGTAAGCCGAGGCGGAGCCTAGCCACGCATGGGGCAATGTAAGCGGAGGCGGAGGAGGACTCGGGACCGGTGTGAGGAGTTTTGGGTCCGCACTGCGTCGCTGCTCGCCGTCATCTCTCTCCGTCGTTGGGCCACGTGGCGGATCTCCTGCGGAGCTCCACCGCCCTCCCCGGCACGCCGTCAGCCAGCGGCGAGACCGGGAGCGGACGCGCGGAACCCGCCGTGTGATCAACCGTGTGTGTAGTCTGTAGAACGTTAATATCTAAGTGTGTACTTGGAGAGGAAGCCGATAACTTTGGCCTGTGCTGTGCCCGTACGTGGAATAAAGAAGAGTACCCTCTACACGACGTGTCGCGGAAGCGCTCATTACATTTTTATTGGTCACCAGATTTTAATACTTCTGTAGTGAGACAGTGCTAACTGCTGTATAGCAGCTGCAACTGCAGGTGGACACTTAGCGCACTCGCCGTTGAGCATGTACACGGTGTGTGTGTGCCGGCAGGGCGGAGGAACTGGGGCAAGGGTCACGGTAGACCTCATTGGGAGGCCCCTGGAACGCTCTGGTGGGTTCGAGAAGGGAGGCGCGGCTTGGCTCCACCCTATTTTATTTTACTTGCTCAATGTTTGACACAATCGTAAAAACAAATTCAATGTAAGTAAATGTTGTAATGCATTTGTTTTTTAAATTACCAAGCACGAAGGGAGGTCATTGACAGGCCCAGATACAACTTCAGAATCAGAATATTTATTTCTCCTGGAGAAATCCGATGAGATTGTCTTTCCCACAGTTGTCCAGTGGGGGCGGGTCATAAAGCTACAACAAACAATATAAAAACACCGATAGGAGTGTAAAGTACAACAAAAGTAACAAGATCATTAAACATGAATACATGAAATAGATAAACAGTCTTTAAGTTAAAAAATAATAATTACACCAATTCCTAAGCTTGAGCAAAAACAGTTCCAGACCTTACCAAGACACCACACAGCCCCTCAATAAAATTGCACATTAACATTTTCGATACTACGTGGGTGAGGATGACATTAACAAATCACATTTGCAAATGCTGTTGTGTTAATATTTTGCTTCTTCTGCCGTTTGTAAAGCACTCTTACCTGTGTTGCCAGGTGTATATAAGTACGGGATGCAAATCACTGTGCCATGTCAACAGCTTAGCAATAATTATATATAGTAATGTTATTTCATGTATAATTGTTATATTCCACCACTTTCATTTTGTAATGTGTATGAAATAATTGATCGAACAGTTACTTTTATTTGTCCCCGTAATTAACATTTCAAAAGATTTTAATAGTTCCATGGGGACAATGTGAAATGTTGACGTTTAAAGTGATGTTGCCCTCAATCAAAGAAGATACCCCGGTCCCTTAGCGTAGAGGTAGTATCGAGTCCTATCTAAGCTCTGTGCGGCCATTCACTCATTACTGGTTATAACTTTAGAATTATTTGTCGAGTAGGTCTGTCTCTGATGGACCGCATTCACAAAACCCAAAGTCAGAAGTTTTTTTACCTCCTTGAATGCAAAGGGGGTTGTTGTTGTGTGACCAAGATTACTTTAAATCGGGACAGTGTTCAGGCAATCACTCCTCCACTTAGCAGTTGTCAATGATGTTAAGCCGTAGCCTGGGGTCGAACTCGGGTCCTCAGTGTTGTATAAGTACACGGGCATGCGAATTACTAACCGCGCCATCTCAACTGTTCAGCAATATTTTTTTTTTAGTTTTAGATCAACGTCTCTTTAATGTGTTGTGCATTTGTGTTATTTATTCACTTTTGTTTGTTCACACGTATGGGGCCGTCCATAAATGACGTCACGCGATTTTGGATGATTTTTGACCCCCCCCGTCGTCACACGGCGTCGCAAAAAGTCAGAGCCCCCCTTCAAAAATGACGTCACAAAGCTCTGTCCCCCCCCAAAAAAATAAAACATGCTTCAAATCGCTTTAAACTATTGTCATTGTAGTGCGTATTTAATGTGGCGCTGCACTCTGATGTTGTAGGAGAAAACATTTATTAAAATGTCTATTTAATGAAGTAGAACGTGTTGTCTATATTTATTTAAAGTTGCGCATTTTGATGTGACGTCACATTTCTCACCCCCCCCTCGTCACACATCGTCACAAATGTCTGACCCCGCCCCCCCCCCTAGGTTCGTGACGTCATTTATGGACGGCCACTATGGTTATTATAATGTGTATGTTTTTGGTGATTTGTTTACCTTTCTTGCACTTTACAATCATGTCGTGTTTTCGTTTGTTTGTTGTTGTTGTAACGTTCTTACCCCGCGCCCCTACCGGACATCTGTGAAAAAAAGAGCTTCATAGCTCATCGGATTCTTCCTGCAGTATAAATACAATATTTTCATCCTGAATCAAATTGTTTGAACGTACGCTCGTTTATTGGTTCCCCCGTAGGGACCATTTCAGATTACCAGATTGTTTTTCTGTTGGCCAGACGTCGTGAATTGCCAATAAATTGCAACTTGAATCACTATCTATGAGATTTACATTATGAGACCTCCTTTTGGTGCCAGTTAAAAGGGTAAAGCCTATTACTATACCTATGAGATCTTCACTCAGAACTATTTTAGAGGAGTTGTACACCCCTAGCTGCCACTGCTATTCAGTGGCCTAAAATAAAATAAAATGTTTCGCTCCAGATGACTGCTGCAAAGTATGATCTGTATTTTGATTTAGAGTGCTGATCTTAAAGGTGCATTGACAAATTTGATACTCCGGCTGATGCTCCTGTTGTTGTGGAGTGACTCATGCAGCCAGCTGTGGCTCTAGGGTTTGGTGTTACATGTTATTTATGTAGTTTATTGTTAAAAATTCGGTCACAGTCCCTATGACCACTGTTACATTGCATTTATGGCTTTATTTTGGTGATTTCTAAAAGTTTTTTGGTTTGGCCATGTTTTTGTTTATTGTAGTACGGAGTTAGACTGATGGCCTTAATCTTAGTTGTCTTGTGGTTGTTGTTTGACTTGCATCCCACTGGGATTTTTGCACACAGCGTTGGTGTACGGTGCTATTTCAGGAATATTTTGATGTTTTTTTTCCATGGATTTTCTGTTTGCACAGTCACAAAGTCACTTTAAGATGTTTTTCTTGTTCATGTTTTTGTTTTTTTGTTTGTTGTGGTTGCACCCGATTCAAGAAACGAGTGGCTCACAGGGCTATACCAAATCAATGGAACTATGAAAAATGAACTTGTAGTAACTCTGCATTGCAAAAGACGCGATAGTTAAAATCCCCCTCGCCTCTCATTATAACATCAAGCACGTGACGTAGGAAACCCCGCCCATTTACAGCTGCGACCAATGGGAATTGCGCTTTCGCGGTACATTATCATATGCTGTAAAGAAGAGGTTAGAAACGTTACGATTTAAAATGAAAGCAAGTCCATGTTTTTTGTTCATATAATAAAACCCTGAATAGTTTTGTTTAATACTGTTTAACATTTTTATTGATTTGGCATTCAATTAATAATATATTAAAAAAAACACTTTAAACGGGCCCCATGGCGTAAAGGTTGTTAGGATTCCTATATAAGCTTTGCGCGGCACTCATTCGTCACTGGTTATAAGCTTTTTATTATTTGTCGAGTAGGCCTGTCTCTGACGGGCCGCATTTATAAAATCAAAGACAGACATCGTTCAATGTCAAGGGGTTGTTGATCGACCAAGTTTTAATTGATTCGCTCGGTTGAGGAATCACGGCGTGGCCAGTTATCAGTTGCGACTGATATATGAAGCTGTGGGCCTAGAGTAAAATTGGGGCTGAAGTGTGCTCAGCACGGTGACTGCAGTTTTTATTGTGTTGTTGCATCTTTATTTGGTATACAGTACTTTTAAATAACTTTCATTTCATGGAGTTATTTTCTATGAAATTATTATATTGCAGTGCCTGGTATTACGTCAGTTACTCCCATATTATTTGCAAATTAATTTTATTTTTTTATGGTCAGCGAGCTTTGCCCGGTTTGAGTTAGGGAAGTTCGCCGCTTGTTGCAGACGTTCGCGGCTCCATTCCGACCGGCCGCCCGAGTTAACACTGCGCTTGCTTACAAAACCACGTACCATGCGCATACGCGCCGCCTGCTTTACGGTGGATGCTCAAGATCTAGCGAGGTCATCACAAAGCAGGCCATTGTGTGCCGGCGTCAAATTAGAAAACGATCACAGCGACAATTAATGTTTTAGGGATGACAGCAAACACCAAAGCTTCTCGAACCCTCCCGTGAGCTGCGTCAGTGAAGACACAGCAAGCGCCTCCTTTCGTGATCATAGCCTTGCGCTTTAAGAATAGTGTGTGAATACCAAATATGCTTCATTTTCACAACGATCGATAACATGAATGACAGATCATCATTATGAACCGATATTGTTTGGACCAATTCGCACGTGGCGTCTAGGGGTTGACGTCACCGCGCATCCCGGAAGTGACTCCACTTCCCGCGTGACGTCGCTACGGAGGCCGCGGCGTCCGTTGGGGCCGCGCGTGCCTCGCGCGTTTTAATTTACGGATCTTCAAATCGCGTTCGCGGTTTCCTGCAAATTAATAAACTACAACTTAATTTCGTCAGCGACAGCCAAGAGAGAGAGAGAGCGAGAGGAGGAGAGGGTTTAATAAACAGCGATAGCTGCTGCTGCTGCAGAGGCCGAGTTGCCTTCCCCGTCTTGTGCGGTGAGTGACCCGCGCTTCTGGTGTTTATAACCACGGCCACCTTCTGACGTTTGGTGCCACGGCCATGGTCGTTCCACTGCTGGATGAGAGCCGTCACCCTCCTCAACGATCCCGCGATGTCACTCCGTCTCCTCCCCGCTCACCCAATGTGCTCGTCCTCTCGAAAGCGCTCCAGTATATTGACAGGACAGTGATGTACTGTACGTGTAGGTATAGCAACCGTTACCCGAAGCTAATTAGAAGTGCAAAGTCGCGCAGTTTTGTTTCTGTTAAATGTGCCACTGTGATTTATTTTGATGCGTTTGAGAGGGGGCGGGAGTGGGGGGGGGGACCTAACGAGTGCGGCCGGTGCTATACGCGTGGGAGGCGGCAGTGGTTCCAGGCGAGGGCGTGCTTGCCGCAGGCCTCGTGCTGCTAGGCCGCGGTGCTGCTGTTTTGATTTAAACAAACGTCACTCAGAATCTATTTATAGTGCAGGAGAAATCCAATCAGCTATAAATCTCTTTTCCACAGATGTCCAGTAGTTGGCGGGTCAAACGTTTACAACAACAAACTACAGAAACACAAATCGTGCAAAATACTGCATAGGAAACGTAAACAAATATCTTACTATTGAACTATAAACCTATTTTTCAGAAGCGATCTGGCCACAAATTATAGATCATCAAAGTGGCTTACGTGGAAATGTATTGCAGCAAAATAATCTCACAAAATCCACGCGACCACGGGGAGACACACAAACTCCAAATATAGAGCAGCAGTAGGGGTCGGGTTCTAACGCACGACCTCCTGTGTACCAGGCGAGGTAGTTAACATCTCCCAGCCATCGTGATGATGATGAGAGAGACCACACAAACTCCAAATATACAGCAGCAGGTATCAGGGTCAGGATCTAACCCACGACCTCCTGTGTACCAGGCAAGGTAGTTAACATCTCATAGCCACCGTGATGATGATGAGAGACACGCAAACTCCAAATATACAGCAGCAGCAGGCGTCGGGGTCGGGATCTAACCCACGACCTCCTGTGTACCAGGCGAGGTAGTTAACATCTCAACCATACAAGTTCAATTTGCGTGAGTACATCAATTCCCAAGGCAGTGAAACAACAGCAAGAACAGTCCCAGACCACACCAAGACAACACAAAAATTGTACATAAAAATTGCACGATACATTTCTAAGAATCAAATCTACAAATCGCATTTGCTAATGTGGCTGTATTCAGCACCAGTCATCGACCTCAGAATATATTTTTCAAAGGAAGATCTATGACGTTAAGGGAGGAAACAAGCTCGTTCAAAAACGTTGGTGGTGCTGCAACGTTAAAGGCTTTGCCACTTTTTATTCCACACTTTTATTATTATTATTACACACTTTCATTGTACTTGCCGTGTTGTCTTGTTTATATTCTTTGGAATGTTTGAGGCTTAATATCTTTGAATCTACAAAGCCAAACGAAGTTGAACTTTTTTACACTGCCTCGTCGCCTCGCGTGACAATTCACGATTTCATTTAAAGAACCGAGTGCAGGTGCAGCCCATCGTGGTCCTCTTCGTGTTTTAAACTAAATTTTACTAATGAATAACCGTGGTATTGATTACATTGTACTAATTATTAATCGCGTTTCATACCTGTCAACCCTTTATTAGTGCCCACCTTACTACATACCAAGTCAGACCTTATTGGTCACCCCGTGCCCTTATAATTCTCAACGTTCATCCTATAAAGGCCCATCACAAGGTAGAAACACAAACAAATAGGATACTAGGTTTTTCCCCTTTTTGTCTGGCAACAGAACAGATGTTAAGTTGTTAAAACACCAAACTGAAACCTTTTACAAGGAATCACGTCTGCACTAACCACAATGCTTGTGGTCAGAATGCAAACAAAAAAACATGCTCTGATAATATATGGTTCTTTCGGTAAAGTCACGTAGAAATAAAATAAATAATAGCATACGACGTTTCGATTGCAACACAAGCAATCATCATCAGGTACAAATGAAAGATAAAACAAACCTAGTAAACTTAGAAATGTAATGCAATACGACACAGAGAGTCGGCTAACATAAGTCAACACCCCACCTGGTTGATTACGTTCTTCCAAAGATTGCTAAATTTGAGAGAGAGACAAAACACAGACATGGAGACACATAGACACATAAGCAGAGAGAGATACCACAGTATTTCAAGCACTCTGTTCAATTATGTTGTTTTTAATATTCATAATAGGTGAAGAGAATGAAATGTAATCCTCATCAGCCATGATCACTCCACTGCTGGATGATGGATTACCCAAGCCCCCCCCATCTCTCGCAATCGCAAAACGCATTCCATTCATTACTCTCCGCTCTATTAAGACCACAGGCCATCATCCTGTCTATAGCCGTGATGCGTCCTGCCCAAACACCACCCACTCTTGTTAACAAACTTTAATTATAATTCACAGACAATTTTTTTTTTACACTCGTAGGGGACGTGGTAGTTAAACTGACACTTTTCTTGACAATTCTAATTAAACAGCTTTTAGTGGTATTTTGCATTATACAAATCGTGTTATTGTATAATATCGTTACATCTGTCGAGTTAATTTCTAATTTGTTCCATTAGCTTCAAGGTAATGTTTTCTCAGTGGGAGGCTGCTCATGCTCCTCTGCTGCCCCCATAGTCTGAAACTTCCTTCCCCCAGTAGTCCGTGCAGTCGACTCCCTGCTAAGGTTAAAGTCCACGATTAAGGTCTTCCTTCCCCTTCTCTTCTGCCTGTGACTGACTGCCTCTATAAAATCAATCCCGTGTACTCACTTTCTGTACAGCATCTTGAGATGCTGGCACATTAAGACTCTCTGTGAATCCAAGTCAGACGCATACACTCACACAGAGACCCGTAGAGACTCACATGGAGGCCCATGGACTTGCACAGAGACTTCTTATGAAGACCCATATAGACTGACCCAGACACTTGTACAGAGACCCATAGAATTACGAACTTTCCCACACGCCCTGTTCACGAGAGAAGAGCCGTTGCATAAAATTACCCAAACTGCACACTCTTAACAGTTGACCTACCTAACCTTCATAACGTTTGACCATCCCAACAACCGATCACCTACCACCCCCACGCCTCCCCCCTCCCCTTTGTGCTGCGTCTTTACCCGTGCCTTAGGACGCGAGCATCCCCCTGCCCACCTGTGCCCTCCACGCACGACGTGCACCGTCTCGGCACCCCCCCCCCCCTCGCCGGCCGAAGCGGTGGCGGTGGCGGCGGCCATGGAGGTGGGCATGCGCGTGGTGCGCGGGCCCGACTGGAAGTGGGCCGCGCAGGACGAGGGTGAGGGCCACGCGGGCACCGTGGTGGAGGTCGGTCGCCAGGGCAGCGCCTGCACGCCCGACCGGACCGCCGTCGTGCAGTGGGACGGCGGCGTGCGCACCAACTACCGCGCCGGCTACCAGGGCGCGTACGACCTGCGGCTCTATGACAACGCGCAGATCGGTGCGTACGTGTGTGCGTGCGTACGTGTGTGCGTACGTGTGTGTGTGTGTGTGCGTGCGTTGTGTGTGCGCGTGGTGCCCAAGTGGTCTGTCTTTTTAAGAAGGGGGACCGCACAGACTGTAACAACTACAGGGGCATCTCCCTCCTCAGTGTGCCGGGAAAGGTCCTGGCAACGTATTCAACATCGCCTTGCCAGGCACGCTGAGGGGAGGCTTGCAGAGCCCCAGGAGTGGGCGGTCCTGCACAGATGCTATATTTTCTGTCCGGCTGCTGCAGCAGAGGTGTAGGGAATTCCAACAAGACCTACATCTCTGCTTTGACCTGGTGAAGGCCTGTGATACCATCAGTAGGCCTGGGCTCTGGGTTGTTCTTCATGCTTTCAGAGTCCCTGATTCTGCTCACGATCATTAAGGACCTTCAAACTAGATACGAAGCTTTCGTGACTGCAGGAATTACTCCTTGGTTCTTTCGGTAAAGTCACGTATAAAATAAAATAATAAAAGTACGACGTTTCGGTTGCAACACAAGCAACCATCATCAGGTAAGAATGAATGATTAAACACATACACGGGAACAGCATAGGCAGACACACATGCAGAGAGATACACACATAAAGACACACACAGCGAGCACCTTGGGGTGCGATAGGGATGTCCTATGGCTCCGACATTATTTAACATTTATTTCGATCACGTAGTTCGTGAAGGCTTCAATGGTTGTACCAGAGGAATTTCCATCTGGTACAGATACAATGGGAGGCTAATTGATACCCGGGTGCGGTCAAGGGATGGCTCCCTATTAACCACGATCTAGTGATTGCTGCTCACTCAGAGGAGGAATTGGTGGCGCTGCTGCTGAGCCTGGAGCGTGCCACTAAGAGGTGGGCCTTACCATTAGCCCCACCAATACTAAGCACCTGCCTGGGTACTTTGTACCATCAGACACTCCATCCCCACAACTCACAATTGGTGATGGGGCATTTGTGGAGAGAGTGGAGATTTTCCATACCTGGGCAGTGTGCTCATGATCGGCTCCGGTTTGACAGCAGAGGTCTCGCTCAGAATCAGTCGAGCGGCATTATCTTTTCATTGGCTGCATAAAGCTGTGTGGAAGCTACCTGATCTGTCGCTCCACACCAAGCTTCGGGTTTTCTCGGCCACGGTCATGCCCTCCCTTCTCTACGCTTGCGAAACGTGGACCCCCCTAATGGATTTTCTTCGCCGGTTAGAAACATTTAGGCTTTTCTGCCTACGATTCATCCTGGGTTTAACCAGGCTGGATTGTGTGAGGAGCTCACAAATCCTTGAAAGATCGGTGAGCTCCTCTGGCAGGCAAGGCTGCATTGGCTGGGTCATGTAGCCCGCATCCCCAGCCACTGCATGCCTAACGAGCTTTTGTTTGGCCGGATAGAGGGGATTAAACGAGTGTGGCACGGGCTAGAGAAGAGATGGAGTGATGTGGTACAAGAGGATGTGGAGCTGAGTGGACTTGCCGATGATTGGTATCAGCGGTGTCAAGATCGGCCTCTGTGGAGGAGGCTCGTGAAAGATGCTACTGGGCAGTTGGAGGCATTCGCCCTCCAACAACAACGGAGGGCAGAGGAGCGACGCTCACAGCAACGAGCGGAGCGCCGGGTGACCAAAACACAGCAAGTTGGCACAGTAGGTGGCACAGGTGGTGCATCAGCCAATTATCCCATCAGTCGACCCATGGCACCTGGGTCTGCCCCATGACCTCCCCTGCCAGCGGGCATTTGACACTTCACTTAACCTTAACGTGCACATAGCCTGGCACAAGCGTCGTGGTGACGTTGTGTGCGTCGGTGTGCGTGTCGGCCTTCATCGGTGCTACTCGCTAACAGCACTTGCCCCAGTAGTCTGTTAAGACTACAAGAGGGGTCTTTGTGTTTGTATAAGTGTGTAGTGTGTGTGTTTGATGTGTGTATTTTTATTACTATTGTTTTTACATTCAACCTTCACCCTCATGGGCCAGAAACCATTTAACACAAGTTGTTTAATACTCGCAACACTCTTTTGATTCCCAAACCACACGACCTGAACCAGAAATGTGGTTAACCGCGAAGCACGTGATGCTTCGCATTGAAGCAAAACAGGCGCTGATGACGATGCTTCATGTGCCCTGGGTTGGTAGATCGTACACATTTGTGGAGTCGACATCTTCTGTCATCCCAGGGTATGATGGCAGTACAGTAAGAGGATTCATTTCCATCTGCATTCCATCTATATGGGGATAGAGTGTTACTCTCCTTACACGCATAGGTTTTCCCTGGGTACTCCGGTTTCCTCCCACATGTAATAAACACTTCTCGGGAGATGAGCCGCGTCGAGTGTGGATAGTTGCTGTACGTGGGTTCCCACCACGCTAAGCAAGCTACGTGGCTTGCCGGGCCATGTCGTGGGCAGCAGAGGGCAGTGCAGCAACATCCACTGTTTTGTACATCTTTACTCCCTCTCCTATGCTGCCCCCCTTCAACCTGCAGTGACGAGCACGGTGAAGTATGATCAAATAACCCCCATGTCAATCCACTGCTCCATGTAGCAGTGGATTGACAATCGGGCTGTACGTGTAGAAATTAACTCTCCGATTTTCGGTTCCAGTTTCATGAGCACCGGTTTGAAACGCATTGACGTGCAGGGAGCGAACCTCTACACGCCGAGTGTATGGATGGGCATGAACAATATGTGGGTGTGTGTGTGTGTTAATTTCCGTGCCACAATCCCAGCTGTCGGGGTTCAATTTGCGGCCGTGATGTACAATGCCAGCAACCAGCACCGCATGTTTGGCGTGTTTCTCCGATGTCCATTCCTGCGCTCTGCACGTCGGTTGATTGCGTTGACTGTTAGGTGGCAGTAGAATGATGCGTTGTACTACTGCGTAGCTTTTTCGTGTTGTACCACGTGTGCTTCGGCACAAGTGTCCGACGTTTCATTCCACGTCCTTCCCCCGCACCTCCGATGACCACGGTCAGCTACGTATGCTGGCGAAAGAAGTTAAACATTATACATACCTACACGCCCTGGGAGCTGCTTCTGGAACAGTTTCTGATCTCATCAAATATCGGATCAGTTCCTGAAGAGGAATCTCCCACCGCGTTTTGCAACATGTCGGAAATAGTGCCGAAGGACGCGCGGCACGACCCGCGTCGTTCCGCTCCCTCGGAGCTCGCGCAGGAAACTGAATTCATTTCCTGAGCCAAGGCCAGTCCGCAGGGACCTTGCGAGATTCATCAATCCATAAATTCATCCAGACTGGACGACTGCAGCACGCTCTGCCTCAGACGGCCTCGTTCTCTCAGTCATCCTATGCAGCTGCATCAGAATGCAGCAGCTCGCTTGCTGAATGTTGTTCCGGAGTTCAGTTTCTTGAGTAAGCTCCTGGAGCGAAACATCAGACATCGTGTGCCAAAAGATCACCAGCGCACAGCCACGTCACGCGGGCTCCGTATGCCCTGTGCTGTCCTGCGTGAATCCCTGAGCTCCGCGAATGACACAATAAGTGCCTTGGAGTGTCGAGGGTCACAGAGTATAAACCAGGGTGGCAACGCTGCGGTGACGTCACTTCAAACAAAGATCCCCCGTATAGCCTTACCAGACTTGTAGGGGCAAGTGCTGTTAGCAAGCACCTATGAAGGCCGGCACGGCTCAAGAGGCGGTGGGTGGTCAGCACCACGCCCGGTCTGCCTTAATCTCCCCAGTGGCGATTTTTACAGCACACCGGGTAATAATTTGAGGCTGAATCGACATAGGGGAAGAGGCCCACGACCACTGGTGTTGGCCGTGAGCGGGAATCGAACTCGGATCGCCGGGTTTTTAGCGCAGCGCGCTAACCGCTACACTACCGCTCCCCACGTCACTCACATTGCACGCGTGTGCAGCCGTACGTGCACAGTAGTAATGTGTTGTTGCGTTTGTCCATTTGGCTGCAGTAGAATATTATTTTCAGTTGTGCGTGTGTTAGGTAGCAGTTTATGATGATCTGAAGCGGTCCTGGGCCTCCCCTAGGTCGACTCAGCCTCAAATGAGTACCCAGTGCCATGTGGAGTAAACCGCCACTGGGGAGACAAAGGCGGCCGGGCGTGGTGCTGGCCACCAACCCCCTCGTGTGGCGCGCCGGCCTTCATAGGTGCTTGCTAACAGCACTTGTCCCTACAGTCTGTTAAGGCTTTTCGGGGGGGGAGGGGGGGCGTGGTCTTTGTCTTTGTTAGGTACCAGTTGAATATTCTCTCCGATATTCTCTCCGTCGTTTCGTCCACGCGGTGGCCTGCGTCACATTGTGTATTATGTCTAAACGCTCGTCAACGGAGTTTGACAAACGTCTCAATGATTGGGCTGCGGAGCTTGGGAAGATTGTTGGTGGTGGCAGTTCTGGTTACCTTCCGGCCTGTCTGTCCTTTCCCGTGCCTCTGAATCACTCTTTGAGAGTGAATGAAAACTGCTGAGCTTGTTACAAGTTGTTGTCTTGTATGTTTTTGTCATTCCTCAGTCATGTTTTCTTTGCCTCTCGTGACCACAGAGTGGCGCTGTGGTCAAAGCTGTCGACCTCCCATCATTCGGGGTCGAGGGTTTACTCAGCCCATCATAAGCGTCGTCGTTGCTATCATAATCATTGAATAGAAATATTTAAATATTTATTTAGACTGCAGGAGGAATCTTATGAGCTACAAAGCTCTTTTTCACAGATGTCCAGTAGGGGCTGGTCAGCAGGGGCGGAGCCACTACACTATACACTACACTATACACTACACTACTATACACTACACTACTATACACTACACTACTGTACTACACTATACACTACACTACTATACACTACAGACTCTTTGGTTCTTTCGGTAAAGTCACGTAGGTAGAAATAAAATAAAACAAATCACGACGTTTCGATCGCAATACAAGCAATCTTCATCAAGTGGAACAACCACAGCAGGAAAATGGCAAGAGGTTATATAGGTATAGTGGGTATAAATTAACGAATAAACGTCTAATGAGGCAACACGATATTTATTGTCTTTCTTACAAGTGCCTAACACAAAGGGTATATCGGTCCCTTTACTCGATCCCTGGGGAGGTATGGCCTCCGGACTACACGGGCCCTATCACTGGGTACCCCATTCCCCTTCGTCCTCCGGCTGGGGCCCGAGGGGAGGTTATCTGACCCGACCGTACCCGGTCCGTGGGTCCTGACCATGGGCCTCACTGAGCTCTGGCCCTTAGAAGGACAACGGAGCTTGGGGTCCAGGGTCCTATCTTCAGGCCAGGTCTTTGTTCTTCAGCTTGCAGATGACTGAGCCAGACCTCTGAGAGGTCCGGCTTATATACTGGTTCGTGGCTTGCTCCACCCGAGCCACGCCTCCCTTCTAGAACTTTCTGGAAGGTGACATCATCCCCCGGTTCCCCCCTCCCGGGGCCCCGGGGAATGTTTCCCAGGATCCGTTTGCTAGGGTTTATCGTTGGCCCCTTTTTGGGCCATGGACATTAGCCCTGGCGTGATAGCGCTTCCGCCCCCTATTGACGATAAGGGGAAGCTACCAGCCCACAGAGTGGTGAGTGACGATTACCCCTACATAGGTAAGAAAGGGGGAGCTAAGGGGGGAGAGAGAGGGGGGGGGCAGGCGAAGGGGGGGTGGCTGCGTGAACACTAGAGGGAGAGGAAGTGAGGCGTGGGGGGAAGTGGGCGGGGCTAGAAGTGGGAAGCTGAGTGTGGGACACGGGGGGAAAGTAACTAGGAAAAATGTACTAGTAAACGGCAGGTAGGATGGAAACAACCACAACCAGTTAAGGCTTTACCTGGTTAATTACATCCTTCCAATGAATGCTCAATTTTTATTCATCTTCTCGGTTGAAGTTATGTCTGTTTTCTATCTGGATGGCTTCATGAACAAACCTTTGAAAGTTGCCCGAAGGTTTGCAGAGTACCTTGGTCTCAGGAAAAACAATATCATGCGAGCCCACAGCATTATAACAATGGTCAGCTACGGCAGAGGTATTGGTCCTGCCGTGTTTCAGATCTGCCTTGTGTTCGCGAACACGGTCCGAGACATATCGTTTAATTTCCCTAATGTAGCTGCTACCGCAGGTACAACTGAGTTTGTAGACTCCAGGGTATTGCATGTCAGGAATGACCTCCTTCACAGATGGGATTAGATCACGGATTTTGTATACTGTATTGAATCGGACCTGGATCTTGTGTTTAAGATTTTGGAAATATTTTTGGTAATACTTGCTATGTATGGTGAAATGATGGTTTTGAATGGAATCTCAGGAGATTGTTTCTCCATGGTTGGAGAAACAGCTTTGCAAATAATGCGGTCTGAGTACCCATTCATCTTAAGGGTCTGGAGCACGTGTTCCAGTTCACTGTCTAGGTGGTGTTGGTCGGAAATGCAATGGGCCCTATGGTGTAGTGTTTTGATGAGGGAATTCTTCTGGGCCGGATGGTGGTGGGAATCAGGTTTTAGATAGGAATCTGTGTGGGTGGCTTTCCTGTAGACAGTGTCGCAACGAGCCGTCAGGTCTCTTCTCAAACAAATCATTCAGGAATGGTAGCTTACCATCCTTCTCCACTTCCATGGTGAATTTGATGGATGGGTGTAATGGAATTGATGTGGTTGAGAAATGGGTTCAATGCTGGCAGGCCATGTGGCCAAATGACGAAAGTGTCATCTACGTATCTCTTCCACAAGGAAGGACGTAGGGTGGATGTCTGGATGGCATCTGTTTCAAATTTCTCCATGAAAACATTAGCTATCACTGGTGATAAGGGGGAACCCAGATCCACACATTAAAAAGCTAGATGTTAACAAGAATGTTATCAATCAGAGTAACAGCACCCAAAATCCGTGATCTAATCCCATCTGTGAAGGAGGTAATTCCTGACATGCAATACCCTGGAGTCTACAAACTCAGTTGTACCTGCAGTAGCAGCTACATTGGGGAAACGAAACGACATGTCTCGGACCGTGTTCTCAAACACAAGGCAGATCTGAAACACGGCAGAACCAATACCTTCGCCGTAGCTGACCATTGTTATAACGCTGTGGGCTTGCATGATATTGTTTTTTCAGAGACCACGGTACTCTGCAAACCTTCGGGCAACTTTCAAAGGTTTGTCATGAAGCCATCCAGATATATAAACATAGACATAACTTCAACCGAGAAGATGGATACAAATTGAGCAATCATTGGAAGGATGTTATTAACCAGGTAAAGCCTTAACTGGTTGTGGTTGTTTCCATCCTACCTGCCGTTTACTAGTACATTTTTCCTAGTTACTTTCCCCCCGTGTCCTACACTCAGCTTCCCACTTCTAAGCCCCGCCCACTTCCCTCCCCAGCCTCACTTCCTCTCCCACGAGCACTCACGCAGCCCCCCTGCCCCCCCCCCTCTCTCTCTCCCCCCTTACCTCCCCCCTTTCTTACCTATATAACCTCTTGCCACGGCAGCTCTCTCACCTACTTCAGCATTTTCCTGCTGTGGTTGTTCCACCTGATGAAGATTGCTTGTGTTGCGATCGAAATGTCGTGATTTATTTTATTTTATTTCTACCTACGTGACTTGACCGAAAGAACCAAAGAGTATGGATTCCTGCAGTCACGAAAGCTTCAAATCAAGATTATACGCAACACTATAGACTACTGTACACTACACCGCTATAGGCGACACACTACACTACTATCCACTACACTACTATAGACTATTTTCCACTACACTATGCCCTACACATTGGGCTCTCTGGAGGTCCGTCGTTAGGCGATTAGTCGTGAACAGGGGTTCTACTGTAATTACATGGGGCTTGGGCAGGACACGTCACCAGGAGGGATGATGACCAGTGGTAGAGATGAATGCCGGAGTAGCGGCTAAAGGAGGGAATGCACTCAAGATGCACACCCGCCGCGGAGACGGAGGGCGTACGATCCGGTCGTGTGCAGGAGCTGAATGGCCTTCAGCCAGCAGTTGCATAGATCATGGACAATGATGGCAGCGGGGTGTTTCCATTTTTCTTACCATCATCTGAGTGCAGGGTGTGTGTCTGCCTTATCGCCGTTTGCCTGTGTCACCGTGTGTCTCCGCATGTCCGCTTGCATGTTTCCACGAATGCCTGTGTGCCTCTGCTCACGTGCTCGCTCACATCCTCGCTCGCACGCGGCAACCCAAGCTGATTACTTCCACCGCAGGGGGGTGACTCGCAAACGCGCTCATCCTCGTGCCCCGTCACGCGCGGAACTCAACGCGTCTCCGTGCTCGTCTCCCTGCACGCGCCCCCTTCCGCTGCCCGCGTGAGCAGGCGTGCGCCACCCCAACATCATCTGTGACTCGTGCAAGAAGCACGGCATCGTGGGCATGCGCTGGCGCTGCAGCGTGTGCTACGACTTCGACCTGTGCACACAGTGCTACATGGGCAACAAGCACGATCTGGGCCACGCCTTCGAGAGGCACGAGACGGCGCTCTCCCGCCCGTGAGTAACCCCCCCGCCCGCCCCTCCGCCCCTCTGCCCCCCTGGTTGCCCAACCGCAATTTTGCAAACCGACACACCTGATGACGACCGTTTGTGTTATGGTCGAAACGTCGTGAGAATTTTTTTATTGTTTTACATATATTTTATTATTATTTTATTGTTTCCCTTCAACGTGACTTTACCGAAAGAGCTAAGAATATTATTGTTATGTTTCTATGGGAGGAAACCGGAGAAACCGGAGGATACCCACACAGCACCGGGTTTAGAGAACGTGCGCACTCCACGCAGGGATGCGCCCGTGTCCGAAATGTAGCCCAGGCCCCTGCGAGCCTGGGTGACACCTGCATGAGGCTACGTATCGCCACACCCTACACAGGAGGCGCGGTGTCCGTATTCCTCATACTGAAGCCAACTGACTGTAACCCTTGTCAGAACCATAGCCCTCACCCTAATGCTGATTCTAACCCATAGTCCTAATTCTAACGCTGAGTCTAAATCATTTTCCTTACCCTGACTCTAACCCAGACCCCGGATCCTAACCTTAGACTCTGCTCCTCGGTGGCTGTGCGATGCCACGTGGTTTCCTCTGCGGTAGGTCATGTGGGGTCGGTAGGATTTCTGGCTTCCCCCTCTACCTTTGTCTCCACGCTCACTGCCCCACTCTCTCGCTGGCCTGCCCCCCCCCCCACCGCTCCTCCCCGTGGATAGCTCCCCGCTGTACTCCACCCTTGGGATTTGGCGACCTGAGACCGTCTCTGTATCTTTGTGAGTGCACAGGGGTCACACACACGCACACACCCACGCGCACACGCACGCTCGCGCACACGCAGGGGCAATTCATCCCGCGTAATTGCATTTCGCTTTTTTCCCGTCTCGCAGACACGCACACAAAAAATTATATATACGAAGCGATCCATTTATAGCTCAGCGTAACCCTTTAAGACAATAGCTAAAGGCGCAGCCCAGGATTTGCTTGCTCACAGTCCTGCTGGCGGAAGCACCCTCCGTGAGAGAGGGCGCTCGAAAGAGGCCTGCTCTTTTGCATTGGCCAGATGTCTTTTGAAGCGGCGAAAGTGCCCACACTTTTCCCCACCGCACGCGACCTGCCAATCGACTCACTGCGGTTGTACCCATTCACATTGCTGGGTGGACACAGGCGGTTGGCGAGGGCGGTGGCAGGGGGCGGTTGGGTGGGGTGTGATTAGAGAAACTCGGCTCCCGTTGTTTCAACTGCCGCACCACACCAGGTGCATGGGGTCGAACCGGTGGCGCTCAGCGTTGCAGGTCGAGTGTGGCTGCTAATCCGTTCGTACACTGCTGTGGCCATCATCCCTCAGGAAGGAATGACTCTCTCCCGAGAGAAAGCAACATGACCATTCAAACCCTCTTTGTACCCCGGCAACCACCCCCCCCCCCCCCCCAATCAAGGCAACTGGGTCCCCACGCCCATCAGGTGACTTTTGAGGCCACAGTACACAGAGAGTCCACGTCTCTAGTCAACACGCTTTTAGTAAGGCATTTGTGATCGTGGTGTACATTCAAATGTGTTGTGTTAGGCATTTGTGTTCGTGCTGTATATGAGGAGCAAGTTTTGTGTTGTGTTCGGAAGGCATTTGTGTTCGTATTGTGTTATGAGCGTGTTTTGTGTTCACGTTGTGCGTCGACCGCGACGTGGCGCTCGCGCTGCCTCGTGCAGATTAAACAAAAACTTCCCTTGCCCTGGCACATACAGCACAGAGTGCATGGCGCAGCGTACGAGCTCACGTCCCAGAGACACTTCGGCATAGAGCGGTGGTTCTCAACCCATGGGTCGCAGTCCCCCAGGGGAGGGGGTGAGCATTGAAACCCACGTATTACAAAACCATATCACCTCTTCTCTGTTGTGTACGTATCTGTAAGTATGTTGAACGTCTTTCGCACCGTACGTAGCCAACCGTGCTTATCGGAGGTACGGAGGGGGAAGGACAACACACTAAACATTAAGGCAATTTTAAAGAAATAAGTGCGTCAATGTAGATGAAAGTGCATAGCTCCCAGCAGATGTCTAATATCGGAAGGAAGAGCATTCCAGACGGCCGCAGAAAGCGCATCTGAAGGCACGTGACGTATCACTCCTCCAATAGTGCTTTTTGTTTGCTGGCCACAGGACGTTTTGGGCCTTTGAATTAATGACTTGGAAAACCGTGATTAAAAAAAACGATACTTTTTGGTTCTTTCGGTAATTTAATTTAATTCTTTCGATAATTGAATTTATTTCTAACTACGTGACTTTACCGAAAGAACCAAAGAGTATGGATTCCTGCAGTCACGAAAGCTTCCAATCAAGATAAAAAAAACGATTTCTATTTTACCCAGTAAGGCCCACTGAGATATGCAGCTCTTTTTCAGAAGCGACCTTGCCACATGATAGTACAACAAAGTGGCTGATCACCGTGGAAATGTATAGCAGACAAATACTCTAAATGCACGATGTTGATTCTAAATGTGGAGGGAAAAACCGGAGGCCCCGGATAAAAATCCACATGACCACGGTGAGGGAGAGAGAAACCGCAAACTCCTGCACACCAGGTGAGGTAGTTAACGTCTCGACACCGGGGCACCCAATTCGGAGGGCATCTTAAAAAACAAAACAACTCGGAGGGTATCACCGTCACCGGCAGCATCAGCAGTGGCAGCAGCGGAAGTCTGACGGATCAAAGCTTATTCCTCTTCAATCACCATCGATCATCCCGGCAAATCTCGGCCGGCACACGCCGGGAACATTAATTTGTGTGGCCGGGGGGATTGTGGCGAGAGAGGGGTGCGCGTGCCGTAATGGGGTTTGTGATGGATCATAGTTGTTGTTCGTGGTGATGCATTTGGGATGGACGTAACGGCTCCGGCGGGGCGCCTCGGTGACTACCCCCCCCCCCCCCCCCCGCTTAGCCAGCGTGCTCTCCCATGGCAGCTCCTGTCCTTGAAACTCCAAAGATTGTCGGAGGAGAAGGACGAGGCTTGTCGGAGGAAGAGGAAGGAATGACTTAACACGTAGGGTTTTTCGCATGCCAGTGATTACGATTCTTAAATATATTCTTGGGTTAGGCCCAAATGTAATGATGGCGATAACAACGTCGTCTTGCAACGCACAGCCCAAACTGTGCTCGCTCGCTCCCGTAGAGAGAGAACGACTCATTGGCAGCTGGGAGGAGCCACAGACGAACGGCGGTGAGCCGGTGCTGCCAAAAGTTGCCAAAGCTCTGCGGTCATCTTAAATATTGAAATGTTTTCAGCCAATGAATGAGTGTTTACATGTCCCATACAGAACGGGCAGATGTTGTTGGTCTACATTATTGTGCAGTTCTGTCTTGTGGGTATGGCACCTCAGTTTAATACGCAGCACGCTTTCGCGATCAATATCCACAGTAGAGGTTTATTTGGGTTAGGTCACGTAAATGAAAATGCGTCGTTAAATCTGCCATCACCTAACGCAGCCTATTAGTAAGGTTTGTCACGTAAAATAAACGTGCCAATTAGTTACTACTTCAGCACACCGGTGTGTTGGAGATCAAAACCACAATATTTACAATTCTATTTTACCCTTGCTGGCAATAAAACAGTCAAGAATAAACCAGGTGTTTAGATGTTCAAATACCAAATAGATACATTTTGCAAGGCATCAAGTCTGCATTAGCCACACGTCCTTGTGGTGAACATGCATACAAACATGCTCTGATAATATGTTTGTGGTGCATGCTCTATGCATGCATCGCAAAGTTAGTGATGAACGGCCAGCAACGACCAGCACCACTGTACCGCACCTCCGATTAGCACGGTTGGCTGTGTACGTACGGCGCGAAGGAAGTTCAACATCCGTATGTAGATGACGGTGAGAGCGTGTGATGTTTCTTGAGTTAAGTGATGTTGTTATTGTAAGATTTGGGAGAGAAAAGAGATGACGGGAGGGAATTTCCGAAGTTGAGCGGTGCGAAGGATGAAGCAGACTGGATGGCTGAGTGAGTGGGTGGCTGAGTGAGTGGGTGGCTGAGTGAGTGGGTGGCTGAGCGAGTTGGGTGGCTGAGTGAATGGGCGGCTGAGTGGGCGGCTGAGTGGGCGGCTGAGTGGGCGGCTGCGTGGGCCAGGGGGTTCTTTGTGAGTCACCCCAGCGCAAAAAAGACAAAGATCCCCCATGTAGCCTTAACAGACTGTAGCAGCAAGTACTGTTAGCGAGTACCGATGAAGGCCGACACAGAACACGAGGGGTGGGTGGCCAGCACCACGCCCGGCCGCCTTTGTCTCCCCAGTGGCGATGTTAACACACCACTCCAGGTACTCAGTTGAGCTCTGAGTCGACCTAGGGGAAGCCCAGCACCAGTTCAGATAATCGTCAACGGTGTTGGTAGCCATAGGCGGGAATCGAACTTGGGTCGCCGGGTTCGCAGTACGGATAACCGCTACATTACCGCTGCACAACATATGCTGGCCAGCACGCCCTTGTCCGCACCTACTCACCCGCACCTACTCACCCGCACCTACTCACTTGCACCTACTCACCCGCACCTACTCACCCGCACCTACTCGCCCGCACCTACTCACCCGCACCTACTCACCCGCACCTACTCGCCCGCACCTACTCACCCGTACCTACTCACCCGTACCTTCTCGCCCGCACCTACTCACCCGCACCTACTCACCCGCACCTACTCGCCCGCACCTACTCGCCCGCACCTACTCACCCGTACCTACTCACCCGCACCTACTCACCCGCACCTACTCACCCGCACCTACTCACCTGCACCTACTCGCCCGCACCTACTTGCCCGCACCTACTCACCCGCACCTACTCGCCCGCACCTACTCACCCGTACCTACTCGCCCGCACCTACTCACCCGCACCTACTCGCCCGCACCTACTCACCCGTACCTACTCGCCCGTACCTTCTCGCCCGCACCTACTCACCCGCACCTACTCACCCGCACCTACTCGCCCGCACCTACTCGCCCGCACCTACTCACCCGTACCTACTCACCCGCACCTACTCACCCGCACCTACTCACCCGCACCTACTCACCTGCACCTACTCGCCCGCACCTACTCGCCCGCACCTACTCACCCGCACCTACTCGCCCGCACCTACTCACCCGTACCTACTCGCCCGCACCTACTCACCCGCACCTACTCGCCCGCACCTACTCACCCGTACCTACTCGCCCGCACCTACTCGCCCGCACCTATTCACCCGCACCTACTCACCCGCACCTACTCACCCGCACCTACTCACCCGCACCTACTCACCCGCACCTACTCGCCCGCACCTACTCGCCCGCACCTACTCGCCCGCACCTACTCACCCGCACCTACTCACCCGCACCTACTCGCCCGCACCTACTCGCCCGCACCTACACGCCCGCATGCACTCACCCGCACGCACTCACGCACACCACGGCGGTCACTCACTCACACATCACCCACTGGCTTGGCAGGACTCGGATCGATAGCAAATCGCGGCCAAAGCGGCCCTCGCCTTATTTTGTTTTTCTCGGTGGTCCAGACTCGGTAATTTTTCTTTGTTTGTTCAGTGAGGGGTGAAGGGGGGGGATGAGAGGAGGGGGGGATCCAACCTGACCCCTGTCAGACGCTGGCGCTCAGGTGAAAGCACAGGAAGGTGGTGCTGGCAAGAATCGTGAGACCATCCCTCGACGTGTCAGAACCCATTTCTATTTGGTTTCACGCTTACCCCGGTGTCGCGGTCAGGGACGTCTCGTGGCGCGGTGGTTAGCGCGTCGCGCTCCGAAACCGGTGACCCGAGTTCCATTCCCAGCCACGGCCACCGCACCTGTAGCGAGCAATATCGATATCCGACTCGATCGTCGGGGCTTACCCCCCATCCCCCGCTCCCTCCGCTTCACCAACCCACACTGAGCCTGGCACGGTGAAGTATGGTCAAATGGCCCCCGTGGTCTACGCAGGTTAGTTTGTGGCCACGGCACGCATCCAACTCCAATTTTTTAACTATGTTCATTTCACCAGCTCAGCCCCACTGAGCTATGTACGATTGGAGTGCAAAGTATAAGTAAGGAAAGTAAATTACGAAGAAAAATACAACTTTTACCAGAAAAAGCCCACTGAGCTATTAGCTTCTCTTTCAGCGACTTGGCCACAGGTAGCCCAACGAAGTGGCTGACATCATCACATGGAAATTTATAGCAGCCCAATACTCTAAAAACGCGTGACGTTGACCCGGAGAAAAATCCACGCTACCACGGGAGCAGCAGCAGGCGTCAGCGTCGGGATCGAACCCAATGACCTCCTGTGTACCAGGCGAGGTAGTTAACATCTCATAGCCACCGTGGCGCCCCATCAGTGATTAACTGATCCTGGACCAACCCGTGTGGCCCAGGGTGGTAAATTGAGTCGTTACAGCGTGCCCAATGACCCAACACGGCTTGCGGAGGGAGGACATCATCCAGCAGTGGAATGTCGTTTGTGCCTCTGCTCCAGCGCCCGTGTCACTCGCCTCCCCCGTACGCGAAAGCGGTTTTCGCCACGCCGGTTTTTCGAATGCCGACGATTTTAAATCACGCCACGCCTTGGTGCGGCGCGATTTCCCCGCCCGTAATTGATTTGACGAAACGGCCGTCACTGCCAACGTGGTGTCTGCGGAGCGTTCGGTCATGGTGAGATCCTAATGACGCTCACCCTGCCGGTCGTGCTGAGACCCTGGTGACACTCACCCTGCCAGTCGTGGTGAGGCCCTGGTGACACGCACCCTGCCGATCGTGGTGACATCCCGGTGACACTCACCCTGCAGGTCATGGTGAGACCCCAATGACACTCACCCTGCAGGTCATGGTGAGACCCCAATGACACTCACCCTGCCAGTTGTGGTGAGACCCTGGTGACACTCACCCTGCCAGTTGTGGTGAGACCCCAATGACACTCACCCTGCAGGTCATGGTGAGATCCCAATGACACTCACCCTGCCGGTCGTGGTGAGACCCTGGTGACACTCACCCTGCCAGTCGTGGTGACATCCCGGTAACACTCA
Organism: Petromyzon marinus; assembly: GCF_048934315.1. Lineage (NCBI taxonomy): Eukaryota > Metazoa > Chordata > Hyperoartia > Petromyzontiformes > Petromyzontidae > Petromyzon > Petromyzon marinus. The sequence continues at coordinate 4,247,156 of NC_133705.1, forward strand.
CCCTGCAGGTCATGGTGAGACCCCAATGACACTCACCCTGCAGGTCATGGTGAGACCCCAATGACACTCACCCTGCAGGTCATGGTGAGACCCCAATGACACTCACCCTGCAGGTCATGGTGAGACCCCAATGACACTCACCCTGCCAGTTGTGGTGAGACCCCGGTGACACCCTGCCAGTCGTGGTGACATCCCGGTGACACTCACCCTGCCGGTGATGGTGAAACCCTGGTGACACTCACCCTGCCGGTGATGGTGAGACCCCAATGACACTCACCCTGCCGGTGATGGTGAGACCCCAATGACACTCACCCTGCAGGTCATGGTGAAACCCCGGTGACACCCTGCCGGTTGTGGTAAGACCCTGGTGACACTCACCCTGGCGGTCGTGGTAAGACCCCGGTGACACTCACCCTGCCGGTCGTGGTAAGACCCCGGTGACACTCACCCTGCCAGTGATGGTGAGGCCCCGGTGACACTCACCCTGCCGGTCGTGGTGAATTAGGCCCCCGCGGTGTGGAACTTGGGATGCCGTGGGGGGGGGGGGGGTTGGTGAATTGCACGGTGAGTGTGAGTGTGACAGAGACCTTTTTTGTTAGAACATTGTGACCCGTGTGTATTTGCTAGATGGGGAAAGCCTTTTCTTTTGTAGATGGCTTTACACGTGTGAGTCTGAGTGTGAGTTGTGTGTATGTGTGTGTATAGGAATAGATCTTGTTTGAGTGGGTACATATGTGAGTGAGTACCCGGTGACCTGGGGTAGATTCCCGTTCACGACCAACATCGGGATTTTTGTCTTTGTATGTAAGTTAGCCTGTGTGGGGAGCGTAGGCATCACGGTTAGCGCACTGCGCTAGGAGCCTGGCCACCTGAGTTTGATTCCTGCTCACGGCTAACATCAGTGACGGTTATCTGAACCAATTCTGGGCCATCCCTAGGTCGACTCAGCCTGAAATAAGTACCTGGTGCGATCTGTAAACATCATCACTCGGGACACAAAGGCGGCCAGGCGTGGTGCTGGCCACCCACCCCCTCGTGGACCATACCAATCTTCACAGGTGCTCGCTAAAAGCATTGCCCCAGCAGTCTGTTAAAGGCTATACGGGGGATCTTCGTGTTAGCCCGTCTGAGTTTCTGTGAGCATTTCTGGGTATCCAAGCATGTGTTTGAGTGTGTGCCTGCAGCTAAATTTGTGAGAGTATTTGTGTGCATGAGTAATTCTGCGTCCGTTTGTCCCGAGTGAGCGTGCGTGTGCGTCCACATCGTCACGCCCGTCCGTTCATCCCCCTTTGTCTTTCCTGCCGCCACTCATCCCTGTTGTCCCCATCTGTGGGGGGGGGGGCTGGCAAACTGCTCCATCATCCCGATAAATTCAGACGCTCGGCGCACACGCCTGCAACTTCAGACTTACTCCATCACACACCCACTGCAGGGGGGAGGGGGCGCACACGGGCATCACCGTCAGTGCCAGAGACAGACGGCGAGCAGAAGAAGGAGGAGGAGGGGGCGGAAGAGGAGGAGGAGAGGGCGGACAAGGAGGCAGCGAGGGGTGGACATGGGCCGTGCCCGTGTGCCCATCAATCACGTTTCAATTCGCTTTACGGAGGAGGAGATGCGCACATCCCCCCCCCCCCCCCCCTTTCTCTATCGCTCGCGCATCGTCAGCGGAATGACGGGCGGGGGGGGGGCGGAGGTGGGAGACGAGGGGTGGGGGAGGGGGAATACCGGGGGGGGGGGGGGTGTGGCCCGGTTATTGGGGCCCGGGGGCTGGGAGGGACACCGAGCGGAGACAGAGGAGGTAGCCCCCCCCCCGTCTGCCACCCACCCCTGCCTACCCCTGTTTCATTGCTAACATGAGGGCACATGCCAACTCGGCTGGTACGCTTCATTTACGTAGAGACGTTGCTGAGCCGGTGGCGTTAAGATTTTTTATTTTACTTTACCAGGCAAGGCCCACGGAGTTGTGCAGTAGCTCTTTGTCCGAAGTGGACCTAGCCACAAATGATAGCTCAACAAAGTGGCTTATCATCACGTAGACATTCGTAGCAGTCCAATACTCTAAATGCACGTTTCGAAATGTTGAGGGAACAACCGGAGGACCCGGAGAAAAATCCACGGGGAGAGAGATTCACGTCAACGCCAACAACACAGGCGTCAGGGTCGGGACCGAACCCATGACCTCCTGCATACCAGGCGGGGCAGTTAACATCTCATAGCCACCGTGGCACCTATTCTGGGTTGCAATCTGGGATTCAGCCACCCAACCAACCGACCAAGAACTGAACAGGTCCCTGCAGGGTGGGCTGGTAGGAACATTGGAATTTCGCGCAATTTTATGACATTACGTAAAATTGTGCAAATTGCGAGCGTCTTCCCACCTTTTTGCCCTCAAAATCGTTGAGGGTTCTTCGGACAAATTATACACCCCCAACAGCACGAGATTTTACTTCGTTCAAGTATTGAAAGGGGACGGACGGACGGACGGACACATTAATCTATTGCAGGCTGGTACACTCAGTTTACAACTTGGTTCCTACCAGTACTAAAACCGGCTTCTCGGGTTTAGCGATAGGACGGTCACGTCCACGTCCCTGTTGCAACATCGTCAACATCGCCAAAGCCGGCTGGCTTCTAAATCCCGGTCGGCTTCCACTGCAGTTGTCATAGGGCAAGCAGCTGCGCCTTGCAGCGTGTACAAAAAGATTGTTCCCCACCCCCTTCTCCCTTCGTGTGGGTAAAGAGGCCAATGACAGGGACTTCAGAAATGAGTTCTGTGATATCCACTTCCAGAGGTCGCCTTCTTCAGGGGGTGAAGGACGGCGGGGTCCACCGGGGGGGCGGGGGGGGGGCGATGTCACTGCAGAGGTTCTGAATGAAAATGTCCTCCTTTAGATGACAACAATGAACGCGAGCGGAACAATAGTAATGTAATTGGGGAGGGAAGCGGATGAAGATGAATGTTCAATTTTGCCCTTGGCAGGAAGTCGGGGGAGTGCGCCGTCGGTGTGAGCACTGTGAATGTTTGTGTGGCGTCGGCGGCTGCGCCATTGGCCATGCTCAGCGATGATTCGGGGACCCGGGACGCCCCACGTTCTGTTACAAGGGGTGTGGTGTAGTGTGGTGCGGTGTGTTACAACAGGTGTGGTGTAGTGTGTTACATGGTGTGTGGTGTAGTGCAGTGTTACAACAGGTGTCGTGTGGTGTAGTGTAGTGCAGTGTGTTACATGGTGTGTGGTGTAGTGTGGTGCGGTGTGTTACAACAGGTGTGGTGTAGTGTGTTACATGGTGTGTGGTGTAGTGCAGTGTTACAACAGGTGTCGTGTGGTGTAGTGTAGTGCAGTGTGTTACAAGGGGTGTGGTGTCGTGTGGTGTAGTGTGTTACATGGTGTGTGGTGTAGTGTGGTGCAGTGTGTTACAAAAGGTGTGGTGTAGTGTGGTGCGGTGTGTTACAACAGGTGTGGTGTAGTGTGGTGCGGTGTGTTACAACAGGTGTGGTGTAGTGTGGTGCGGTGTGTTACAACAGGTGTGGTGTAGTGTGGTGCGGTGTGTTACAACAGGTGTCGTGTGGTGCAGTGTGTTACAAGGTGTGTGGTGTAGTGTGGTGCGGTGTGTTACAACAGGTGTGGTGTAGTGTGTTACATGGTGTGTGGTGTAGTGTGGTGCGGTGTGTTACAAGGGGTGTGGTGTCGTGTGGTGCGGTGTGTTACAAGGGGTGTGGTGTAGTGTGGTGCGGTGTGTTACAACAGGTGTGGTGTAGTGTGGTGCAGTGTGTTACATGGTGTGTGGTGTAGTGTGGGCCACTGTTACAACAGGTGTAGTGTGGTGCGGTGTGTTACATGGTGTGTGGTGTCGTGTGGTGCGGTGTGTTACAACAGGTGTGGTGTAGTGTGGTGCGGTGTGTTTCATGGGGTGTGGTGTAGTGTGGTGCGGTGTGTTACAACAGGTGTGGTATAGTGTAGTGCGGTGTGTTACATGGTGTGTGGTGTAGTGTGGTGCGGTGTGTTACAACAGGTGTGGTGTAGTGTGGTGCGGTGTGTTACAATAGGTGTCGTGTGGTACAGTGTGTTACATGGTGTGTGGTGTCGTGTGGTGCGGTGGGTTACAACAGGTGTGGTGTTGTGTGGTGCAGTGTGTTACAAGGGGTGTGGTGTAGTGTGGTGCGGTGTGTTACAACAGGTGTGGTGTAGTGTAGTGCGGTGTGTTACAAAGGATGTGGTGTAGTGTAGTGCGGTGTGTTACAAAGGATGTGGTATGGTATAATGTGGTGCGGTGCTGTCGAGTACACTGTGGTGTCACTTGGTGCTGTTGAGAACACTGTGGATAAACGCGGTGCTGTAGAGTACACCGTGGTATGACGCTGTGCGGTGTATTGCAGGGTCCCCGTGAGCTCCCGTGCTGGGCTGGAGCGGGTGCAGCTGCGGGGCCTCTTCCAGGGGGCGAAGGTCGTGCGGGGACCCGACTGGGACTGGGGCAACCAGGATGGTACGGACAGCCCTGCCTGCCCACTGCTGCGCTGCCCACTGCTGTGCTGCCCACTACTCATTGCCATTTGCCCCCCTGCCCTACTTTGATGCCCTTTCTTTTCCTGCCCTCTTGATTCCCCAGACTTTCTCTGCTCTACGCACCGCACCCCTTTCCCGCTCCCCTGCTCACTCGCCCCCACCCGCTCGCTCACCCAAAGCATCCACCTTCTTTACTCTCACACTTGCTCACTTGCCCGCTCACTCACTCCACGCTCTTACACTCACTCGTCTCTCGTGCACTGTCCTACTCTCGCCCCACTCTCTTTCACTCAACCACTTATTCACCCACGCATTCACCCACATTCTCACTCACTCACTCCCTCGTCCGCTCACCCACTCACTCACCGGCGTGCTCGCTCACCACCCACTCGGTCAGCCCGCCAGTAAAACATCACCCCTCCGCTGGCTTCCGTTTCCCCGTGACAATTAATTAGTGGCACAGGCGCAAGGAAAGTCACACGTACTCCCCCCACAACCCCTCCCCTCCCCTACCTGTCCCCCACTTCCCCTCTTGCCCACCCTGCTCGCCAATTTAGTAAATTGCAGCCGAGCGGGCAACGATAACGACGCTTGGCTGCCTGCCGCCCCCCCCCCCCCCCCCCCCCACCGTGCGTCACTGCGCAATGAGATTGAGAGCTAATTTATGTTGGCAACCATCTCCACCCGCTCCCTCCCTGCCGCCCCGTAAATTAATCTGAAAGAAAGAGGCATGTTAGAGGAACGGACGTGCGTGTGTGTCCGTGTGTGCGTGCGTGCGTGTACACGCCCAGGCCCGTGCGTCCCCGGGCTGTCTGACGCCAGTCCTCTTTCTCATGCTTGATGAGAAAGAGGACTTTGAAGTCACTGCCTCCGCACTCCCCCTCACATGCTCCCCCAAGGGGGATCTGCACCTTTACCACCTCGACAAGTTACACGATGCAAGTTATGCGTGTTGCGGACACGTGTACACACGCGTGTGGGGAGCGGTAGTGTAGCGGTTAGCGCTACGCTGCGCTATGAACCTGGCGACCCGGGTTCGATTCCCGCTCACGGCCAACACCAGTGACGATTATCTGAACTGGTGATGGGCCAATCTAGATTTGAAGCTTTCGTGACTGCAGGAATCCTTACTCTTCGGTAAAGTCACATAAGTATAAAATAAATAATATACCTACGTGACTTTGCCGAAAGAACCAAAGAGTATGGTGATGGGCTCTTGCCTAAGTAGACTCAGCCTCAAACTGAGTACCTGGTGTGTAAACATTACCACTGGGGAAAAAAAGGCGACCGGGTGTGGTGCTGGTGACCCACCGCCTCGTTTGCTATGCTTGCCTTCATAGGTGCTATTCGCTAACAGCACTTACCCCAAGTCTTTTAACTTTGTCATGGAGAAGGCTCATGAAGGATGCTACTGGGCAGTTGGAGGTAGTTGCCCTCCAGCAACAACAGAGGGCAGAGGAATGACGATCACAACAACGAGCGAAGCTCCAGGTGGCTAAAACGCAGTGAGGTGGCATGGTAGGGAGGACAGGTGGTGCATCTGCCAGTCATCCCGGTCTGTCAATGCAAGGCACCTCAGCCTGTCCCATAACCTCCTGTCAGCGAGCCTTCGACGCTTCACTTGGCCTCAAAGGGCACTTGTGTTTGTCTCAAGCGGTGACGTCACTGCCACTTCGTGGTGAATGGCGGCTGTTGTTGTCATCATCGGGAGGTTTAGTGTTGGTATGCGGACTGCACTATAATCCCGGCCACCCGAGTTCGATTCCCGCTCACGGCCAACACTAGTGACGATTATCCGAACCCGTCCTGGGCCCTCCCCTGGGGCGATTCAGCCGTCAAATTAGTACGGTGTGTAAACATCAGCACTTTGGGATACAAAGGCAACCGGGCTTGGTGCTGGCCACCCACCCCTTCGTGTGCCATGTCGGCCTTCGTAGGTGCTGCTACTCGTTTGCCAGCAATTGCCCCGGCTGTCTTTTCAGGCTCGATGCCATTTGGGGGGTGGGGTGATGGTGGCACGGGACCTTTGTGTTTGTCTGCAGGCGGCGATGGGAAGCACGGCAAGGTGAACGAAATCCGGGGCTGGGACGCCGAGTCGTGGCGCAGCGTTGCCTGCGTCACCTGGGCCAACGGCTCCACCAACGTGTACCGCGTCGGGCACAAGGGCAAGGTCGACCTCAAGTGCATCGCCGACTCCCACGGGGGATACTACTTCGCCGAGCACCTGCCCCTGCTGGGTACGGCGACACCTCACCATTTATTTGCTGCTATTTATTTGACCCCAGGGTAAGGCGCGCCACTGAGCCACGTAGCTCTTTTAAAGAAGCGACCTGCCTGTCACAAGTGTATAGGTCAACGAAGTTGGCTCGTATTCATCACATGGAAATGGATAGCAGCAGCCAGACGCTCTGCACGTGTGACGTTGATGCTAAATGTGGAGGGGAAAAACCGGAGGGCCCGGAGAAAAATCCACGCGACCATTGGGAGAGAGACACCGCAAACTCCAAATATACAGCAGCAGGTGTCAAGGTCAGGATCGAACCCACGACCTCCTGCGTACCAGGTGAAGTAGTTGACATCTCGCCACCGATGAGGCGGAGATGGGGGGGCCCTGGCCCCAGTGATGCGGCCCAGTGGTCGTGCCTTCCACACGTTGGGTTCAAAATAATAATAAAAATGATATATATTAGTATTGTTTTACTATGTAAGGGTTTTCTTCTGGTTCCTCCTCGCATGTACAGTAATAATAATACTACAGTAATAATCAACATCGTTAATTGGCTGAAAATCCCCGATGTAGCAGCAGGACACTCCTGAAATCAAGATCAGAATCTTTATTTAGCCTGAAGTGCCGATGTGCTATGAAGCTCTTTTTCAGAGATGTCCAGTAGGGGTTACAGATGTCCAGTAGGGGGTCACATATGTCCAACAGGGGTGGGTCAGCGAGTTATATAGAGTTCAACCCACTCTGTGGGGCTCTCCTGGATATATAAATCGATAAATAATAATCGTTACATGAACAATATCAGTATTAAACAGGGGCGGAATACATGGCCAGGTGGTGGCGTGGTCGGCACTTGTTGCAGAGGTTCGCAGTTCGAATCCGGCGGGCCGCCCTTGTTAACACTACGGCTGCATGTTAACCGTGATGACGGCACTATGACGCGCCGCCTGCTTCGCTCGCACGTCAGCGTCGTTCGAAACGAGCAGCAGCAGCGGGTCATCGTGTGCTGCCATCATGGTCCACATTTGGCAACTTTGAAAAACCACACCGCAAATCGCTGTGATTATGCACGGCAGCAGCATCGCCTCACCACCACCACCCATCCCACCGCAAATCTCCTGCAGCTTACAGTACGTTGCCTTCTTAGGTGGCACTAGCTGCATGTGGTGCGTGAAGTGGGGACAGCAGCATGGAGACGCACGGGGGGGACGGCATGACTGACACGAGTGCCGCGCGCGTCATGCATGTTGTCACGCATGTTGTCACGCATGTTGTCACGCATGTTGTCACGCATGTTGTCACGCATGTTGTCATGCATGTTGTCACGCATGTTGTCACGCATGTTGTCACGCGTGTGGCGGTGCCCAGGGGAGCCGGCTGAGGTGCGGGGCCAGGAGATGCAGGAGGAGCGCGCCTTCCAGGTGGGCGACAAGGTGAAGTGCCTCCTGGAGGAGGACATTCTGAGACAGATGCAGGACGGACACGGTGGCTGGAACCCCAAGATGGCTGAGGTGGGGGATTCGTGTGGACAAAGCCGGGAGGCCAGTGGTTGGCTCCCGCATCTCTTTTGTGTGTCTCTGCGTATTTTCGTGTGTCTCTGTGTGTCCCTGATGGTCTGGATTTCTTCGTGGGTCTTCGTATCTCTCCGTGTGTCACTGATGGTTTATTTGTATCTGTGTGTCTCTGATGGTCTGGTCCACTGCACGGACTTAATAATAAGCGTTCTGTCTCCACTGTGTGCGATATGATTTTGGACGTCTCTGCGTTTCTCATGGTGTGACTGCCGTCCTGTGTGTGTGTGTGTGTCTCGCTGACAACACCTGCCCCAACAATCTGTTAAGTCTATACGGGGATCGCGTTATTTATAAATGTGTCGTAACTCTCCACCACCCGACACGGCCAATCAGCAAAAAAGTGTCACGTTGACAAAAGACAAATAATTCACTACTTTAGCCCACCGGTGTGTTGAGTGAATCCACAACATTTACAGTTTGAGTACGACGTTTCGCTGGTAATTACATCCAGCATCATCGGGCAATTCGCCAGAATGGTAAAGCCCTCGCCTGCTCCCGGTCTTAAATAGAGCAGCATGGTGATGTCATCATTACTAATCATAACCATTGACCAATTACCAATCGATTATATAATTACAATACCCCCCCCCCCGCCTCAAATCACTGCGCAATGATGACGTCACCCTGCTGCTCTATTTAAGACCGGGAGCAAGTGAGGGCTTTACCATTCTGGCGAATTGCCCGATGATGCTGGATGTAAATACCCGCGAAACGTCGTACTCAAACTGTAAATGTTGTGGATTCACTCTTCAACACACCGGTGGGCTAAAGTAGTGAACTATTTGTCTTTTGTCAATGTGACATTTTTTTGCTGATTGGCTGTGTCGGGTGGTGGAGGGTTACGACACATTTATAACTAACGCGATCTAACCCAAAAACCTTTATTATGAAAAATATTGGTCGCAAAAGCCTACGTGTTAAACTATTCGGGGATCTTTGTCTTTGTTTGTGTCTCCAACTGTCCCTGCGTATATCCATGTGCCGTGCGACTTGTCCCCCTGCCCCCGTGTGTCTCCTGCTGTCCCCCTGGGTGTTTCCAAGTTGTCCTCACATGTCCCGTTGACTGTTGCCCCCTGCCCCGTTACCCCGTGTCCCCGCGTGTCCCTGCATCTCCGCGCTAGTTCATCGGGAAGGTCGGCACGGTGCACCGCATCACGGAGCGAGGAGACGTGCGCGTAGAGTACGGGGGAACCAAGATGAGGTGGACCTACCACTCGGGGGCGCTCACCAAGGTGAGAGACAGCGGGTACACACAAACGACAAAGATCCCCCGTGTCGCCTTTAACAGACTGTTGGGGCAAGTGCTGTTAGCGAGCACCTATTCTGGCTGCCACTGCACACTAGGGGGTGGGTGGTCAGCGCCACACTCGGCCACCTTTGTCTCTCCAGTGGCGATGAGTACACACCATCCTCTGTACTCATTTGAGGCTGAGTAGACCTAGGGGAGGTCCAGGACTTGTTCAGATATTTGTCACTCATGTTGACCGTGAGTGGGAATCAAACTCGGGTCACCGGGTTGGGAGCACAGCACGCTAACCGCTACACTACCACTCCCCACACTGGTGGTGGGTTGGCCAACACCACGAATGACGATATTTACATATTTACACATCGTACCGGGAACGGTTCTGATATTAGTAACTGCCGTTGAACTCGGGTCGACGGGTTCGTTAGCTCAGCACGCTAACCCGCTACACTACCGCTCACCACATACACAAAGACGAAGATCCCCCGTTTAGCTTTAACAGACTGTTGGGGCGAGTGCTGTTAGCGACCACCTATGTATGTGTAGTAGTTACTTCAGAGACACTAATAGTAGGAGGCACACAAGTTTATTCTACACGTCCACAGTACAGGGGATAACTACACACGGGTCAGGACAGCCGGCACACTGCCTGACCCACAACGCCGAGGAGGTGAAGATGGGGATGAAGACTTGCGTAGACGACGGGTTCCATTCCAAACGACAGCTCCGACTCAGCGTCGGGACCTCCTTTTTATCTTCCCCAGCGTGGCCTGGCTCCGCCCTCGGCCACGCCCCCTTCTGGAACCTACCAGAAGGTTCTGGGCTCCGCCCCACGTGTCCCCTCTTGTCACCTTTACCCTACATCCCTTACCCCGGCCTATCATGTGCCCTGCTGGCAGACCAGCTGCCGTGTCCTCAGATCCCCCTTCTCTGCCAGCAACCGGCGCTACACGCTCCAGTGGCACATTTCACCTGCCCTGCTGGCAGACTGGGCTACTACACCCACAATCTCGCTCTCTACCAGTAACCAGCTACGCGCCCTAGTAACCCATTCTATGTCACTACATACGTTTGTATGTTGAACTTCTTTCGCACCGTACGTAGCCAAACATTTTAATCGGAGTTTTCAATCAAAATTTAAAAGTGCATAGCTAAATTGGCGTTCGAGATGGTCGCAGAAGCAGATCTGAAATTGCTCGATGCAGTCACCGTCTTTGTTCAATGGGTCGCCAAATACCGCTGCAATGATGACCGGAGTTCACGTGATGAAGACCGGCATGGCACACAGGAGGGTGAGTGGCCAGCACCACGCCCAACCACGTTGGTATCCATAGTGGCGATACTTACACATCCCTAGTGGTGATCGCACCAGGTACTCATTTGAGGCTGAGTCGACCTAGGGAAGGCCCAAGACTGGTTCAGATAATCGTCACTGGTGTTGGCCGTGAGCGGGAATCGAACCCGGGTCATCGGGTTCGTAGCACAGCGCGTTATCCGCTTACACTCTCACTCCCCACACGTGCAACAACAACAACAACCGCCATTCGCCACTAAGTGGCGGTGACGTCACCACGACACTTGTGCCAGGCTATGTGCACCCTGAGGCCACGTGAAGTGTCGAATGCCCGCTGGCAGGAGGTCACGGGGCAGACCCAGGTGCCACGGGTCGACTGACTGAGATGACTGGCTGATGCACCACCTGTGCCCCCTACTGTGCCAACTTGCTGTGAATTAGCCACCCGGCGCTCCGCTCGTTGTTCTGAGCGTCGCTCCTCCGCCCTCCGTTGTTGTTGGAGGGCGACTACCTCCAACTGCCCAGTAGCGTCCTTCACGAGCCTCCTCCACAGAGGCTGATCTTGACACCGCTGGTACCAGTCATCGGCAAGTCCACTCAGCTCCACGTCCTCCTGTACCACATCACTCCATCTCTTTTCTAGCCCATGCTGCGCCCGCTTAGCCCCCTCGATCCGGCCGAACAAAAGCTGTTTCGGCATGTGGTGGCTGGGCATGTGGGCTACATGACCCAGCCATTGCAGCCTTCCCCGCCGGAGGAGCTCACCGATGGGACCTTGCCCAGATCTTTCAAGGATTTGTGAGCTCCTCACACAATCCAGTCTGGTTAAACCCAGGATGGATCGTAGGCAGGCCAGCCTAAATGTTTCTAACCGGCGAAGATGTTCCATTAGGGGGGTCCATGTTTCGCAAGCGTAGAGAAGGGAGGGAATGACCGTGGCTGAGAAGACCTGAAGATTAGTGCAGAGCGACAGACCAGGTAGCTTCCACACAGCGTTACACAACCGATGAAAAGATATTGCCGCCCGACTGATTCGGAGTGAGACCTCTGCTGTTAAACTGGAGCCAGTCATAAGCACACTGCCCAGGTATGGGAAACTCTCCACTCTCTCCACAACTGCCCCATTACCGATTGGGAGTTGTGGAGATGGAATGTCCGATGGTACAAAATACCCAGGCAGGTGCTTAGTTTTGGTGGGGCTGATGGTAAGGCCCCACCTCTTAGTGGCACGCTCCAGTCTAAGCAGCAGCGTCTCCAACTCCTCCTCTGAATGAGCAGCTATTACCAAATCATCAGCATACATAACGTGGTTGAGCAATAGGTAGCCATCCCTTGACCGCACCCGGGCATCGATCAGCCTCCCATTATATCTGTACCATATGGAGATTCCCCCGGTACAGCTATTGAAGGCTTCACGAACTACGTGGTCAAAATAGATGTTAAATAATGTGGGAGCCAGAGGACATCCCTGTCGCACCCCAAGGTGTACAGGGAATGGCTCTGACTCCCGGCCACGTAGTTTTACCCGGGCCCGCTCACCATCATGAAGGTCCTTAATGATCGTGAGCAGAGGGTCAGGTACTCCAAAAGCACGAAGAACAACCTAGAGCCCAGGCCTACTGATGGTATCATAGGCCTTGACCAGGTCAATAAAGCAGAGATGTAGGTCTTGTTGGAATTCCCTACACCTCTGCTGTAGCAGACGGACAGAAAATATGGCATCTGTGCAGGACCGCCCTTTCCTGAAACCGCATTGGGGCTCCGCAAGCCTCTCCTCAGCGTGCCTGGCAAGGCGATGTTGAATAATCCTTGCCAGGACCTTTCCCGGCACACTGAGGAGTGAGATGCCCCTGTAGTTGTTACAGTCTGTGCGGTCCCCCTTCTTAAAAAGGGGGACCACCAGGGCATCCTTCCAATCCTGCGGAACCCGTCCAGTGGTCCAGACTGTTGTTATGATGTCATATAGGGCAGTCTGTGCACAAACGCCGCCCTCCCTCAGCATTTCGCTTGGGAGATCATCTCTGCCCGCTGCCTTTCCTGGTCTCAGACTCCGGATCGCCTTCAGTACTTCCTCAACAGATGGCACCTCAGCCAGCCACTCACAGGGGGTGACTTCTTCCAATATTTGAGGCACCGCAGCTTCAGCAGGGTCATCATCACTTTGTGCCACGATGTTTTCCTGGCTGAGGGATTTTCCCTCCCCCAGGACCTCACAGAAATGCTCAGCAAATCTGCAAACCTGTTCCTGGGGTCGGAGATTGGATCACCGTTTTTTCCCCTAATGATGGTAATAGGTGTGGCGCTGCAGGTTACTTTTTTGATGGAGTTAAATAGAGATTTGTGATCACGGGCCACTGAGGCAGACTCCATCTCCTCAGCAACCCGCGACCACCACCCATCCTTGCAGCACCTCACGGCTCTCCGAACCTCCGAGCGAAGGCTGTGGTAAGCCTCCTCATTCTCTGACGTGGGATTCTGTAGCCGATGACAGTGGGCCTGTCGCTTTTTCTCAACCATCCTGAACACCTCCTCTGTCAGCCAGGGTCTCTGGGGAGGTTTGGACCGCGTACCCAAAGCAGCCATTGCAGCTGCTTGAGTCACAGTCCTAAACCTCGCCCATTTACCCTCGACATCAGGAGGAGTCGGGGACGATGCCAATCCCAGCTGCAAGCGATGATGAAATTCTCGCTTGCAACTTTCATCAGATAACTGAGACCAGGCCACTTTAGGTTGGAATGGGGTCCTGGGTGTACACCCACTACCGGAGTGGAAGAATGGCAGGCGCATCTTACAGATGACTAGTCGATGGTCAGAGGGCAGATCAGCTCCACGGTAGGTCCTGGTGTCAAGGACATGGGCTCGCATCCACTGGTCCGTCACTATGTAGTCCAGCAGATGTTCTTGCTTGGACCCGGCATGCATCCATGATGTTGTGTGGATGCGCCGATGCCGGAACAGCGTGTTGGTAATTACAAGCCCATGGGCTGCACAAAAATCTAGCAGCCTCCTACCATTGTTATTGAGCTGATCTGGCCCATGCCCTCCAGTCACTCCAGACCAGGTGCCAGTATTATGACCAACTCGGGCATTGAAGTCACCCAACATGATGACTCTATCCCGAGGGGCCACTTTAGCCAGCACCTGTGACAGAAGGTCATAGAAGGCATCTGACTCATCGGCTTTGCCTGCATCCCTCCACGGATGTTCATCTTCGTTGGGGGCATAAGTAACCATGACCACCATTCCTCGCCTTCGGTTGATGGGAAGGCGAGCCCAAAGTAGCCTGGGACTTACAGCTTCCCACACCTCACCACCACGCTCCCACGCCCCCTTCATTCTTTTGTTCAAAAGAAGAGGCACACCCTGTTGTTTGGCAGTCTGCTGACCCGAGTAGAGGACTGTCCACCCCTCATGGTGGCAGGAGCCAGAGCTGGTCCACCGGACCTCCTGAATGCCGCATAGATCCAGGCGGTACCGGTCCAGCTCCCGACAGAGGAGTGGCAGCCTCTCCTCCGCAGTGAGCATTCGAACATTCCACGTGGCCACCCGTAGTGGCTTTTCGTTGTTTCTGGAGGAGCCCCGAGTGTAGATATTCAATCTCCTGGCTCTGCCAATTGGGTTTTGGCAAGGAGACGTCATAGACGCCTGGCCCCCCAGGGCCTCCGGCACAAGCTTATTAGTTACATATTTCAGTTTAACTCGTGGTTTAGTGGTAATTAATTGAAAGTGGAGGGGTTACCAGCCCCTCGCACCCGTCCAGAGCCCCCGTTTAGCCCCTGTGGTGGACACATATGCCATGAGGGGAGGAGCCAATCAAAATTGGACCTCCCCCCACAGCACTGTCCACGACAGAGTTGCCCGTCCGGCACCGCGAGGAGGTAGGGGGTTGTTTTGCCGGACTACATGTGCAAACACGCACTTGCACATACACAAGTTCACAACAACAACAACATCCGCCATTCGCCATTAAGTAGCGGTGACATCACCATGACACTTGTGCCAGGCTATGTGCACCTTGAGGCCACGTGAAGTGTCGAACGCCCGCTGGCAGGAGGTCACGGGGCAGACCCAGGTGCCACGGGTCGACTGACTGAGATGGCTGGCTGATGCACCACCTGTGCCCCCTACTGTGCCAACTTGCTGTGAATTAGCCACCCGGCGCTCCGCTCGTTGTTGTGAGCGCCGCTCCTCCGCCCTCCGTTGTTGTTGGAGGGCGACTTCCTCCAACTGCCCAGTAGCGTCCTTCACAAACCTCCTCCACAAAGGCCGATCTTGACACCGCTGGTACCAGTCATCGGCAAGTCCACTCAGCTCCACATTCTCCTGTACCACATCACTCCATCTCTTCTCTAGCCCGTGCTCATTTAGCCCCCTCGATCCGGCCGAACAAAAGCTGTTTAGGCATCCGGCGACTGGGCATGCGGGCTACATGGCCCAGCCAACGCAGCCTCAGTACACAAGATGGCGGTGGCGTGTGCAGCAGCGTGTGAGTTCTGCGTGAGTGTAAACTGTGCGTGAGAATGTGAGTGAGAATGAGCTGTGTGTGAGCTGCGTGTGAGTGTGTGTGAGTGAGCCGTGTGTTTGAGTGAGCCGTGTGGGTGAGGGTGAGCCGTGTGAGAGTGAGACGTGAGCCATGTGAGAGAGACGTGATTATAATGCTTGCGTGTTGTAAGGGCCATTGTTAGTGGGTGGTATTTTTGTGGTTGCGGCAAATTGATTATCCACTAGTGATTTGCTGCTGTGGCGTAACGGTGTCGCTTATTTTGTGTTTTGGTGGTTAGTGAGCATTTTCCCGGCGGGCATAACTAGGTAAGGCCGTAGGCTTCCAGTTACTGTAGCGGCCTAGTGCGTGCTCCGTCCACTGCTGCTCTGAGGGAGAGCCGCGCTCTCTCAATTGCTGCCCTGAGGGAGAGCCGTGCTCCGTCCACTGCTGCCTTGAGGGAGAGACGCGCTCCATCCACTGCTGCCCTGGGGCAAAGCCATGATCTGTCCACCGCTGCCCTGAGGCAAAGTAGTGCTCTCTCCGCTGCTGCCCTGAGGGAGAGCCGTGCTCTCTCCACTGCTGCCCTGAGGCAGGGCCGTGCCCCGTCCACTGCTGCCCGGAGGGAACCACGTGCTCTCCACTACTCGCTTGAGGGAAAGCCGCGCTATCTCCACCGCTGCCGTGAGGGAGCCAGACTCTCTCTCTCCACTGTTGCCCTGAGGCAAAGTTGTGCTCCGTCCACTGCTGCCCTGAGGGAGAGCCGTGCTCCGTCCACTGCTGCCCTGAGAGAGAGTCACGCTCTCTCCACTGCTGCTGCCCCGAGATGTCGCGGGCGCTGCCCCAGAGCAAGGAGGCGCTGCTGCAGTCGTTTAACAAGTGGCTCAAGGCGGACGTGCGCTCCATCCTGGAAAACTTCACGGAGATCGTCAAGACGGCCAAGGGTCGTGAATGAAGAGTCCCCTGTGTGGGCTTCAGTGGGGCCGTCTGGTCGGGCAGCAGAGACACGAGAGGCCAAAAAACGACATTCCAGTTGTGGGCTGAGCTCAAGGAGGGCTAGCTCGAGCACCATCCTGTGGCGGAGAAAGGAGGCGGTGCAAGCGGTTCAGCCGAGCCCACAACAGCCAAGAATCTGCTGTCCCTGTCTGGTGGGGGGCTGTTCAACCCAAGCACATGGGCGAGAAGCCGTGCATGTGTGCCGAGTGCGGCAAGACGTTTTTCTCGCGCTCGGCCTACAAGTATATATATTTTTTTCTTTTCCGCTTGTGTGTCAATCTGTGTTTACCCCGGATATTTTAAAGATGGCAATTCTCCTGCTGTGTATCATACTGCTGTCCCTCCCGGCCATATCTAGTGCCACACTCAACTCTACAAACGGCTACCGTCGTTACTTTGCGTCCATACTTGTTGCTCGAATTGCCACTACACCTGCAAATGAAACAGCTCATAGACATATTCTCGGTTCTTTCGGTAAAGTCACGTAGAAGGGAAACAATAAAATAATAAAAATATAAAACAATAAAATTCTCACGACGTTTTGACTGCAACACAAGCAATCATCAGGTGTGAAAACCACAACAAGAAAATTTGAAGGCGTTTTTTTAACGTTAGCACCACAGATAGCGATTTGACAGTTTGTTCAGATGGACGAGTCCATCTATATTCTTGGTTCTTTCGGTACATATACAAACACAGAGACAATTTCAACCGAGAAGATGGATTCTGGCTTAGCAATCATTGAAAGGATTTGATAAACCATTTCGGGTCTTAATTGATTGATCACGCTTAAGGTGGCTTTCAGACCGCATCCATTATTTTTCGTCTCCCCCCTCCTCTTTTCCGAACATAGATGGACTCGTCCATCTGAACAAACTGTCAAATCGCTCTGTGGTGCTAACGTTAAAAAAGCGACACTTTTTTCAAATTTTCTTGTTGTGGTTTTCACACCTGATGACGATTGCTTGTGTTGCAGTCGAAACGTCGTGAGAATTTTATTGTTTTATATTTTTATTATTTTATTGTTTCCCTTCTACGTGACTTTACCGAAAGAACCAAGAATATGAATCCCTGCAGTCACGAAAGCTTTAAATCAAAGCTCATAGACACTTCTACACTCCATCATTGTATCCTTTTAAACCCTATATTTGTCCCATTACTTCACCAGCACTCCTTCCAAACTTCATTTTGCTCTTAAAAATAACACCATCTGCGAGCTGCTGCTATTCGTCCATGGTTCACCGCTCTTCATCCTTTCACAGAAAATACTTGTGCAAACTATTAATTCTACTTTTCTTATTTCTGGGTGGTGTTGAGCTTCATCCTAGCCCATATGTAAAGAACTCGTATAATTCTGTAGATTTTTCTGGCAGAAAAGGTGTTGGTGTTCTACATGTCAACATCAGAGTGCTTGTGATTAAATTAAGTCAGCTAAAACTAGAAGTGGCAAATCTTGACCCGGACATTTCTTGCCTAACAGAAACATTTCTCACTCCTGCCATCAATGACTTGCAGATTACGATTGTCAACTACAACCTTTTTCGGCTTGACCAAGGATCTAAAGGAGGTGGAATTGCTATCTATGTTCATAATACTATTGCATGTTCACCAGCTCACTCTCTGTTTAAAAAATGTTGCTTTGAAGGTTTGGCTGTCAGAATAACTCTCCCAAATAATCAACAGATATTGGTAGTGTGCTGCTATAGATCGCCTAGTGGGAAGGATGTTGAAGCTGCATCTGCACTGAGAGAGCCTTTTGGGGGCCTCCCTAAAGGTGAAATAGTTTTAGTGGGTGATCTAAATTGGAATTGGCTAAACCCGCCGGCCGTGGCCACAAATTTTACAGATGATTTTAACCTGTTTCAATTAATAAATGTCCCCACAAGACCCAACCTAAAACAATCCGGGACAGTCAACTCTGCTTGATGTCCTATTGACAAATGCCCCTCACAATTTCGCACTGACTGTTCTGGGTAATAACCTTAGTGACCACTCCATTTTTTGGGATGAGATCATCAGCCAGACCCAAAGCCCCCCCTAAATTGGTTGAGAAGCACTCTTTGAGGCACTTCAGCACTCAGGCATTTACTAATGATGTGCTTCACTCGGATATTGACAAGGTCTGTGATATCCCCAACCTGACTACGGCTTGGGAGACTTTCAGGTACACGTTTCTCCAAATTCTTAACAAACATGCTCCGTTGGTTAGATTTAAAACCAAAGGCAACCGCCCACCATGGCATGATCCTTTGATTACAAAGCTCATGAAAACTGGGGACAAGGCTTGGGCATGTGCTCAGAAAAAGTAATTTGGTCATTGACTGGCTAGAATACAGGATTTTAAGGAATAAATGCGTCAAAAAAATACGGCATGCAAAAAAGGCCAACTTTTCCTCCAATCTCCTGGAATCACATGGAAATGCCAAGATGTTTTGGAAAACAATCAAATGTATCGAAAAGGCATCCAAAACAGACAATCTGCCCGTTGAGCTTAACCGAAATGGGGAATATTTTTCAGATCCCCAAAAAATAGTTGACAATTTTAACCTTCATTTTTCTGAAGCTGGTAATCTTTTTGATAATGTATTGGTAGTCACCCCTGCTCATGCAAATTCCTTCACCCCTGTCCAAACATGAAACACATTTATTTTCCAGCCAATCCACGAAAGTAATGTTCTGAAACAACTGTCCTACCTCAAAGGGTCCCCCTCTACCAGAGCAGATAGTATTCCCGTCTTTGCTCTACTAACTGTTGGTCACCTAATATACAAACCTATAGCCCATATTTTCAACCTGTCCATCAAAGAAGCATCAGTTCCTCTAGAATGGAAACATTCCTATGTCCGTCCACTTCACAAAGGGGGCCCTAAAGATGATCCCAATAACTACCAACCTATCTCAATTTTGTCCCCATTGATGAAAATGTTTGAAAAATTATTGAACTACCAAATTAGCAGTTTCCTGTCCACCAACAATCTACTACATCTAAAATAATCTGGGTTCCGAAAAAAATACAGCACCACATCTGCTGCATTAGACTCTCTGAATCACATTTACAGTAGCCTTGATAATAAGCAGTAATATGCCTGTCTTTTTCTTAACCTGTCCAAAGCTTTTGATACAGTAGACCACAGCACCCTGCTTAGTAAACTAAGTTGCTTCGGTTTTTCCGAAAACACAGTAAAATGGTTAAAAAATTACCACTTTTCTCGCACCCAAACTGTATTCACAGATGGTTGGAGGTCAAACAGTGTTAAGATAACAAAAGGGGTTCCACAGGGTTCCATCCTTGGCCCCCTCTTGTTCTCTCTTTATGTCAATGACTTGGGCACTGACCTGGATCATTCCAGGGTAAATCTTTTTGCAGATGACACGATACTGATTACTGCTGGCCGCTCTCCGGATGACGTGATTGCTAAGCTCCAGGGTGATTTCAACAAACTGCAACATCACCTAGTTCTTAAATTAGTCCTGAATACCTCCAAAACCAAGGTGCTATGCTTCTCACCGGGACTAAAGCAGGAAGTTATTCTTCCCCAATTACATTCCTTAAATAATTATCAAATAGAGCAAGTCAAGATCTATAAGTTTCTTGGGGTCATCCTGGATTCAAAACTGAATTTTGAAGATCACATTTATTATATTGGTAAAAAGGCAAAAAAATTGGTTTTCTGTATCGACACAAGCACTGCTTCCCCCCTATGTTCCGTTTGGAATTGATAAAAGCTACCATACTGCCTCTACTTGATTACTATGATACTGTGTATAAATCAGCCTCAAGTACTGTACTGAAGAAGCTTCATTCCATCTATCACTCGGCCTTAAGATTTGCATTGAACTGCCCATATAGGACTCACCACTGTGATCTCTACATTGGGTCAAACTTAACATCTCTTAATGTTCGACGGCTTGTGCACCAGATCTTATTTATTTACGATGTACTTGCAAAAAATCCGCAGACTACCTGCTGGATCTCCTCTCTGTTTCAAAGAACAAATTTGACCTCAGGTCTTCGCTCATTTACCAGCTTCACATTCCCTATTGCCGTACAAAAACGGAGGAAGGGCCTTTGCTATTGATGCCCCCAGGGTCTGGAATGCTATTGCCAATAAACTGCAACTTGAATCACTACCTATGAGATCTTCACTCAAAACTGCTCTAGAGGAGTTGTACACCCCTAGCTGCCACTGCTATTCAGTGGCCTAAAATAAAATAAAATGTTTCGCTATTGTTAAAAATTCGGTCACTGTTACATTGCATTTATGGCTTTATTTTGGTGATTTCGAAAAGTTTTTTGGTTTGGCCATGTTTTTGTTTGTTGTAGTATTGAGTTAGACTGATGGCCTTAATCTAAGTTTTGTGGTTGCTGTTGTTTAACTTGCATCCCACTGGGATTTTTGCACAAAGCGTTGGTGTACGGTGCTTTTTCAGAAATATTTTGATGTTTTTTCCTGGATTTTCTGTTTGCACAGTCACATAGTCACTTGAAGATGTTTTCTTGTTCATGTTTTTGTTTTTTGTTTGTTGCGGTTGCACCCGATTCAAGAGCCGAATGGCTCATAGGGCTATACCAAATAAGTGGAAACTGAATAAATGGAACTGAACTGCCTGCCGGAGGAGCTCACCGATGGTGAGCTCCTCACACAATCCATCCTGGTTAAACCCAGGATGGATCGTAGTCAGGCCAGCCTAAATGTTTCTAACCGGTGAAGATGTTCCATTAGCGGGGTCCACGTTTTTCAACCGTAGAGAAGGGAGGGAATGACCGTGGCCGAGAAGACCTGAAGCTTAGTGCAGAGCGACAGACCAGGTAGCTTCCACACAGCGTTACGCAACCGATGAAAATATGTTGCTGCTCGACTGATTCGGAGTGAGACCTCTCCTGTTAAACTGGAGCCAGTCATCAGCACACTGCCCAGATATGGGAAATTCTTCACTCTCTCCACAACTGCCCCATCACCAATTGGGAGTTGTGGGGGTGGAGTGTTCGATGGTACAAAATACCCTGGCAGGTGCTTAGTTTTGGTGGGGCTGATGGTAAGGCCCCACCTCTTAGTGGCAAGCTCCAGGCTTAGCAGCAGCGCCTCCAACTCCTCCTCTGAGTGAGCAGCGATTACCAGATCATCGGGATACATAACATGGTTGAGCAATAGGGAGCCATCCCTTGACCGCACTCGGGCATCGATCAGTCTCCCATTGTATGTGTACCAGATGGAAATTCCTCCGGTACAGCTGTTGAAGGCCTCACAAACTACATCGTTAAAATAGATGTTAAATAATGTGGGAGCCAGAGGACATCCCTGTTGCATCCGAAGGTGTACAGCAAATGGCTTCGACTCCCGGCCACGTAGTTTTACCCACGGCCCGCTCACCATCATGAAGGTCCTTAATGATCGTGAGCAGAGGGTCAGGGACTCCGAAAGCACGAAGAACAACTTAGAGCCCAGGCCTGCTAATGGTATCATAGGCCTTGACCAGGTCAATAAAGCAGAGATGTAGGTCTTGTTGGAATTCCCTACACCTCTGCTGTAGCAGACGGACAGAAAATATGGCATCTGTGCAGGACCGCCCTTTCCTGAAACCGCATTGGGGCTCCTGCAAGCCTCTCCTAAGCGTGCCTAGCAAGGCGATGTTGAATAATCCTTGCCAGGACCTTTCCCAGCACACTGAGGAGTGATGCCCCTGTAGAGGTGTGTGTGCACATACATGCACACACACCTCTATACGTGCACACACGCTTACACATGCACACACTTGCACAGACACACACAGGCGTGCACACACGTGTACACACGTAAGTACACACACACGCACACACGTACACAACAATAATAACAACCGCCATTTGCCACTAAGTGGCGGTGACGTCACCACGGCGCCCGTGCCAGGTTATGTTCTTGTTGAGGCCACGTGAAGTGTCCAACGCCCGCTGGTAGGAGGTCACGGGGTAGACCCAGGTGCCACGGGTCGACTGAGATGACTAGCCGATGCACCACCTGTGCCCCCTACTGTGTCACCACGTACACACACACGTACACACACACGTACACACACTTGCACAGACACACACACACGTGTGTACACAATGTCTCCTCACCGTGCGTGCCGTCAGGTGGACACGTTCAGCGTTGGTGACCTTGTGCGCGTGCTGGATGACGAGGATCGCGTGAAGCAGCTCCAGGTCGGCCACGGCGAGTGGAATGAGGCCATGCGAACGGTCAGTTCCTCCCAACAGCCCCTGTCATGGCAACGTGGAATTTCCACCAACGGGCTTTGGAAATGAGTGCCGCCCCACACTCGGCGGGCAGTTATGAGGTTAGGACGTTGTAATCGCGATCGCGAACCCCGTTCATCCCTCCAGGAGTAATCGCCTGTTTGTATTTTGTCGGAATTGTGTAAGCATGATTGCTTTGCTAAATGGACAGTACCATTATTGTGGATTTTTATGTTGTCCAATGTATCGTAATATCACCGTAACACAGCGATACTACGATACATCCTATCACCGTAGTTGTATCACCGTAACAACGCAGTAACTTTGCAGTCTGGTAAAGGCGACACGGGGGATCTGTACGTGTGTGTGTGTGTGACTAGTGTGTGTGTGTGTGACTAGTGTGTGACTAGTGTGTGTGTGACTAGTGTGTGACTAGTGTGTGTGTGTGTGACTAGTGTGTGACTAGTGTGTGTGTGTGACTAGTGTGTGACTAATGTGTGTGTGTGTGTGTGCCTCAATGATGAGTACCTGGTGCGATGTGTGAACATCGCCACGGTGGAGACGAAGGCGGCCGACCGTGGTGCTCGGCAGCCACCCCCTCGTGCGCCGTTCCACCCTTCATAGGCGCTACTCGCGAGCAGCACTCGCCTCAACAGTCTGTTGAAAGCTATTTGGGGTTCGTTTATTTTGTTGGTGTGCGTGTGTCGACAGGCGGTGGGGCAAGTGGGACAGGTGGTCAAGGTGTACACGGACGGGGACCTGCGTGTGTGCGTGCGGGACAAGGTGTGGACGTTCAATGCGCTGTGCGTGAGCGCTGTGAGACTCGGAGACGTCGACGCCAACAACCTCATGTCCACGGAGCATAGGGAGGGTGGGTGGCACGGGCACACACGGGCACACACGGGCACACACGCACACACGGGCACACACACGCACACACACGCACACACGTGCACACACGCCCACACACGTGCACACACGTGCACACACATGCCCACACACGCACACACGGGCACACACACGCCCACACACGCACACACGCCCACACACGCACACACGCATGCGTGTACACACACACGCACACACGTGCACACACACGTGCACACACACACGTGCACACACGCCCATTACACGCCTATACACGCCCACGCACACGCGCACACGCGCACACACGTGCACACACGTGCACACACACGGGCACACACGCCCACACACGCACATACACGCCCACACACGCACATGTGTGCACACACACGCCCCCACACGCACACACACGCACACACGTGCACACACGCCCACACACGCACACACGTGCGCACACGTGCGCACACGTGCACGCACAACAACAAACAAAAGATTCCCCATAAGTGTTAGCGAGCACTTGTGAGCGCCAGAACGGCACACAAGGCGGGTGGCCAGCCAGCACCATGCCTGGCCACCTTTGTCTCCCTAGTGGCGATGTTTACACAGCGCACCAGGTGCTCATTTGAGGCTGAGTTGACCTAGGGGAGGTGCAGGACCAGTGCAGATGATTGTCACTGGTGTTGGCCATGAGCGTGAATCGAACTCGGGTCGCCAGGTTCGTAGCACAGCGTGCTAACCGCTACACTACCGCTCCCCATTCATATGTAATGAGAGAGCGCCATCCAGTGGGTGCCAGAGGGTAACTGGGTACAGGCACTATTATGTAATCGGCATTCAATCCTAAGAGGGAATAACATCTGGGCCAAAAGTGACGGGCGGAGTCGGGAAGGATGCTTCGGGAACCATCGGGAAGGTTCCTCGAGGGGGCGTGGCTAGAGGCGGAGCCTAGCTCCACCGGGGTGAATATAAGCAGAGGCAGGGGAGGACTCGTGGTCGGTGTGGGGAGCCTTGGGTCGCTGCTCCTCAACTCCTGTCTGCGCCACTGACCGCGTGGCGGGTTCCCCAGCGAGGCTCGTCTCTTCTCTCCGGCGCGCCGCCAGCCAACGGCGACACCGGGGGAGCGGAGCGAACCTCGCTGGTGGGCCAGAGAGAGAGAGAGAGAGACGCTCGTCTCTGATGTTGTGCAAGGGAAACTACCCAGAGACCGAAGGAGCGGAGCTGTGCAGTACCACAGTTAATAAAGAAGCACTCTGACAAAGATCGTCGTGGAAGTCATTTATTACATTGGTGTCAGAAGTGGTCCTTCAATAGAATAAATTTTACCAGTCGCGAGCAATGTCTAAACATCTCAAGAAGAAGAACCCACCTGCAGCGTCTTCCGACGACGATGAGGCGGGGACCCAAGACCTGCCGAGCCCGGGATCTGCGGTCCCGGTCACAGGAACCACGGCTGGTGAGGTTGCTGCACCGGAGGCGGTCGGCGCGGCCGCGGCATCTCCGCCCCAGTGAGCCGAAGACGGCTGGAGGAGGGTGGAGGAGCAGCTAGAGTCGCTGCGGACGGTTCTCCTTCAGGTGTTGTCGCTCGTTGCGACGTCTACAGTGTCGGGGCGTCCACCCGAAGCATCGCCCGGGGATGGCGACAGGAGGTCCGAGGCTGGAGTCTCGGCAGGTTCTCCTATAGAGGCGACGTCCGCCATTACAGGCGCTGAAGAGACGTCCGCAATTTTACGCGCCGAGGATGCCACGCGGCAAGACGCCGCCATTTTGGAAGGAGCGGCGAAGGCGCGGTCGGAGCTCGCCATTTTGGACGGGCCGCGTGGTGTGCAAGGTGCGGGGGCCGCCACGGAGGTGAGACGAGGCGGTGCCGATCGCACCTGACGACTCCCTCATGTTAACGAATTTGTCGCGGCCGGCGGCGACTGGAGCGCCTTCACTTGGAGGTTTGAGGCAGCATTTCGTTCGGTGCGCTGGTCGGAGAGGGAGGCGCTAGTCGCTCTACCGACTGTGTTAGATGACGATGCCCTGGCGGTGTTCAGGTTGATCCCTCCGGACAAGAAGGCAACTTTACAAGGTGCGTATGCCGAGATGGCAGAAGATTACGAGCCACCACCTGACGAAAGTTTATGCAACCTAGGCGAGGGAGTTCCGAGTCACCTCTCGTCGACCGTAGTGCGCTGTTGGCGTTGGCTGCGGCCGCCTACCCTGACGTGAAACAAGAAGCCCTCGACTCGCTTGTTATGGACCGTATGCTGGCTCTGGCGAGGGTCATGGGGGTGGTTTTGCCTGCGTGTGGCCACGATGTACAATCATCCCGTTGGGCCGCCAGGTGTGTTCACGCTCACGAGAGCTTGCAGCGGTGGTCTCAGATGGCGGCATGGACAGGCGACCCTAGTCGGGACGGGGAACTGAAGGGGTGGTCGCCGACCAAAGTCGTCGACATTCCGCCCGCTGACACGTCCTCTGAAGGTGAATCCGCCGCTGCGGTTCCTCTGTGGAATCGAAGACGGGGGGACACTGCACGTCGCCAACGGTTCGAGGGACCACGTCAGCGTGAGGTCTGGGGGGCTCAACGGCCGCCCGTAACCTGCTACCCATGCGGCCGGCTGGGACACTTCGTGGGAATGCCGGAGTCGCCCTCGATCTCCGACTTTGGCTGCTGCTCCGGCTCCTGCTGCTCCTCCGACGGCTCAACCTCCACCTCCACAGGCGAGTCGGTACACGTTGGACACCCGGCCCATTTCGCAACCCCCTGCATCTTATGACATGGGACTCGTTCGTTCACAGCACGATTCGTTTGCTGACGCCATGCAATCGGGTTCGGTTACTTGGCGTTGGCCTAATTCGGTGACACAGTGGAAGAAATGAGCGCGTCGCGTTGTAGCGGCGGCTGCGGGATCCTCGGCGCTGCCTGGTTCGATACAGGGAGTAGACGTTCGCGTCTTAGTTGACACGGGGGCTTCCGCTACGATTATTTCTGATGTTGTTCTTCAATTGCTGTCGATCCCTTATTCTCAAATCCGCCCGGTCATTGGCGCTTGTGTTGCAGCGAATGGGGGTAGCATGGGCATCATTGGGCAGGTGGAAGCCCGCATTGTCATTGGTGATGTGGCCGTATCGGAACCGGTTCTGATTTCTAGGTCGTTGGCTGTGCCCTGCTTGCTTGGTACTGATTTTCTTAGAATGATGCCCGTTAAGATCCTGGTAGATCAGGGTTGCTTGGAAATGCCCTCGGGTCGCACGTTTTTTTTTTGCCATCGCCGTTGTTGCCTTCTTCACCGAGCGCTGCTGTACAAGCCCTCGTTGATGTCACGGTCGAGATTCCACAGGGATACCAAATGCTTGTGCTGTTGCGTTATCGTAAGGGAATCGGATGTGTTGATTCGACGGCTGGGGTCCTTCTGACCCCATCTAATACTGCGACCCGGGGTCTGGCTCTTGTCGGTGCACAGACCATCCTTCGCTCCGGGCAAGCCCCGTTCTTGCAGGTTCTTAACGGGGGCCCGGACGCTGTTGTAGTTCCCGCTGGTACAGTGTTGGCTCATGCCACCACCGCGTTTTTTGACCGCGACGAGGTTGAGCTGCAGCAATTGGTGGGAGCGGCTCACCCTTGTCACATTGCGGATGATCGATGGGCTGCCGCGTTATGTCTTCCGAGCAACGGAACAGATTGCGTTCACTTATATGCGAGTTTTCGGACGTATTTAGTAAGAATGAATTCGATCTAGGTCGTACATCCCTGTTGTCTCACCACATTGATACGGGTGAGGCCAGCCCTATTCGTCAAAATTCGCACCGGTTGAGCCCGGTGGAGAAGGAACGCGTGCAACGAGCGGTCAACGGCATGCTGACCGCCGATATTATTTT
Source organism: Petromyzon marinus (assembly GCF_048934315.1). Lineage (NCBI taxonomy): Eukaryota > Metazoa > Chordata > Hyperoartia > Petromyzontiformes > Petromyzontidae > Petromyzon > Petromyzon marinus. The sequence goes on from NC_133705.1 coordinate 4,274,414, forward strand.
CCCGTCTCACAGCCCTGGGGACGCGCCCATTGTGCTCGTCAAGAAGAAGGATGGTAACCTCAGATTTTGCGTTGATTTCCGCAAGTTGAACAAAGTTTCGGTAGCCGACGCATATCCGCTGCCGTGCATGGACGATTGTCTAGACGCCTTGTCCAGGGCGCGATATTTCTCCACTCTCGATTTGTCTTCGGGGTTTTGGCAACTGCCCCTGGACGACTCATCTAAGCCGAAAACCACGTTTCGCACGCCTTGGACTCTTTAAATTTAATTGCCTTCCGATGGGCTTGATTTCGGCTGCGGCTACCTTTCAGCGGCTGATGGAGCTCGTCTTGACCGGCCTACAGTGAGACACTTGTCTCATTTACTTAGACGATGTTATAGTTTTTAGCCGCACTTTTGATGAACATCTTCGGCGGTTGCCCTCCGTTTTCGATAGAATGCGCTTTGCTAACTTGAAATTTAAACCGGCTAAACCTCACTTGCTGCAAAATTCGGTGCGTTATTTGGGTCGCATTGTCAGCTCCGAGGGCATCGCCACGGACCCGGAAAAAAACGGCCTGTGTTCGTGCTTGGCTGACCCCCACGTGTGTGGGTGATGTGCGCAGTTTCGTCGGATTTGTGTTATTACCGTAGGTTTGTGCCGCATTTTGCGTGAACTGCTAAAAATCAGAGATTTAAATGGGGCGTTTTTGGCCCTTTGCGAACGATTGTCAGACGCGCTCACGCTCGAGTATCCAGGGGGCTGGGGGATGAGGTCATTCTCCAGGCCCTTGGAGAATGTTCTGGAAGGGAGGCGTGGCCAGGGGCGGAGTTACCCCTCCAGGATCCTGTATAGAAGCCAGGGCCCCGAGGGGTCCAGCTCAGTCATCGTCCGGCCGAAGACCGAAGAGCCTCACCTGGAGCCCTGAAGAGAAGAGCCCAATGGGCAGAGCCGAACCCCTGGTTAGGGTCGGCTCGAGCTCGTACCAATGAGAGCTCCAGCTTATAACCAGTGAAGACTCAAGAGAAGACTCAAGCCCCAGCAGTGTAGGCGTAGTGATAGCCAGTAAGAGGCGAGCTAGCCCGGGGGACTCCCTACATAGAGCATCGGGTGGAAGGGGCCGTTACCCCTTCGTGTTGTAGTCTGTTGGTGTTGTAATAAACGTGTTGCCTCAAAGTAAGCTCCCTCCAGTTTATTACCCACTACACTTATATGGGTTTTATCTCTAGCCGGGATGGCTAGTCTTTTTATTACGGGGGGGGGGGGGGGGGGGTGATGTAATGAGAGAGCGCCATCCAGTGGGTGCCAGAGGGTAACTGGGTACAGGCACTATTATGTAATCGGCATTCAATCCTAAGAGGGAATAACATCTGGGCCAAAAGTGACGGGCGGAGTCGGGAAGGATGCTTCGGGAACCATCGGGAAGGTTCCTCGAGGGGGCGTGGCTAGAGGCGGAGCCTAGCTCCGCCGGGGTGAATATAAGCAGAGGCAGGGGAGGACTCGTGGTCGGTGTGGGGAGCCTTGGGTCGCTGCTCCTCAACTCCTGTCTGCGCCACTGACCGCGTGGCGGGTTCCCCAGCGAGGCTCGTCTCTTCTCTCCGGTGCGCCGCCAGCCAACGGCGAGACCGGGGGAGCGGAGCGAACTTCGCTGGTGGGCCAGAGAGAGAGAGAGACGCTCGTCTATGGTGTTGTGCAAGGGAAACTACCCAGAGACCGAAGGAGCGAAGGCTGTGCAGTACCACAGTTAATAAAGAAGCACTCTGACAAAGATCGTTGTGGAAGTTGTTTATTACACATACATATAAACAGACGCACACGCATGCTTGCATGCATGCCTACACGCGCACTGACATTCAGTGGGGAGGAATCGTTCAATCGTTTGACCGTGTAGCTTTGAGCCACGGCAAGGAGTCGAACCAGGAGCGGCGTGCACGTGTGCCGTGGTGGCGGTGGCGCAGGGGCAGCCATGGTGTGCCAGAAGGACGGCATGGCGGTGCACGGAGTGGCCACAGAGGACAGCAGCGGCGTGTCGGAGCTGGTGAGCGAGGCGTCGCTCGGCAACGTGGGCAGGGTCGTGGAGATTCTGCAGCGATATCCAGACAAGGTGAGCCACACAAACGTACACACACGCACACACAAATAAAAACACAAATAAAAACACAACAACCGCCATTCACCACTAAGTGGCAGTGACGTCACCATGACACCTGTGCCAGGCTATGTGCACGTTGAGGCCACGTGAAGTGTCGAACGCCCGCTGGCAGGAAGTCACGGGGCAAACCCAGGTGCCACGGGTCGACTGACTGAGATGACCGAAATGACTGGCTGATGCACCACCTATGCCCCCTACTGCGCCAACTTGCTGTGCTTTAGCCACCCGGCGCTCCGCTCGTTGTGAGCGTCGCTCCTCCGCCCTCCGTTGCTGTTGGAGGGCGACTGCCTCCAACTGCCCAGTAGCGTCCTTCACAAGCCTCCTCCACAGAGGCCGATCTTGACACCGCTGGTACCAGTCATCGGCAAGTCCACTCAGCTCCACATCTTCCTGTACCACATCACTCCATCTCTTCTCTAGCCCATGCCGCGCCAATTTAGCGGAGGGCACAGATGATGCATCTGCCAGCCATCTCATTCGGTCACATCCCCGTGACATCCTGCCAACGAGGCTTCTGCACATCACGCAACGGCCTCAGAGTGTACCTAGCCTGGCACAAGCACCGTAGCGACATTGCCGCCACTCGGTGACGAACGGCTGCTGTTGTTGTTTTAGTAGTACACGTGTGTCTGTTTGTGTATGTGTGTGCGTGTGTGTGTCTGAACCGGTCCTGGGCCTCCCCTAGGTCGACTCAGCCTCAAATGAGTACCTGGTGCAGTGTGTAAACATCACCACTGGGGAGACAAAGGCGGTCGGACGTGGTGCTGGCCACCCACCCCCTCGTGTATTGTTCCAGCCTTCATCGGTGCTCGCGAACAGCACTTGCCCCTACAGTCTGTTAAGGCTATACGGGGGATCTTTGTCTTTTATGTGTGTATGTTGGGAACAGGAGTGCAGCGGTTAGCGCGCTGCCCTCCGAACCCGGCGACCCGAATTCGATTCCTCCTCCTACTCCTCCCTCTCCTCTCTTTCCTCCCTCTTCTCCCACTCACTATTCCAATAGGAGTTTGAAGATTGTGCAAATATAATTGTCGTTAAACCCACCACTACCCGCCGCAGCTACTTAGTAAGGAGTTCGTCACGTAAACAAAGTGTGCCAGTGCGTTACTAATTCAGCACACCGGTCGTGTGTTAGAGAGTAAACCAAATACAACATTATTTAAACTGGTCCTGGGCCTCAACATTGCCACCTACCCCCTCGTCTGCCACAGTGCCGGCCTTCACAGATGCTACTCGCTAACAGCACTTGCCCCAGCAGTCTGTTAAGGCTACTCGGGGGGGTCTTTGTCTTCCTGCAGGTGGACGGACGGAGCCAGGGAAAGACTGCACTGCAGGTGGCGTCCTTCACGGGCCACGGGGCCCTGCTGGACGCCCTGCTCCGCGCGGGGGCCCGCACGGACGTGCGCGACGACGAGGGTGACGCCGCGCTGCACTACGCCGCCTTCGGGTGAGTGCCGCTCCGCCGGCTCTGACCCCCACTGGCACGTGTGGGCGGGCCGGCAGGCGGGGGGAGTTGGCAATGGCGGCACCGCCGGGAAGACGAAGGACGGCCCCGGTATTCTTGGCCGCGGCACGGCTCAGGATTGGCTCTGGCCGCAGTGAGTCGGCTCAGAGGCACCACGCTTCACTTGAGCCAGCTCTGAGCACGGTCCCAGCCGTGCTCAGGATTCTTACGAGCATGAGCCCCGAGCCACAGCCGAGGCGCTCACTCACCCAGTCTTTGGGAATCACCGAGCAGTTCAGGCCAGAGCTGAGTATTAGAGGCTGAACCAAAGCTGAGCCTGAGTGTTAGAAGCTGAGCCACAGCCGAGCCTGAGTATTAGAGGGCGAGCGAAAGCTGAGCCTGAGTGTTGGAGGCCGAGCCAGAGCTGAGCCTGAGTGTTGGAGGCCGAGCCTAGAACTGCTTCACAGTTGCTTAGGAACACCTGGAGACTGACAGGGGCTGATTTGAAAAAAAGACCTGACTTTACTGAGAATAAACTAAACTAAAACTATTTTTTTAACCAGATAAGGACCACTGAGCTATGTAGCTCTTTTTCAGAAGCGACGTTGTTTATCACAAATGATAACTCAACAAAATGGCTTATCCTCACGTGGACATTTATAGCAGCCAAATACTCTAAATTTGGACTGTCTTGGGTTTCAACTAGACCAAGTTCAGATAACTAGTAATACATGCGCCACTGACTCTGTCTGATTAGGAAAGTTAGGATTGATGGGGCCTGGTTAATTAAAAATTACCAAATGTCCCGTTTTGGCTGGGACAGTTGCAGTGGATTCAGTAAACCTCTCCCGGTGTCCTGAAGCTCCTGTGAAAATCTGCCTTCATTGGCGGTTTAAAATGTTCTGGACCTCATGCTCAACTCGCAACGACTTGGGCAAAGGGCGGAGCTGACTGAGCGGTGGGCAGGGCTACCTGAGTAGTGGGCAGTGCTGGCGACCGAGTGGGAAGGGCTATGTCAGAGTGGGCGGTGCTGGTGACCGAGTGGGCAGGGTTACGTCAAAGTGGGCGGTGCTTGCGACCGAGTGGGCAGGGCTACGTCAAAGTGGGCGGTGCTAGCAACCGAGTGGGCAGGGCTACATCAAAGTGGGCGGTGCTGGCGACCGAGTGGGGAGGGCGACGTCAAAGTGGGCGGTGCTGGCGACCGAGTGGGCAGGGCTACGTCAAAGTGGGTGGTGCTGGCGACCGAGTGGGCAGGGCGATGTCAAAGTGGGCGGTGCTGGAGACCGAGTGGGCAGGGCTACATTAAAGCAGGCGGTGCTGGCGACCGAGTGGGCAGGGCGATGTCAAAGTGGGCGGTGCTGGCGACCGAGTGGGCAGGGCTACTTCAAAGTGGGCGGTGCTGGCGACCGAGTGGGCAGGGCTACATGACAGTGGGCAGGACAGATCAGGGAAGGAGCTGACGGCTCACTGCGTGTCCCAGTTGAGTCCGATACTATGCTGCTCGCCACGCAGTGGCGACGTGGCTTGGATTTGGCCTTGCCAGGTCAACACTCGTGTCGTAGGGTGCTGTGTGGTGCCAGCCTCAATGGGCGCTTGTTAATGACCTTCCCCTTCACCCCCACGCAGCAACCGCGCGGCGGCGGCGACGGCGCTGCTGGGCGCCGGTGCTAACGTGGACGCGGCCAACAAAGCGAGCACCACCGCGCTGCACGTGGCGGCGAGCATCGGGCACACGGACGTGGTGATGGCCCTGCTGGCTCACCGAGCCGACGTCAACGCGCAGGTGAGCGACAAGGACCTCCAAGCGCGTGCGGGGAGGCGGACAGATGCGCGCAGCTAAGTGGACAGACCTGACAGACGGACGCACACGGACGGACCGGTTAGTGAACAGACGAATGAATAGAGACGGACAGATACACAGGTGGATGATTGGAGACAGGTGGAGAGACTAACAGGAAACACGAGCGAATGGAAAGACAAACGGATGCAAACGTAAATGGAGCTATGGGTTTGGCCAAATTCTCACCCGTGTGCCCCTTACGTCCCTACACTGTGCCACCCACGCCCACTCCCCTCACTCCTTTCGTGATCCCGTGCCCTCCCCCCCCCCTCCTCTGTCACCCGCCGGCGGTGGTGCGGCCAGGACGTGGACGGCGACACACCGCTGCACGAGGCGATCTCGCGCCACCACCGTGACGTGGTGGAGCAGCTGAGCGCAGTGCCCACCGCTGACTTCTCCCTGCGCAACCGCCGCGGCTTCAACTTGCTCCACCAGGCGGCACTTAAGGGCAGTGCCATGTGAGTTGCCGCGTGAGGGAGTGCGTGTGTGAACATGAGTGCGTTTGTGTGCGTGCGTGCGTGTATTTGTGCGTGCGAATGTTATGAGCACACTGTCCGTACCTGGGCAGTTCCTCCGGCAGGCAGGGCGACGTTGGCTGGGTCATGTAGCCCGCATTCCCAGACACAGCATGCCTAAACATACTTTGTTTGGCGGGATAAAGGGGGCTAAACGGGTGTGGCATGGGCTAGAGAAGAGATGAAGTGATGTGGTACAAGAGGATGTGGAGCAGAGTGGACTTGCCGATGACTGGTATCAGCGGTGTCAAGGTCGGCCTCTGTGGAGGAGGCTCAAGAATGACGCTACTGGGCAGTTTGGGGCAGTCGCCTTCCAGCAACAACGGAGGGCGCAGGAGCGGCGCTCAGGACGAGTGCCAGGCGGCTACAACGCAGCAAATTGACACAGTCGGGGGCACAGGTGGTACATCGGCCAGTCATTTCAGTCAGTCAACCCGTCGTATCTGGGTCTGTCCCGTGACTTCCTGCCAGCGGGCCTTAACGTGCACATATTCTGGCACAAGCGCCGTGACGTCAATGGCACTTAGTGGCGAATGGCAGTTGTTGTGTGCGTGCGTGTGTGTGTGGGGAGCAGTAGTTTAGCGATAGGCGCGCTACGCTATGAACCCAGCGAGCCGAGTTCAATTCCCGCTCGCGGCCAACACCATTGAAGATAATTTTAACCGGTCCTGGGCTTTCCCTTGGTCGACTCAACCTCAAATGAGGACCTGCTGCGGTGTATAGTAAACATCGACACTAGGGAAACAAAGGCGGCCGGGCGTGGTGCTGGCCACCCACTCCCTCGTGTCCCTTTCCGGCCTTCATAGGTGCACCCGAACACCGCTTGCCCCAACAGGCTATACGGGGGATCTTGGTCTTTGTGTGAGAGCGGGTGTGATTGGGTGTGATTGGCTGAGCGTCTGCACGCAGGTGGCACGCACGTCTTGTGACCCTGACTGCTGACCCTGACGTTTGAGCCATGCCACTCGTACAACCTGGTCTCTTGAGTTCTCCCCTAGGTTAAACAAAATCAACTTGAGAACCTCCGACCCTCCACGCACCACAGAGCCACGCACAAGATCCTGGGTCGCGCGCGGCAGCTGGTGGACGTCAAGAAGGATGACGGCTTCGCCCCCATACACCTCGCCGCCCTCAACAACCATCAAGAGGTCGCCCGCCTACTCATTGCAGAGGTGGGTTGCCCCTCTGCGCGCCTCAATGACGCAGCTTCGATATTCTGGCCGTCACACGACCTCGGTGAGTGTGGGCTTGGTGTCGGCCGAGTGTCAGCCGACACGGCCATTGTGAATCAATTCAGCGAGAATGAGAGACACCCAGCCCCAGGCATCGTGGGGTGGGTGGACAACCCCCATGATCCCTTCACGTGGCCTATTGCCAAAGTGTCATGCAGGTTCGACTCCTGGCCGTGATGCAGGACTCTAGTGGCGGTTTGTGCCGGCTTGTCTCCGACACGGCCACTGTGAACCTTCCACTTCCTCCATCTGTACGACTCGCGCTCTGGGAACGATTGCTTAAGGGCGCTTTATAACTTTAAATTGTTATTGCTGTAGAAAAAAAGGAGAGCAAGCCTTTGACCGCAGGTGTCTGAGACAGATGTGAGGAATATCTTGGCAAGATACGATGAGCAGTGCAGACGTGCAGCAGAGAATGGGGCAGGGGTGGTAAGTGTTGGAGATAAGGCTAGGCAACCTCAGGTGCATTTAACACAGTTGGCTACGTACAGTGCGAAAGAAGTTCAACGTCCATACGTGCGTGTGCACAATCGCAGCAGCGCTGCGTGAGACGTACGTGCCGGATGGGTGAGAGCCGATTTACCGAGATTGGACATTGAAGCGGTCTCCACGACCGAGGGAAAGAAAATACCGAAGACCAGATTGTGGGAATGCTGTTAGAACAGACCTATAGGGCCTCTGTGAGTTAGTGGGTCTCTGTGTCAGTTTGTGGGTCTCTATGTGAGTTTGTGGGTGTCTTTGTGAATTTGTAGGTCTCTGTGAGTCTGTGGGGTTTTTTCGTGCCTGTGGGTCTCCATATGAGTCTGTGAGTCTCTATGTGAGTCTGTGGGGCTCTATGTGAGTCTGTGGGTATCTATGTGAGTCTGTGGGTCTCTATGTGAGTCTGTGGGTCTCTATGTGAGTCTGTGGGTCTCTGTGTAAGTATGTGGGTTTCTGTGTGAGTCTGTGGGTCTCTGTGTAAGTCTGTGGGTCTATATGTGAGTCTGTGGTTCTCTATGTGAGTCTGTGGGTCTTTATAAAAGTCTGTGCATCTCTATGTGAGTCTATGGGTTTCTATATAAGTCTCTGGTGCTCTCTGTAAGTTTGTGGGTCTCTGTGTGAGTCTGTGGGTCTCTATGTGGGTCTCCACGTGAGTCTATGGGTCTCTGTGCGAGTGTGGGTCTCTGAGTCTATCTAAGGTCAGGATGAATACGGTCGGGGCAGATCTTGGAGGTCGCCGCTTGTCTCCTGCACAGCAGCTGGGGGATCTGGCGGGGGTGGGGCGGGGGTTGCGTAGAACGCGTTTGTGTTGCGACGAGGTTCCGCGGCGGTGGCGGCGGTGGCACCGACGGCTCCGCCCGCGCCCACATCGTCTCGATCCCCCACCCCGTTGCCTCGCCCCGCCGCGGCGCGCCCAGGGCCAGTGCGACGTGGACGTGCGGACGAACCGGGCGCAGACGCCGCTGCTGCTCGCCGTGCTGCAGGGCCACGTTGAGCTGGTGCAGCTGCTGGTGGCGGAGCGCTGCGACGTGAACGCGCGTGACGAGGACGGCGACACGGCGCTGCACCTCGCGCTGGGCCCCATGCGTGCGGCCATGGCGCCCGCAGGGGTCGCCGGAGTCGCCGGAGGGTCGGGCGGCGGCGGCGGCGGCGGCGGCGGTGCCGCCGGTGCGGCCGGCACTGGGCAGTGCGCCCAGTCTTCTACTCGCGCCGCCAACGACTCGCTCGTCAACCGGGTGAGCCGCTGGGGAAGACGGTGACTTTGCGGGGATCCGTGGGGTTTCCTCGCGCGTTCGCTAGTGCTTGTGCAATGTGCGTGTGTGCGCACGTGTTTGTTGTTGTCGGGAGCGGTGGCGTAGCGGTTAGCGCTACGCTACCGCTACAAACCTGGCGACCCGAGTTCAATTCCCGCTCATGGCCAACATCAGTGACGAATATCTAAACCGGTCCTGGGCCTCCCCTAGGTAGACTCAGCCTCAAATGAGTACCTAGTTCGGTATGTAAACATCGCCACTGGGGAAGCAAAGGCGGTTGGGTTGTGGGACTAGCCCACCCCTTCCCTCGTGTGCCATGCCGGCCTTCATAGGTGCTCGCTAACAGCACTTTCCCCAACAGTCTGTTGAGGCTATACGGGGAATCTTTGTTTTTGTTGTTGTACGTTGAACTTGTATCACACCGTACGTAGCCCATGCCGTATTCGTTGGAGGTGCGGGGCGTGGGAAGGGATAGCGCCCCACGCTGCGAACCCGGCGTGACCCGAGTTTGATTCTCGCTCTCGGCCAACGTCGGTGACGAATGTCTGGACCGGTCCTGGGGCCACCCTCTCCCCTAGCCCGCACCTCCGATTCGCCCGCTTGGCTACGTACGGAGGGAAAGCAGTTCAACAAATGAGTGCTCGTTGCGGTGTGTTGACCTCCAGCAGTGGGAAGACAAAGGTGGCCGAGCGTGGCGTTCGACCGCTTCGCCACGTCCGTGCGCCGCGCCAGCCTTAACAGGCGTTCGCTAACAATGCCCGGCTACAGCGTTGTGGGGGATCTCCCGTCCCTGTGTGCAGCTGAAGAGCACGGGGCTGCTGGGCCCCACGGACCCGACGACGGGCGCCGCCATCGCCTGCTTCCTGGCGCAGGAGGGCGCCGACATCGCGTTGCCCAACGTGCGCGGAAAGGCGCCGCTCGACCTCGTGCACGACCCCCGCCTGGCGCAGCTGCTCAAGGACTTCGCTGACTGGTGCGATGGGCGAAGGTGTTCCCCCCCGCCCCCCCCCCCCCCTGTGTAGCCTTTAAAGACAAAGATACACGCGGACACACACAGAGACACACAGACGCACACAAAAACAAATATTCCCCGTGCGTGGCCTTTACATACTTTTGGGGCAAGTAGGCGGCCAGCACCACGCGCAGCCGCTTTCAGCACAAAGACACACGGGGACACACACAGACAAAGATCCCCCTATAGCCTTAACAGGCTTTAGGGGCGGGTGCTGTTAGCGAGCAGCACCGATGAAGATCGCCACTGTTGCACACAAAGGGGGTGGGTGGCCAGCGCCACGCCCGGCCGCCTTAATTACGAAGAAAAAGGCACAGCCACACACACACAAAAGACACAACAAGCGCACAGACACGCATGGACCGCGACTGGCACGGTCACGCGGCTCGTCTCTCTCGCGCAGGGCCCAGCAGGCTCGGCGGGAGGCCACGCTCGCCGGTGGCGGCGCGGGGCCGTCGGCGGGGCCGTCGGCGGGGCCGTCGGCGGGGCCGCCGCTGCAGTGTCTCGCCGGGAGCCACGCGCCCAGCCCGCGCCGCGTGCCCCCTCCCAACCCGCCCAACACCGTCACCAACCTGGCCATGGTGACGCCGTCGCCCCAGCAGCCCCCGGTGATGGTTGCGGTGGCGGCGGCGGCGGCGGCGCCGGCGGCGGCGGCGATAGCAGTGGCGGAGCACGCCGAGTGCCTGGTGTGCAACGAGGTGGCGGCGCTGGTGCGCTTCTTGCCGTGCGAGCACAGCGTCGCGTGCGAAGGTGCGGCAGCAACATCGCGGCTGAGGCCATGTTGCTCCCCGAGCTCGCTTGCCCGCTCGTTTGTTCACGCGCTCGCTTGTTTGTTCACTCGTTTGTTCACGATTTTTTTTCTGTTGCCCGCTGCTGCACTTCCCTGCTCGCTTGCTTGCTCGTTCATGAATTAATTCGCCTACTGAATTAATTCATGAACGAACAAATTTCGCTCAGGCATTCACTCGCTCTCTTAATTGTTCTCTCATCCGCCCACTCACTTGCACGCTCGTTCACTTGTTTGTTCACCTGTGTGTGGGTGTGTGGGTGTGTGGGTGTGTGCTCGCTAACAGCACTTGCTCCACCAGTCTGTTAAGGCTACACGGGGGATTTTTGTTCTTGCCACATTAACCTGACTCCTGCTCTTCTCCCCCCCCCCCCCACCGCACTCACCCTTACAGAGTGCACAGTGAAGATGAAGAAATGCATTTCGTGCCAAGTGACCATTGTCAAGAAGTTGCGATCAGGTGAGTGGTGACATCTCTACGCTCCTCCTCCACCACTTAGGGTGGTGCACTGCTCGCTGCTCGAGATCCCAGCGATAGCTTCCCCATCGCGTCTCTGTGATCACGACGCCCGACAACAGCACGAATGGAATAGAATGGAATAGAATGTGCGAAAAAGGGAATGTTTGGTTTATTTGTTTCAAACGAGGAAGGAAAAAGTCGCGCGTACGCGTTGGCGGCGTTGACGCACACGCGCTCGCGTGCACGTGTAACCCGGCATTATGGAAGCAGCGAGGATTGTCGGATCTCTCAATGTCACAGCAACTGCCTTCCCGCGGGTGGGCGTCGAGGAGTATCCATACCAGGAGAAGGCAGTGCGGCAAAGTGCGGGCTTATCATCATGCGACCCTTCTGTGTGGGATAGAGTGTTGCCCCCTCGCTCACACGGCTACAGTTTCCTCCCACATGTATGAATGTGCCTTAATTGATTGAGAACACCTTGATGCATAGGGGACTGCAGAGCTTGGGGAAGCGCTGCTATAGTCGGCTCCCCGCCTGGCTGCTGCCTTCCTGCTCGACTGCAGTTCCTTGTGAGATGCAGGTGGCACGAACGACGCCATATACAACTTGTTTTTTTAAAAAACCTTATGTAGTGCTTTCCAGCATTCATTTGCCCTTAAAAGTTTTTTTTTTCGAATGGGTGCGGCCTATCTTGAACATCTGTTCGTTTGTTCCACTGTCCCTCTATCCATTTGTCCATGCAACTGTCCGTCCATCCATCCGGTCATCCACCCATACGTTTGTCCATCTGCCCATCCATCCATTTGTCTGTTTATCCATTTCTTCATCCATCCATTTGTCCATGCAACTGTCTGTCCGTCCGGTCATCCATCCGTACGTTTATCCATTTATCCATCCGTCCATTTGTCTGTCCATGTTTCCATTTTTCCGACTATCCACCCATCCATCCATTTGTCCATGTAACTTGTCCGTTCATCCATCCCATTGCCCATCTGCCCATCCATCCATTTGTCTGACTGTCCTTTCCATCCGTCTGTCCATGCAACTATCCATCCGTCTGTCCATCCGTCCGCCTGTCCTCTGTTCCAAGCAGACGGCACGGAGCTCGACATCGCGTCTCTCCAGACGCCCCCGACGCCATCGTCGTCGCTCTCGCCGTCCTCGTCGGGGCTACCGCTGATGGTGGGGGGTGGGGAAGGCGCTCCCGCCCCGTCGGCGGTGTTGCCAGCGGTGGGCGACCCCGGCGCCGGCGGCGGCGCAGGCGCGGAGGAGGTGGCAGAGCTGGTGCGGCGGTGCCGCGACATGGAGAGCCGGCTCACGTGTCCCGTGTGCATGGACCAGATCCGCGACATCGTCTTCCTGTGTGGGCACGGTGCGTGCGGGGCCTGCGCACCGGGCCTGGCGCAGTGCCCGCTGTGCCGGCAGGTCATACAAAAGCGCATTCACATGTACGTGTGAGGAGGTGGGGGGTGGGTGCGCGTGTGGTTTGGTGTGGTGTGAAATGTGTGAGTGTGCGGTGTGTGAAGTGCGTGTAAGGAGTTTCTTCACCGAATGTTCTGTACATGTAAGTGTTGTGTTTACGGAGTCCCCTTGTGACTATAACAGTGTCTTCACTGTAAGTGTCTTCAGTGAGTCTCCTGTGTACATGACAGTGACTTTGTCACTAAGTGTCCTATGTCAAGTGTATTCGCCAATACACCTTTTCCACCGGAACATCTGATCCAAGCCAGCCCAGGGCCCTCAGTACTGGGTGGTTTCCCACTGGCCATTTGCCCTGCCGCAAAGCCTGACCGTGAAACTCTGGCCTTGCAAGACCTCTGAATCTGACTCGGGAGCTCGGCAGGGCCAAGGAGCGAGGTTATTATTCGTTGTCATCACTTTGCATCAGTCGTTACGCTCGAGTTGTTGCGCGTTCATTTCGCGTGACCTCAGCAGCACGGCTCGGCTCCTGCAGTGGAAAAAAAACAAACCCGGTGCTTCCTGAGCCGTTGCCAGGCTGGCTGGTCTCGGCACACGACGGCCCTGGCTCAGTTGTGCCGGCGAAAAAGTGGTGCTGTGTGTTCAGTGTCTTCATTGCCGGTGTGTTCAGTGCCTTCACTGAGTGTTCTGTATGAACCGTGTCTGCACCGTGTGTGCTTGCAGTGTATTTATTCCCCACTGCAATGTACCGATTGCTGTTTATTCCCATGTCCCACCGAACTCTGTGTGTGTCCTTGTGGTCAGATGTCCTGTGTGCCGACGTCACTTGTCCCGGTATCCCCCCGTGTCTCAGGTCGTGTGTTCCAGGTTGGTCACGTGTCCCCCGTGTTCCACATTGTCCCCCGTGTCCCGCATTGTCCCCGTGTCCCCCATGTGTCGGATGAATGCGCCTCTCCGTACGCCGTGCCATCTGAGGCAGGGAAAAACCGAAATATTATAACATATAAATACATGCAAATATATATTTAGGCTGCACAGCATGTGGGAGTTTAAAAAAAAAACCTCGGCAATAGTGTTCCGGAGTAGGGTAGCTGCGCCATGTGGCGCTGATGATTGCCAGTGCGGGCGAAGGGAATATTTATTTATTTATTACGTTTGATTGAATTTTATTTGAAAACCCATGAGCCCCCGGAATGCACTCAAGACAATTGCCGTGCGCGTGCGGGAGGGAGGTGGCTGGGCATGTGGTGACGATCGAGCCGCGGTGTCCGATCACAGCTCACGACTCCGGGTCGCGCTTCCGTTCGGGAAATTACCCTTTTTCATTTTCATTTGATCTTGTTGACAATTTTATATATTTGGTTCATGTTTGGCATTGCCGCTGTCCTTCTTAATAGCGCAGGGCGGTTGCCGCGAAGGAAGGACGCCACCGCTATGTTTCGTGGACACGGCCTGCCGAAGTTTCGCGAGGGCAGGGGGGTGCGATGTCGCTTCAGCTGCTCATGTGGATGTGTGTGTGTGTGTGCGCACGTGCGATCCCAGTGGAGTAGTCTGCGGCGGAATCTTTCCAATTCGGCAAGCTTGGGACCGCGATGGCGGCGCACAAGTGGCCCCACCCATTGGCAATGACGCGGCGGGACCTTGAGATGTCCACTGGGAAGCGGCCCGGCACGCGGTGTTATTTCAACGCCTATAATACCCCCACACGGTGTTGACCAGGGCGGCCTGCCGCACTCGAACCGCAAACCTCCGCGACAAGCGGCAAACGTGTTACCGCTGGGCCAGGGTCACCACCACGGTTTAATGCCTACGCAGTTACAGGGAAACTTGCCGCGGTGGTGCGATGGTTAGCATAATAATGCAGTGCTTTGCAGGTTCGAGCGTCGTATTTGAAACAATTAGGGGCCTAGTTTATCAAATCCCTCCACGCTCTGTCCACTCGGCAGTGTGTAGATGAGTCTACTCGGCAGGCGGTCGATCAGCAGGTCGCGTGTGGTGGGGTAAAGTGTGGGTAACTCCCAGCCCTTCCAAGATGTGTGGCCGTAATAGAGGTTTTTTGGGTTAGATCGCGTAAATATTTAAATGTGTCGTTAAAACCCGCCACCACCCTACACAGCCAACTAGTAAGGGTTGTCACGTGAACAGAACGTGGCCAGTTCGTCACTAGTACAGCACACCGGTGTGTTGGAGAGCCAAGCCACAACATTTACAATCTGAGTACGACGTTTCACCAGTAATTAACACATTCCTGCGGAGGGAGCTGGTAGGAACGTTGGGTTGCTCGGTCAATGGCCAGGGTCAACAACGGCGGCACCACGTGGTGTATTCCGCAAATATGCCCGACTGTGAGCGCGGGCACAAGCCTGCGTGAGTAGGTTAAACGTTGAGTTTTATAAGGGCACCACGGGGTGACCAGCCCCTCCCCACCCAGCCGCACCCCTCCCACCCCCCACCCTCCCCACCCTCCCCACCCCCCACCCAGCTCCACCCTCCCCACCCAGCCCCTCCCCACCCTCCCCACCCAGCCCCTCCCCACCCTCCCCACCCAGCCCCTCCCCTCCCCAGCCCCTCCCCACCCTCCCCCTCCCCACCCAACCCCTCCCCACCCTCCCCTCTCCACCCAGCCCCACCCCTCCCACCCCCCAATCAGCCCCACCCTCCCCACCCCCCACCCAGCTCCACCCTCCCCACCCAGCCCCTCCCCACCCTCCCCACCCAGCCCCTCCCCACCCTTCCCACCCAGCCCCTCCCCACCCAGCCCCTCCCCACCCTCCCCTCTCCACCCAGCCCCACCCCTCCTATTTTATCCGGGTGTCCGGATACACGTGCACAGACATCCACAGACATACACAATTAATCCCCTGCCTCCTGTGAATTAATCCCGGTTGGGCTTCCCAGTCCACGACGTTTCCCACCAGTATAACTAGCTTAATCAGGCGACAGCCAGATTTGTGGAGAAAACTCACTGTTTCGTTCGCTTGAATGCAGCACTGAAGGGGAACCGTGCCCCCCTTTGTCTGGGAGCACAGCCTACGGGCGACGCAAACCCCTGGCACTTTGTGTATCTAGGATTTGGGCTAGCATTTGATGAACGTGTGTCCTGTTTTCAATCATCTCTACCGTACATTTCAATCCGCTCAAGCCTCTCATAAATCATATGATTTGTGTGTGCCCATCCCACTTTGAATCTTTCCCCGCCCATTATGACAACGGACACTGCTCCGTGCAGCTCACTTCCGTCTCGCAGAAGTGAGCTTCTCCCTCTCTTCACTCTCATCATCCCCAATATCTTGGTCCGGTCATTACCTCAACCTCCTCCCCTTCCTGCCCAGCGCTCCTTTTTCTCTGGTTCATATCTTGAGCCGTGCCCCCTCTCCCCTTTTGTCCATCCTGAGGACTTCCATCCCGGCATCCCTTCCCATTCTTTCTCTAGATACCGTGCATCACTCTACTCCCCTTCCTGCATTTTGCCACAGGTACAACGTTTGAGAGTAACGTAACATTAAACTCGAGGTTTGTCTTTAATCATCTTTCCCAAAGTTATTTGGACCCCATGTTACAGGCAGATGGGCAGGCAAACCAACAGGAAAGTCAAGTTTGTCTCATCGGGTGAGACCTTTACGAGACCAGGCTGAGACCCGGGTCACCAGAATAATGATTCAAAGAACCGTACAGCCATGAAGCATTGTTTTACTTTTCATTGCTGTATTTATTTGATGTTTACTTTTATATGACTATCGTCATTTTTGGCAAAAATTGCAGAATATCTTCGACTGATCAGAGCACAATTGCAAAATTAAGTTACAGAAACATCGACTAGATATAGGGTGGCTCGTATACTAATGATGTAAACAGACAATAGGTGTCCAAAGGTGTGCGACACAGACCGTGTTCCGTAGAATGAGTGAACGAGTGAGCAATGGCACGAGCGAGCGAGTAAAATCACTGCGCCATGTGGAGGTGACTGCAGTAATTGTCTGGAGTCATTCTCTCATGAGTGAGTGAGTGAGCGATGCAGGGAGGGAGTGAGTGAGCGATCGAGTGAATGAGTGAGCAAGCGAGTAAAATCACGGCGACGTGTGGAGGTTGTGACTGCAGTCATTGTCTGAAATGCTTTGCCTTGCTCCGCTGAATCATTCACGGTGCCAGTGGCAACGGCGGCTTTATTGATGGAAGTTTTACACGGCCGTGCGGTGGCCATGTGGGAGATGAGACACGGGCGGCACACAGGCAGAGACAGGAGGGAGAGAGGATGTGTTATGATAATCAGTCGTTAATATCAGCCAGAACAATCCTGAACGCCGTTCCGGGATATATTTTGGCGACGCCATATCCATCCGTCTCCCCTAATTTTGTCCCAATTGCTCCCTATATTCCTCCCCCCCCCCCCACCTCTTCATTCCAGAAGTTCTCTGTTCAAGATCCATCTTCCCTACTTCCCATCATCTTAGTCTCAGGCTCGCTGTCCGTCGTCTCGGACCAAAACAAAAAAAACTAATCGAGAATTGTGAACCGATGGTGACGCTCGGGCAGTAACGAGATGGAAAAACCGGCTGCAGAGGCACCGATACGTCTCGGAGATTACAGAATAAATCACACGTCGCCGGGTGGGTTGAGGGGATGGAGGCGGAGGGGGGGGGCCTGTGGGGGGCGAGGGGGGAGCGGGCAGCCGAGACGAACAGTGATCTCTGCGTTGCAACTGAGCCGGGTTAGACTGGTTGCTCAGTGTGAATGACGTGGCCGTGTGTGGCCGTGTGTGGCCGTGTGTGCCCGTGTCCCTTTGCTAGCTTGGAGGGGTGTAGGCTAAAGGGGAAGGGGTTCCCGGCCTCTCTGCAACCCGCGGGCCACAGACATCCCTCACGCACATTTTGCGGAACGCCGTGAACCAAATAACATTGCAACAACAACGAAAACAACGGTGAAACTACCACAAAATTCGTGTGTAGGTGTCCGAGTGGATATGCGTGTACGAGTTTGTGTGTGTGTGTACGTGTGTCGGCTCAACCTCAAATGAGTACCTGGTACGGAGTGTAAACATCGCCACTGGGGAGACAAAGACGGCCGCGCGTGGTGCTGGGCACCCAGCCCCTCGTGTGTCATGTCGGCCTTCATAGGTGCTGCTCGCTAATAGCACTTGCCCCAACGGTCTGTTAAGGCTATACGGGGGGTCTTTGTATGTGTGTATATGTTATGCGACGCGTTAGTGCAACGTTTAGCGCACCACGCTATAAATCCGGCGGCCCAAGTTCGATTCTCGCTCATGGTCAACACCAGTAATGATTATCTGAATCGGTCCTGGGCCTCCTCTAGGTCGATTCCGCCTCAAATTAGTACCTGGTGCGGTGTGTAAAAACATTGCCACTGGGGAGACAAAGGCGGCTGGGCATGGTGCTGGCCACCCACCGCCTCGGCCTTCATAGGTGCTCACTAACAGCACTTGCCCCAACAGTCTGTTAAGGCTACAGTGAGGGAAAAAAGTATTTGATCCCCTGCTGATTTTGTACGTTTGCCCACTGACAAAGAAATGACCAGTCTATACTTTTAATGGTAGGTTTATTTGAACAGTGAGAGACAGAATAACAACAAAAAAATCCAGAAAAACGCTTGTCAAAAATGTTATAAATTGATTTGCATTTTAATGAGGGAAATAAGTATTTGACCCCTCTGCAAAACATGACTTAGTACTTGGAGGCAAAACCCTTGTTGGCAATCACAGAGGTCAGACGTTTCTTGTAGTTGGACACCAGGTTTGCACACATCTCTGGAGGGATTTTGTCCCACTCCTCTTTGCAGATCTTCTCCAAGTCATTAAGGTTTCGAGGCTGACGTTTGGCAACTCGAACCTTCAGCTCCGTCCACAGATTTTCTATGGGATTTAAGGTCTGGAGACTGGCTAGGCCACTCCATGACCTTAATGTGCTTCTTCTTGAGCCACTCCTTTGTTAATTTGGCCGTATGTTTTGGGTTATTGTCATGCTGGAATACCCATCCACGACCCATTTTCAATGCCCTGACTGAGGGAAGGAGGTTCTCACCCAAGATTTGACGATACATGGCCCCATCCATCGTCCCTTTGATGCGGTGAAGTTGTCCTGTCCCCTTAGCAGAAAAACACCCCCAAAGCATAATGTTTCCACCTCCATGTTTGACGGTGGGTATGGTGTTCTTGGGGTCATAGGCAGCATTCCTCCTCCAAACACGGCGAGTTGAGTTGATGCCAAAGAGCTCCATTTTGGTCTCATCTGACCACAACACTTTCACCCAGTTGTCCTCTGAATCATTCAGATGTTAATTGGCAAACTTCAGACGGGCATGTATATGTGCTTTCTTGAGCAGGGGGACCTTGCGGGCGCTGCAGGATTTCAGTCCTTCACGGCGTAGTGTGTTACCAATTGTTTTCTTGGTGACTATGGTCCCAGCTGCCTTGAGATCATTGACAAGATCCTCCCGTGTAGTTCTGGGCTGATTCCTCACCGTTCTCATGATCATTGCAACTCCACGAGGTGAGATCTTGCATGGAGCCCCAGGCCGAGGGAGATTGACAGTTCTTTTGTGTTTTTTCCATTTGCGAATAATCGCACCAACTGTTGTCACCTTCTCACCAAGCTGCTTGGCAATGGTCTTGTAGCCCATTCCAGCCTTGTGTAAGTCTACAATCTAGTCCCTGACATCCTTGCAGAGCTCTTTGGTCTTGGCCATGGTGGAGAGTTTGGAATCTGATTGATTGATTGTTTCTGTGGACAGGTGTCTTTTATACAGGTAACAAGCTGAGATTAGGAGCACTCCCTTTAAGAGTGTGCTCCTAATCTCAGCTTGTTACCTGTATATAAGACACCTGGGAGCCAGAAATCTTTGATTGAGAGGGGGTCAAATACTTATTTCCCTCATTAAAATGCCAATCAATTTATAACATTTTTGACATGCGTTTTTCTGGATTTTGTTGTTGTTATTCTGTCTCTCACTGTTCAAATAAACCTACCATTAAAATTATAGACTGATCATTTCTTTGTCAGTGGGCAAACGTACAAAATCAGCAGGGGATCAAATACTTTTTTCCCTCACTGTATATGGGGGGGGGGTCTTTGTATGTATATGTGTGAGTGTGTGTTCATGTGGACTGGCTGAACGGTGCAGTGGTTAGTGCACTCGTTCTGTTTCTGCTGACGGGTCAACATCAGTTACAAAATTTCTGAACCAGTCCTGGGGCTTCTCGTAGGTCGACCCAGTCTCAAATTTAAAATGAGCACCTGGTGCGGTGTGAAAGAATCCGAGCACTGGGGCGACAAAAGGTTTCGGAGAGTGGTGCAGGCTGTTTGGAGGTTGTCGGCTAGAGACGAGGTTTCCGGCCTCTGCGCCCACGGGGGCCACTGGCAACCCTCGAACACATTTTGCTGAGTGCCGTGAACCAAATAACATTTAAACGTTATTTGCCGTGCATGGCCTTCATAGGTGCTCGCTAATGGCAGCTGCCCCAGCAATCTGTTAGTGCTCTACGCGGTGCGGTGGGTGTTACTTGGCAGAATCATTGCGTTTGTATGTTTGTAGGTGCGCACGCACGCGTTCACTCGTGTGTGCGTCAAAGCAGTGAAAGTGTCAATGCCGGTGTAATGGATGGTGGCTCATCAAGCTTCCAATGCACTGAGTGCAGGGAATGTCATCCCTCAGATTGTCCAGGGCGCAACTCTCACTTAGCGAGATGCAGGTGATTAGAAGAGACACAACAGACCGTGTGTGTGTGTGTACGTGTTCCTTTGAGGTTACGAGTGGGTGTGCGTGGGGAGCGGTAGTGTAGTGGTTAGCGCGCTGCGCTACGAACCTCGAGACCTGGGTTCGGTTCCCGCTCATGGCCTCCAACATCAGTGAAGATCCTCTGAACCAGTCCTGGGCCTCCCCTAGGTCGACTCAGCTTCAAATGAGTACCTGCTGTGTAAACATCGGTGTTGACCACCCACCCCCTCGTGTGCCGTGTCGGCCTTCATAGGTGCTCGCTTAACAGCACTTGCACCAACAGTCTGTTACAGGCTACACGGGGGACCTTTGTCTTTTGTATAACCTGGCCACAGCACCCCCTCGTGTGATGTGGCCCTGGACCTTAATAAGTGCTCTCTTTGCATTGGCCGCTATGATCTATATGGCTAAACAATGGGGGTGTTTCTTGTATGTGTTTTGTGTGTGTGTATATATAGTGTGTGTCTTATAAATAACGCGATCTAACTCAAAAACCTTTATTGTGAATAATATTGGTCGCGAAAGCCTACGTGTTAAAGTGTGTGTCTGTCGGAGTAGATTTGTGAATGCGAAATTAGTGTGTGTGCTGCGTGAAGTTTACGATGGGGGAGACAAAGACATCTGGGTAAAAACTATTATTTTTCATAATTTTGGATACTGGCAAAAAGGTCCCATAGATAAATACATCTGGGCATGGTGCTGGTCACACCCACCGCTGTTCAATGTAGGCCAGGCTTTGTCTTTATGTTGGTATAGATAAGTGCACGTGTGTGTCTGTCCATCTGAATGTCTTCCTGAATTTCGATGGCTCTCACCTGGTTAAGTCGGCTATATCAGTTAAATAAAAACAAGTATCAATTTGAATGGGTTCTCACCTGGTTCTTGAAATTACTTTAAAAAAATGTAATAAGTAATGGATATCAGTGGTCCATTATGTGGTTGAACAACCAACACTAGTCACAAAAGATAAGGTGAATCGTAGATTTGAAGCTTTCGTGACTGCAGGAATTACTCTTTGGTTCTTTCGGTAAAGTGACGTAGAAAGGGAATGATTATTTAATTTATTTTCTTTCTACGTAACTTTACCGAAAAAAACAACAACAAAAGAGTAAGGTGAATAGTAATCGGCAGAGTGCATTTCCGAGGGCTTTGACTTCATGGTTAAATAAAGGATGAGATTATGTTTTATTTACCCAGTAAATCTGTCTCGATACTTTTCTCGCTCGCAGGTTTAGAGAATTATTTACGATTTTTTTCTTTCTATTTGGGAGTGCGCGGAGAAAAGCCCAGACATGCGAGAGAACACCCACTACAGTGCTCACCACCGCGCATTCAAAGCATGTTGTAAAGACCTACTTGCTGTGCTTAACCATTGGCAGGTACCGATTGTTCATTGGTGGCTTTTACCCTAGACTCGCCCCCCGATGCAGGGCACGCCGCTTCTCGTGTTGGCACAAATTACATGGCAGCCGTCCGGTCCTTCATTTCTCGTATTTACCAAACGCTCGCCATTTTCCCCAATTACTTTCATACAAATCGCGGATGTTTTCCACCCATTTTTTTTTTTGCAAAACGGCAAAACGTCACCACCGTTTCCCCGCTCGTTACCGTCAAAATACGGCCGGCCGTTTCTATCCGTCTCCATCAAATCACCTCCTAATCTTTCTTTTCCCCCACTCTCACCAAGGCGGACTTCCCCCCCCCCCCCAACTTAACGGCCGCAATTGTCTCCTGCTTTCCACAAAATGGGTGCTCTTGTTTCCCTATTGCCACAAAATGGCCACCATTTCTACCTTTCCCCCCCTCCCCCACCAAATGGCCACTTGTTTCACCGGTTTGTACACCCAGTGACCGCCACCCCCTTTTGACGTCCCACAGTCAACCTGCAATGCACCGGCCGACAAGTCGTACGGTACATACGTACTAGCCAAGCAGTTTGTGCCAACACGAGGAATCGGTTCGGAATGAAACGGTCGCGTCGCGCTCACAAAGGAACTCGTGTAATGGAGGAGGGCGCAAGTATTTTTCCAGATTCGTCGTGTAAGATGTGCTTTGTACATTTTCAAATATCTATTTTTTTTGCTGGATTTTTCCCTCGGCAGCCGCCGCCACACTTACACAAAAAAGCTTGCTCGTGTCAATGTTGCACAGTGTTCATTGTTTGAAACGAATGAGATTACGTAGTGCTTAGAACACATTGGGATTGTTGAATAAAAAAAGAAAGTATACTTATATAAAAAAATACCGTCATTGTCGTGTCCTAATGGAATGGAGACACATCGCTAACAGAATCGTATATAGTCTGTAACTTGTCTGTCCCGATGCCGATATGAATACTCATTGGTAAGAAGAAGAAGTAGAAGAATCGTAATAAGAAAAATACTTTAAATTGACCCTCTGGTGACGTCGCTGGCATGGGGCGTTTTGGTCATGCGCAAAAGTCGGTTTAATGTCTTTGTTAAATATTTGTGGTTTGGCCACGTGCCGCTGCTAGGTGAATAATGCCAAACGTTCGCGTCCGTTAAACCCCTCTGACCACCCGACAAGACTGCCACGCTCAATGGAGGTTGTCGGCGCCGCATTGATTGATGTTGTTGACGTTTGAATTCGGTCGTGAAAGGTCTTGAGCCACGGTGGAGGAGAGGTGGTGCCGTAATCGGGGCACAATTTCGATCGATGCGAATGGCACGCCGTAGATGAATGTCCTTGTAAGAGCGTGACGGTCGTTGTCGGGTCGTGGAGCGTTCATGACGAGGAGGTTTGGCGGAAAAGCTCCGAACCGCAAAGGTGGGCCGGACCCAAAGACAAATACGGACCGTTCTATTTGGCTCTGCACACTTGCGAAGATAAGTTTAAAAAGCCTTTTGTTGTTAAGGGATGACTTTAAACTCGTGTGTGGGGCAGCCGAGGACGGCCTCGGTGTGAAGTTACCATCGAAGAGCAGAGTGTGTACTTTTGTTTGCGTCTCTTAAGGCGAGAGGCCTGAAACGTTCGAAGGGGTACAACGTCTTTACCCATTAGCCCGACCCCTGCCGCTATGCAAGTGGAATGGTACGGCCCGAATCGCATTGTTTACTTGTTCATTTTTTGGAGGCTGATGACCTTTAGCAGCCTGTAGTTTGACCGAATGACCAATATCCTCTACCCACGCTGACCTAGCGCTAACCTGCTTGCATCCCTGAGCCAGTGGTAGAAATTCCACATTCCCATGGTGATGAGCAGTATATATATGTATCCGCAGTGACAACAAATTCGTTCCTTCCGACAACATGGTGATACTTGTGTTCATTAATGCTGCGCTAATTATAATTTTCAGCCGTTTGGCAATTCACTGCTGGATGAAGTTCATCTCCACCTGCCGCCCCCCCGAATAATGTTGGGAATTGAACCCACGACCTTCATTTTAGGAGTGAAATGCATTGAACACGGCACACCACCTGACCAAACTGTGAATACCCTAATGAATATTAATTATAGTAAGGACTTGAATATGCAGATTGTACCATTCCTTGGTTCGGGGGTAGGGGTCGGGGTCGGAGCTCGTGGTTGTTGATAAGAGGGGGGGCGGGGTGGCGTGTGACCGTCGCACCTTTCAGTCTGATTAAAACAATACTACACAATAACTTTGTCATCTTGTGACCCTCAGGTTGTCTGGGCTTCCCGTCAAGGTTAAGAGGCTATCGTGGCCTCTGTTATTGTTGTTGTAAAGCCGATGCCTGTCCTTTTAGGAGGCTCTTCCTTGTGTCACCAACCTCACGCTCGTCGAGGTAGCCTGCCCCCCTCCTCCATCCTGCACGTGGGCCAACGATCCGGTCCAATGGCTGCGCTTCATCGTAAATGAAAGAAAGAGAGCAGCTAAGTGCAGCTCTCTCGATTCGTGTTTTTGGGTTGTTACCCGTGTGTTTGGCATGATGTCCAACATTTCGCGCTACCCTAAACAGAGTAGGCAGTTTCCACTCTGCTGAATGGAAACGGGGGGCGGGGCGGGAGTGTACAATCCAGACCTCTGCTTTGTGTTCAAAGATCACCATGGCCTCCCGCTGTCCGCAACGAGGAAAATCCTCGGAACCATTCCCCAGAAGCCAACGACGACCAAGCAGTCGTCCGCATCGGGCTTCAAATTCTGATGATCACATCCAAGCCAGTTGCTCGCTAGAACATCCTGGAAGGTGAACCGGTCGGCCCTCCAGGCCGATAAAGACATCGCGCTGCAAACCATCGATCCGGTGCCCGCACAACTTAGAGCATTTTCTGCCGCCGCCATCATCAAAACGGCCACTAAACAACATCCCCAGAGACTGCTGAAAGCGAGAGAGATGACCTCTCAAGCGGGGAAGGGTGGTGACTGCTTTGAGGCTACCTTGCGTAACATCATGACGACTTTCTGGACCACGGGATGGATTCCGCAGGATTGGAAGGATGCCCTTGGGGAGATGGGGGTGAGGTGGATGGTAGATCACGTTTATTGCAACAACTACGAGGGCATCTCCATCCTCGGCGTGCCAGGAAAAGTGCTGGCAAGGATAATGCGACATCGCCTTGCCAGGCAGCACGCTTTGAGTAGAGGCTTGCGGAGCCCCGATATGGTTTCAAACCGGGGCGGTCCTGCACAGATATACCATGTCTGCTACAGCAGAGGTTTGCTACGTACGGTGCGAAAGACGTTCAACATACATGCAGGTGTAGGGAATTTCAATCGTACATACAGCTCTGCTTTATTGACCTGGTCGAGGCCTATGATACCATCAAGGGGCCAGGGCTTTGAAATATTCTTCGTGCTTTTGGAGTCATTTGACCCTCTGCTCAGTCACTAAGGACCTTCATGATGGTGGGCAGGCCCGGGTAAAGTTGCTTGGCTGGGAGTCCGAGCCATTTCCTGTTCACCTTGGGGTGCAACAGGAATGCCCTCTGGCTCCCACATTATTTAACATCGTTTTTTCACCACGTAGTTCGAGAAGTTCTTTATGGCTGTATCAGTGGAATTTCCGTCCGGTGCTGATATGGTCGTGGCACAGGGGTTAGCACACTGCACCATGACCACCTGAGTTTGATCTCCCAACCACTGCTAACATCAATGTCCATTGGTACCATACAGTGAGGGAAAACACGTATTTGATCCCCTGCTGATTTTGTACGTTTGCCCACTGACTAAGAAATGATCAGTCTATAATTTTAATGGTAGGTTTATTTGAACAGTGAGAGACAGAATAACAATAAAAAAATCCAGAAAAACGCATGTCATAAATGTTATAAATTGATTTGCATTTTAATGAGGGAAATAAGTATTTGACCCCTCTGCAAAACATGGCTTAGTACTTGGTGGCAAAACCCTTGTTGGCAATCACAGAGGTCAGACGTTTCTTGTTGTTGGCCACCAGGTTTGCACACATCTCAGGAGGGATTTTGTCCCAATCCTCTTTGCAGAGCTTCTCCAAGTCATTAAGGTTTCGAGGCTGACGTTTGGCAACTCGAACCTTCAGCTCCCTCCACAGATTTTCGATGGGATTAAGGTCAGGAGACTGGCTAGGCCACTCCAGGACCTTAATGTGCTTCTTCTTGAGCCACTCCTTTGTTGCCTTGGCCATGTGTTTTGGGTCATTGTCATGCTGGAATACCCATCCACGACCCATTTTCAATGCCCTGGCTGAGGGAAGGAGGTTCTCACCCAAGATTTGACGGTACATGGCCCCGTCCATCGTCCCTTTGATGTGGTGAAGTTGTCCTGTCCCCTTAGCAGAAATATACCCCCAAAGCATAATGTTTCCACCTCCATGTTTGACGGTGGGGATGGTGTTATTGGGGTCACAGGCAGCATTCCTCCTCCAAACACGGCGAGTTGAGTTGATGCCAAAGAGCTCCATTTTGGTCTCATCTGACCACAACACTTTCACCCAGTTGTCCTCTGAATCATTCAGATGTGCATTGGCAAACTTCAGACGGGCATGTATATGTGCTTTCTTGAGCAGGAGGACCTTGCGGGCGCTGCAGGATTTCAGTCCTTCACGGCGTGGTGTGTTACCAATTGTTTTCTTGGTGACTATGGTCCCAGCTGCCTTGAGATCATTGACAAGATCCTCCCGTGTAGTTCTGGGCTGATTCCTCACCGTTCTCATGATCATTGCAACTCCACGAGGTGAGATCTTGCATGGAGCTTCAGGCCGAGGGAGATTGACAGTTCTCTTGTGTTTCTTCCATTTGCGAATAATCGCACCAACTGTTGTCACCTTCTCACCAAGCTGCTTGGCAATGGTCTTGTAGCCCATTCCAGCCTTGTGTAGGTCTACAATCTTTTCCCTGACGTCCTTGGAGAGCTCTTTGGTCTTGGCCATGGTGGAGAGTTTGGAATCTGATTTATTGATTGCTTCTGTGGACAGGTGTCTTTTATACAGGTAACGAGCTGAGATTAGGAGCACACTCTTAAAGATTAGGAGCACTCCTTTTAAGAGTGTGCTCCTAATCTCAGCTCGTTACCTGTATAAAAGACACCTGGTAGCCAGAAATCTTTCTGATTGAGAGGGGGTCAAATACTTATTTCCCTCATTAAAATGCAAATCAATTTATAACATTTTTGACATGCGTTTTTCTGGATTTTTGTTATTCTGTCTCTCACTGTTCAAATAAACCTACCATTAAAATTATAGACTGATCCTTTCTTCGTCAGTGGGCAAACGTAAAAAATCAGCAGGGGATCAAATATCTGTTTCCCTCACTGTAGTTAGTGCTGGTCTTCCCCCAAGCTTGTGAATGTGGTGTGTGCCAGTGTATAAGTGTGCGAGTGGTAGAGTCACGGATAGCACGCTGCACCACGTACCCAGTCACCCGCGTTCGATTCCCGCTCATGGCCAACGCTAGTGACGATGATCTGAAACGGTCATGGGCCTCCCCTAAATCGATTCAGCCTCCAATGAGTACCTGCTGCGATGTGTAAACATCGCCAGACGGGAGACAAAGGCGGTCGTCCATGGTGCAAACAGCACTTAATGGGGTAAGTTACATGAACTTTATGGCGGACCCCGAGTGTCCCATAAGCCCCCGGCTCTCGCATAAGCAATTCAAACAAAAACACCCCTCAATCATCTTGTTGCTCAGTGTGGATTTGTGAACTTTGTAAACAGTGCATAAAATAGTACACGTTTTCAATGCGCTATTCATATTGTAACAAGCGTTTATACCATTGTTACTCTGCGGAGTAGTGGGTCGCCGCTCCTCTTATCCGCATTGATACGAGCGTTATGTGGGGACTATGGCTTAACCGCAAAAACAACCTATCTGCACAGATGCATACGCAGAAGAGAAGTATTATCAAACAGGAGGAATTAACGGTGCAACGCATCTCATCTGTTACATATCTGCAGGTAATAGGATTGTCATCGATTGGTCCTGGCTGCTCACATTGGTAGGTCACAAATAATAATGAAGATAAGAGAGCAGTTTCACTGTATTATGCATACCGTTATTACAAATACAGGACTTAAGTCGTGTACGCAGTTTGTGCAGCTTTGGATAAGACTTGTTATGATCCTGCCCATACCCGAGCATGGAGTGCATTCGCTTGTTCAGCTCTTGTGCGCATTCATTCTCGCTGCTGCTGCTGCTGCTGCGCTTGGACGCGACATGACGACATAACGATCCGCGCCAGGTGGGTCGCGGCGTTTATGTGCACGGTGGGACGGAGTCGTCGCCAAAAAAAAATTGCGTTTTTTTTCCCGTTTATTCGGGAGCCCGGGGTCCCGCCATAAGGTTCATACGGTGACACTGCATTGGCCGTGGTGCAGCAAAACAAACAAAAACACTCGTGACACATTCGTCATGGTTGGCTACATACGGTGCGCGACAGATGTTCAAACCACGTGCTTAACGAACACCGCGTCGTGTGGCCCTATTAGGAAAACGTAAACGACGTTTCGGTCGATGGCCCTTATCCTTCACCGCACAATCTTTCACATTCTTCACGCGCTGCGAGGAAGGCCCGTTGCCCGAAACGTCGCCTATCATATACGCGTTGTTTCATACAGTACTTGCCCTCCATTCCGAGCAATGGGCTGAGCTTTCACGGCGTGTGATTGACG
The DNA here is from genome assembly GCF_048934315.1 of Petromyzon marinus. Lineage (NCBI taxonomy): Eukaryota > Metazoa > Chordata > Hyperoartia > Petromyzontiformes > Petromyzontidae > Petromyzon > Petromyzon marinus. The sequence continues at coordinate 4,302,785 of NC_133705.1, forward strand.
GAACGTGAGGTTTTCATTGTGTTGCTGTTAAAGGGCACACACACTGGGCGGGTGGGGCACGTGGCGGACGTCTTTGTCCGTCGTGCCCGCGGATGCACGTGGGAGTCGCGAGGAGCAGCGCCCGTGAAGGCCAGCACGGCACACGAGGGGGTGGGTGGCCAGCACCAAAGACAAAAGATCCCCTGTGTAACCGTAACAGACTGTTGGGGCAAGTGCTGGTAGTAGCGAGTAGCAGCACCTGTGAAGGCCGGTACGGCACACGAGGGGGTGGGTGGCCAGCACCATGTCCGACCGCCTTTGTCTCCCGCAGTCGTCCACACCACATTGATGTTAGCAGTGATTGGGGGAGGAGGGTGGGGATCAATCTCAGGGTGGTGAAGTCCATGGTGCATTGTTGTTAATCACCGTGCCGCGAACTGTATTGGCACTGGATGGAAATTCCACTGATATACAGCCGCATAGAACTACTAGAACTACACGGATACACGTGTATCGGTGTACATGGCTTCACGTGTATCCATGTACAGGGACACACGTGTATCCGTGTACAGGGGTGCACGTGTATCGGTGTGTAGTGGCCTTTATGACGACGGAGAAGGTTGACTTGAGGCAACACGTATTTATTACAAATACTTCAAACAGTAGCGACCTTGACACTTGAAGAGGTAACGGCCTCTTCACCCGTTCTATCGAGGGAAGTGTTTTCAGTTTCAGTTTATTTCAGTTTATTTATTTTGGTATAGCCCTGTGAGCCATTCGGCTCTTGAATCGGGTGCAACCACAACAAACAAAAACACGAACAAGAAAAACATCTTAAAGTGACTATGTGTGACTGTACAAACAGAAAATCCATGAAAAAAAACCAGCAAAATATTCCTGAAAAAAGCACCGTACACCAACGCTGTGTGCAAAAAATCCCAGTGGGATGCAAGTCAAACAACAACCACAACAACTTTAATAACAACAACAACCACAAGACAACTAAGGTTAAGGCCGTCAGTCTAACACCGTACTACAACAAAACAAACGTCCAAACCAAAAAACTTTTTCGAAATCACCAAAAAATAAAGTCATAAATGCAATGTAACAGTGATCACAGGGACTGTGACCGAATTTTTACAATAAACTACATAAATAACATGTAACACCAAATCCTAGAGCCATAGCTGGCTGCATGAGTTACTCCACAACAACAGAAGCATCGGTCGGAGTATCAAATTGTTCAATGCACCTTTAAGATCAGCACGCTAAATCACAATACAGATGATACTTTGCAGCGTCATCCCGAGCGAAAACATTTTATTTTATTTTGCGCAAATGAATTGCAGTGGCAGCTAGGGGTGTACAACTCCTCTAGAGCAGTTTTGAGAGAAGATCTCATTGGTAGCGATTCAAGTTGCAGTTTATTGGCAATAGCATTCCAGACCCTGGGGGCATCAATAGCAAAGGCCCTTCCTCCGGTTTTTGTACGGCAATAGGGAATGTGAAGCTGGTAAATGAGCGAAGAACTGAGGTCAAATCTGTTCTTTGAAATGGAGAGGAGATCCAGCAGCAGGTAGTCTGCGGCCCTTAGGACATCGGCCCTCGCGGCTCTCTGGGGTGGCACCACTGGCTTGCTCCGCCCGGCCCTGAAAAGGGCAGCGAGTCAGAGGAGTTCCAGGGTCTGGCTCGGCGGTCTTCTCTCTTCACTGGCTCTTCGTCTTGGTTTGGTCGAACTGCCCTCTCTGCCCTCCGCGTCCCACCTTTTATACAATTCCTCACTGAGGGGCGGGGTTCTGTGGGTTCCCACAGACCCCCCAGTCCCCTCCCTTCAGGAAGCCTGGTCCGGGATGACACACTCACCCTCACCGTTAAGTATTGTAAGTCGCCCGGTTTGGTGCGTGCGTGCTCCAACACCACCAGGTGTTCACGTGTACAGGTGTTCACGTGTACAGGTGTTCACGTGCATCGGTGTGCAGGTGTTCACGTGTGTCGGTGTGCAGGTGTTCACGTGTATCCACCCGGGTGAGATCCATCACTCCAGCTATCACTTATCCTCTTCCCCCCCCCCTCCTCTCGCATGCACATCCTGACATTATCTCCCGCACTGACATACCCAAGTCCCCTATCTCCGCGCCTAATCCCGAGCTGCCCTATCCATCCATTCTCTTGCTAATTACGCCGCTAATTCGCCTGCTCTACGCCTCCTTTATGTCGGTTGGCAGCGATTATGCGCGCTAAAGGACATCGTGGGTAGGGGCCGCCGTCAGGGCGAGGTGTCTCGCGTGCTGGGTTGCCAGGGTTGGACGTGTGGGTGTGTGTGGGTATGTGTGTGTGTGTGTGTGCGGGTATGTGTGTGTGTGCGTGTGTGTGTGGGTATGTGTGTGTTTGTGCGGGTATGTGTGTGTGGGTATGTTTAGGTGTGTGGGTGTGTGTCTGTGTGTGTGGGTATGTATGTATGTATGTCTGTGTGTGTTGGTGTATGTGTGTGTGGGTATATGTGTGTGTGGGTATGTTTAGGTGTGGGGAGCGATAGTGGTGTGGTGTGTAAACATTGCCACTAGGGAGACAAAGGCGGTCGGGCGTGGTGCTGGCCACCCACCCCCTCGTGTATCGTTCCGGCCTTCATAGGTGCTCACTAACAGCACTTGCCCCTACAGTCTGTTAAGGCTATATGGGGGATCTTTGTTTGTGTGGGTATGTGTAGGTGTGCGGGTGTGTGTCTGTGTGTGTGTCTGTGTGTGTAGGTGACCGGCTCCAGTTTAACAGCAGAGGTCTCATTCCTAATCAGTCGAGCAGCAATATATTTTCATCGGTTGCGTAACGCTGTGTGGAAGCTACCTGGTCTGTCGCTCCACACCAAGCTTCAGGTCTTCTCGGCCACGGTCATTCCTTCCCTTCTCTATGCTTGTGAAACGTGGACACCCCTAATGGAACATCTTTGCCGGTTAGAAACATTTAGGCTGGCCTGCCTACGATCCATCCTGGGTTTAACCAGACTGGATTGCGTGAGGAGCTCACGAATCCTTGAAAGATCTGGGCAAGGTTCCATCGGTGAGCTCCTCTGGCAGGCAAGGCTGCGATGGCTGGGTCATGTGCCCAGCCACCGCATGCCGAAACAGCTTTTGTTCGGCCGGATCGAGGGGGCTAAACGGGCGCGGCACGGGCTAGAGAAGAGATGGAGTGATGTGGTACAGGAGGACGTGGAGCTGAGTGGACTTGCCGATGACCGGTACCAGCGGTGTCAAGATCGGCCTCTGTGGAGGAGGCTCGTGAAGGACGCTACTGGGCAGTTGGAGGAAGTCGCCCTCCAACAACAACGGAGGGCGGAGGAGCGACGCTCACAACAACGAGCGGAGCGCCGGGTGGCTAAAGCACAGCAGGTTGGCACAATAGGGGGCACAGGTGGTGCATCAGCCAGTCATCTCAGTCATCTCAGTCAGTCGACCCGTGGCACCTGGGTCTGCCCCGTGACCTCCTGCCAGCGGGCGTTCGACACTTCACGTGGTCTCAGGGTGCACATAGCCTAGCACAAGCGTCGTGGTGACATCACCGCCACTTAGTGGTGAATGGCGGCTGTTGTTGCTGTTGTGTGTGGGTATGGGTCTGTGTGGATATGTGTGTTTGGGTATGTGTGTATGTGGGTATATGTGTGTGGGTATATGTGTATGTATGTGTGTTGGTGTGTGTGTTGGTGTATGTGTGTATGTTGGTGTATGTGTGTGTGGGTATGTGTGTGTGTGTCTCTGTGTGTGTGTGTCTTGTGTGTGTGAGTCCGGCAAAACAACCCGCTACCTCCTCGTTGGTGCCGGACGGTAACGCTGTGGTGAGCAGTGCCATGGGGGGAGGGCAAATTGCCATTGGCCATTCCCCTCATGGCGTTTGTAGCCACCACAGCGGCCAAAAGGGGCTCTGGATGGGTGCAAGGGACTGGTAACCCCTCCACCTTCAATTAATTACCACCAAACCACGAAATAAAACTCTAATAAAAGCTTGTGCCGGAGTCCCCGGGGGGACAGGCGTCTATCACGTCTCCAAGCCAAACCCCATTAAGCTGAGCAAGGAGATTGAATCTTTACCCTCGGGGCTCCTCCAGAAACAGCAAAAAACCACTGCGGGTGGCCACGTGGAATGTTCGAACGCTCACTTCGGAGGAGAGTCTGCCACTCCTCTGTCGGGAGCTGGACTCTTTGGTATTCAGGAGGTCCGGTGGACCGGCTCTGTCTCCTGCCACCATGAGGGGTGGACAGTCCTCTATTCGGGGATGGAGACTGCCAAACAACAGGGTGTGGCTCTTTTTCTGAACAAAAAAATGAAGGGGGTGTGGGAGAGTGGTGGTGAGGTGTGGGAAGCTGTAAGCCCAAGGCTACTTTGGGCTCGCCTTCCCATCAACCAGAGGCGAGGAGTGGTGATCGTGGTTACTTATGCCCCCACCGAAGATGAACATCCGTGGAGGGATGCAGGTGTAGTGGCATGGTTGGCCATGATCGCCACTACTCATAGCCGGCAGTTTTAGCTCAGGCCAGTAGAGAGCATAAGGGAGGCCAGACCTGCTCTAGAGTGATGATGGGCAATTGGCCTGAGCCAGTCCTTGGGAGGAAGCATCTAGATAAACGGTTGGGACCCCAGGCCCCTGGGAGGGGGCCTGGGGTCCCCGACAGAGAGAGGTCATTATCCAGGGCCTTCGAGAAGGTTCTGGAAGGGAGGCGTGGCCAGGGGTGGAGTGAGCCGGGACCCTGTATATAAGCGAGGGTCCTGAACGGCTCAGCTCAGTATAGTTCGGCTGAAGACAGAAGACTGAAGACCAACCTGGAGCCCTGAAGAGAAGAGCCCTGTGGGCAAAGTCGAATCCCTGGCTAGGGTGAGGCTGGAGCTGTACCAGTGAAGCTCCAAGCTTATAATTAGTGAAGACGTCAGAGAAGATTCCAGCTCCGGCAGGGTAGCCGTAGAGATAGCCAGAGAGGCAAGCTAGCCGGCTACAGAGAGTATTGGTGAAATGGGCCATTACCCCTTGTATTGTAACTTGTGAGCTGTAATAAACGTGTGACCTCCAAGTTAAAGTTCCCTCCAGTTTATTTATTACCCACTACACAGGCAAGGCTGATGAGTCAGATGCCTTCTATGACCTCCTGTCACAGGTGCTAGCTAAAGTGGTCCCTCGGGATAGAGGCATCTTGTTGGGTGACTTTAATGCCCGAGTTGAGCATGATGCTGGCACCTGGTCTGGAGTGATTGGAAGGCATGAGCCAGATCAGCTCAATAACAACGGTAGGAGGCTGTTAAATTTTTTTACAGCCCATGGGCTTGTAATTACCAACATGCCGTTCCGGCATCATCGCATTCACACAACATTCACACAACATCATGGATAGTGATGGAACAGCAGATGTGGACCCATGTCCTTGACACCAGGACCTACCGTGGAGCTGATCTGCCCACTGACCATCGACTTGTCATCTGTAAGATGCACTCCGGTGGTGGGTGTACACCCAGGACCCCATTCAAATTCATAGTGGCCTATGATGAAAGTTGCAAGCGAGAATTTCATCATCACTTGTGACTGGGGTTGACATCGTCCCCCACTCCTCCTGATGTCGAGGGGAAATGGGCGAGGTTTGGGACTGTGGCTCATGCAGCTGCAATGGCTGCTCCCGACAGAGAGTATCTTTAAGAAGGGGGACCGCACAGACTGTAACAACTACAGGGGCATCTCACTTCTCAGTGTTGCCGGGAAAGGTCCTGGCAAGGATTATTCAACATCGCCTTGCCAGCCACGCTGAGGAGAGGCTTGCGGAGCCTCAATGTGGTTTCAGGAAAGGGCAGTTCTGCACAGATGCCATATTTTCTGTCCGTCTGCTACAACAGAAGTGTAGGAAATTCCAACAAGACCTACATCTCTGCTTTATTGACTTGGTCAAGGCCGAAAATACGATCAGTAGGCCTGGGCTCTGGGTTGTTCTTCGTGCTTTCGGTGTCCCCGACTCTCTGCCCTCCAGCAACAACGGAGTGCAGAGGAGCGACGCTCACAACAACGAGCGGAGCGCTGGGTGGCTAAAGCACATCAAGTTGGCACAGTAGGGGGCACAGGTGGTGCATTGACCAGTCATCTCAGTCAGTCGCGCTTTCAACCTGGCGACCCGGGTTCGATTCCCGCTTACGGCCACCAACACCAGTGATGGTTATCTGAACCAGTACTGGTCCTCCCCTAGGTCGACTCAGCCTCAAATTAGTACCTGCTGCGGTGTGTAAACATCGCCACTGGGGATACAAAGGCGGTCAGGTGTGGTGCTGGCCACCCACACCCTCGTGTGCCATGCTGACCTCAATAGGCGCTCGCTAACGGTACTTGCCCCAGCAGTTAAAGGCTACATGGAGGATTTTTGTCTGTGGTTGAGTATTATGTATAAGCGTGGGTGTGTGCATGTTTAAGTGGGGAGCGGTGGCGCAGTGGTTAGCACACCGCAATACGGGTCGCCGGGTGTGATTGTGCCAAACCCACTTGGCTTTGAACCCCGGCCACTCGAGTTCGATTCCCGCTCACGGCCAACACCAGTGACGATTATTTGAACTGATCCTGGGCCTCCCCTAGGTGTGTGTATGTGTCGTGTCGTAGCTCCCTCGAGGCGTGTGTGTGTGTGTGGGTGGCGTGCGGCGCAAACTCTCAGTCGGAGACGAGGTCGTCGCAGGAGGCACCGTCTCTCTTTTATTAAGTTCACGCCACCAACTCCAGCCTCCTCTCTCTCGACCACGCTGCCATACAGCCCGGCCTAGACACGACCCTGACCGCGTTGCACCGACGGCATCGACCGAGACAGCCAACTACTGTCCGGACGCGCAATTATTGAGCGAAGGCGGCAGCGGCGACGAGTCCACTCCCAGAACCGTCAGCCCGGAGCTCTCGCTCTCCGCTGCTTTTATTCTACTCGGCGTGACCTGGCCCCACCCTAACCGCGCCTCCCTTCTTGAACCCACCAGAAGGTTCCAGGGGACTCCCGAAGAGGTCTTCCGTGACCCTTGCCCCAGTTCCTCCGCCCTGCTGGCACACCCATGTCTGTGCTCGATGGCGCGTGTGCTAACTGTCCACCGCAGTTGCCACTGCGGTGAACAGTAGATTACATATGTACTGGATGTATGTTGAACTTATTTCACGCCGTATATAGCCAACCACGTTAATCGGGTTGGAGGCAGTTGAACTCTGCATGGAGCCGAGTATAGGAATTACAGCTGAATCAGAAAGATAATAATTATACTGCAGGAGGAATCTGATGAGCTATGAAGCTATTTTCACGTGTCCAGTAGTGGCAAGGGGTTCAGAACATTACAACAACAAACAGTACAAGAACACGATAGGAGTGCAAAGTATGGGACAGGTAAACAAATCGCTTAAAAATACCTTTTTATTTTACCCGGTAAGGCCCACTGAGTTATGTAGCTGTTTTTCGGAAGCGACCTGGCCACAAATGATAGCTCAACGAAATGGCTTGTCACGTGCACATTTATAGCAGCCAAATACTCTAACTGATCTCAACGATCTAAATGCATGTTTCTAAATGTAGAGGAAAACCCCGGATGACCACGGGGAGAAGATGCAAACTCGAAACAGGTGTCAGGGTGGGAATCTAACCCCCAACCTTCTGCATACCGCTGTGTGGTGAGCGGTGGCACAATCATTAGCACACTGCGCCACTAACCGAATTCGATTCCTGCTCACGGCCAATATCAGTGACGAATATCTGAAGCATTCTTGGACCTCGCCTTCATCGACTCAGCCTTAAATGAGCACAAGGTCCTGTGTCTAAAAAGAAATCTCCATTTGGGTGACCAAGGCGGCCGGGGGGTTGGGCTGGCCACACCACCCCCTCGGCCTTCATAGGTGCACATTAACAGCACTTGCCCCAACATTCTGTGCAGGTTATCCTGGGGATGTTTGCCTTCACTCTTTGGTTCTTTCGATAACGTAACGTAGGTAGAAAAATAATAGATCACGACATTTCGATTGCGAACACAAGGCAAATTTTAAACACAGCAGAACCAATACCTCTGCCGTGGCTGATCACACGACATTGTATTTTCCGAGACCCAGGTACTCTGCAAACCTTCAGGCTACCATCAAAGATTTGTTCATGAAGCCATCCAGATATATAAACACAGACATAACTTCAACCGAGAAGATGGGTACAAATTGAGCAATCATTGCAAGGACGTTATTAACCAGGTAAAGCCTTAACTGGTTGTTGATGTTTCAATCCTTCCTGCCATTGTCAGCAGTTTTTTCCGACTCTCTGAGTTACATTTCCAAGTAAAATGTCTTTACATGAATGGGCTAAATGTCTCACTAACAAAGCCAACGTTGCCCCCTTTCCCTCGATGTGGCGGTGGTTCTCGTTTTTTAGCAGACGATAACTGGCTGTAATGTTGTGTGTGTGTCTGTGTGTGTGTGCCTCTCAGTGTGTGTCTCTCTCTCCTTCCCTCGATGTGATGTTGTCCCTCGTTTGTTTCCCTCGTTTCTAACGAGCTGGATGTCGCACTAGCACAGCCGCCGTTGCGTTGGTTCGTTTACATTGACATGCTAATCTCTCACAAGACAATGGCCACCTCCTCAGCTCGTCGTCGTCTTGGAGGTCATCTTCCCTGCCCCCCCCCCATCTCGGTTCCCATCTTTGGATTCCCCACTCGCTTAGGCACAATCTCTAGCCCCCACCCTCCTGCCTGATGCGGCAACCCCCCCTGCCCCCTCTCGGCTCTATATATAAGGACTTGTTTCAGCAGCCTGTCTCTCTCTCTCATCTGAAGACGGTTGCTTGTGTGGCAATCGAAACGTCGTGATCTATTATTATGTTTCTACCTACGTGACTTTACCAAAAGAACCAAAGAGTATGGATTCCTCACGAAAGCTTCAAATCTAGATTGTTTGCCTTTGTATGGGCGTGTGTTATGTGTATATAACAGACCGTATAGTAATTGTGGTGCCATGACCATGGAGAAACTCCGCAAACACCGCACTCACCTCCCCGCCCCCGCACTAAACACACACCCACACACAGCGCACCCACGTAGTGTCCTGACGGGGGGTTGCCTGGCACATCGGGTTTTAATCCAAAGGGCCCCTATAGGGAGCGTCCCACGGTTTTCCCGGGTGCTAAGAGATTGGCCGAACCTCACAGGACAGGTTACATTGTGGTGCCCCTAAATTGGCTGAAGATTGGGCACAGAACGAAAAGGTTCCCTGGACCAACTACAATGAGTTACTCACGACACTGGGAGAGGCCAGAAAGGCAGACCAGTGGGTTAGAATTAATGAGCGCGGGAGGACAATGGGTGAGGGGCCGCAGCAGCAGCAGCAGACCCCGTAACTCTCCATGTAGACGGCGCAGGTGAGCACGCGATTGGCTGCGCAGTACAATGCCACCCTGGACCTTTGAAGTGAGGGGATTAGGCCACGGTAGAGACGGTGGAGGGGGACGATGACGGCGGGCACGGGTAAGCGCCCGATTGGCTGCGCGGTATGACGTCACCCTGGGCCTTTGAAGTTCAGAGAATAAAGATTGGTGCCCTGGGACGGTGAGGGGAGTTGTCTTCAACTTCCGGACGATCCAGACCCCTCCCTGCTGTCCTGCCTCCTTGAGCCACTCGCAGCATCCGTGTGATGCCCGTGAGTGCTGCTAAGAGGCAATGATCAGTGAGGGTTTCGCTCGTCCTTCTCCCTCCGACTCTCACAGCGTCCGTACGACGCCGTGCGTACAGCTACAAGGTAGAACGTTTGGGTAACTGGGCTCATAGGCAGAGTTAGGCTCGGATTTTCTCGCGAAATATTCCTCCTCCGGGTAATGCGTATTGGCGCCATTAATAAACTTTAGCACAGAGGATCCGTGTGGTGTGATTTATGTGTGGGTGGGGAGAGCGTAGGTGTGGTGTGAGTACGTGCGGGCGTGTGAAGCGCGCGTATATTATCATCAATACGGCCATCATTTTGCCCGCGTGCCTGTGCCCACGTGCGTGTTTGCACAGCGGATTAAAGCCGACCCCACAGGAGGGGGGAAGGGGCGTGTGCATATTAAAACGGCTACTTTTTAGCGCGAGCCGTGGTGAGCAGCGTGCACCTGCACGGGCACGCGCGTGCACGCAGCCACCTCCGCATTTGTGGTGGTGTACGTGGGGAGTGTGTGGGATAACTCCAGGCGGTGGTGAACCAGCCACTAGCCATGTCCCAGAGAGAGGACGCTGGTGCGGGGAGGCCGATCACTCGATCGGCGGCAGCCCAGCGAGTGGGGGGCCGAGGAGGAGGGGGAGTGGAGGAGGGGGGCGTCAGCCCTCACATAATGCACATTTGACATTCGCAAGGCTCTTGTGACGAAGGAAGGCGCCACTGTGTTCCACAGACACAGCCCAGAGGAGTTGGCGATGCTGCTGCTGTGTGGTCTAGCCTAGGGCACCCCGAGTGGCAGCGGTGTGGAACGAGGCCATCAACACACATCGAGGCGCCGCTGTGTCACAGACACAGTCTACAGTAGTTCGACTGTAGGGGGCGATGCTGCTGTGTGGTCTCGCCCAGGGCATCCTCGGTGGCAGCTGTCCCTGTGTGGAACGGGGCATACGTGACGAAGGAAGGCACCGCTGTCACAGACGCAGCCAACGTGGTATTATTACAAGCAGGGTTGCGATGCTGTTAGCTGCTGCTGCTAAGCGCGACACCAGTTGACATTTTCGGTGTCATTTATTTCTCATTTGGTGCATTTGGTTCGTCTCGCTGGCACCAAATTGCCAACTCGTTGCCGATTACATCACGGGACACGGGAGTCTTTGACGTCCACCGTGAGGAGTGCACCCCTCCACCGGAATCAACTCACCCTTTACAATGAGCAGCACTGCCCATAGACTGAACACTGCCCATAGACTCAAAACTGCCAATAGACTCAACACTGCCCATCGACTCACACTGCCCATAGACTCACACTGCCCATAGACCCTACACTGCTCATAGACTCGCATTGCCCATAGACTCAACACTGTACTATAGAGTCAACACTACCCATAGACTCAAAACTGCCCATAGACTCAAAACTGCCCATTGACTCAACACTGCCCATAGACCCAAAACTGACGATGGACTCAACACTGCCCATAAACTCAACACAACCCATAGCCTCACAATGCCCATATACTCTACAATGCCGATAGACTCAACACTACACCATAAACTCAATACTGCCCATAGACTGAACACTGCCCATAGACTCAACACTCTTAATAGATTCAACACTACCCACAGACTCAACACTGCCCATAGAATCAACACTACCCATAGATTAAACACTGCCCATAGATTCAAAACTGCCCATAGATTCAACACTGCCCATGGACTCAACACTGCCCATAGACTCAACACTGCCCGTAAACTCAACACTGCCCATAGACTCAAAACTGCCCATAGATTCAAAACAGCCCATAGACTCAACACTGCCCATAGACGTAACACTGCCCATAGACTCAACACTGCCCATAGACGCAACACTGCCCATAGACTCAACACTGCCCATAGACTCAACACTGCCCATAGTATCAACACTGCACCATAGACTCAACACTGCCCATAGACTCAACACTGCCCATAGACTCAACACTGCCCATAGTATCAACACTGCACCATAGACTCAACACTGCACCATAGACTCAACACTGCACCATAGACTCAACACTGCACCATAGACTCAACACTGCACCATAGACTCAACACTGCCCATAGTATCAATACTGCACCATAGACTGAACACTGCCCATAGACTCAACACTGCCCATAGTATCAACACTGCACCATAGACTCAACACTGCACCATAGACTCAACACTGCACCATAGACTCAAAACTGCACCATAGACTCAATACTGCCCATAGACTCAACACTGCACCATAGACTCAACACTGCACCATAGACTCAACACTGCACCATAGACTCAACACTGCACCATAGACTCAACACTGCACCATAGACTGAACACTGTCACCCATAGACTCAAAACCTTACATTGAGCGTCGGCCCACCTCGCCTTGGGGTCCAGCCACATGGACCCGTTCAAAATCCGCGTGCTTTAAATGACTCTCTCACGCGTTGTATGTTGTCACTCCGGTTGTTTATTGTTCGGTGAGTGCATGATTTTACAGGGGTGCACCGGAGATGGAGCGGGTCCTGTGAGCTGACTGTCCATGCATGCTTGTTGTTTTGTTATTCCACCATTTTTTTATTGTTGTGTTGTTCTTTTTATTTTCTTTCTCTCTCTCTCTGATGTATACATATGTTGTTCGCGTAATTTACTGTCGTTCGCCGGTTATTTATTGCTATTCTGATTTGTTGTGAGGCACACGTTTTGTTCTTTATATGGTCACAGCCGGGATGGCTGTATGTTCTACGGGGGGGGGGGGGGGGGGTGATGTAGTGGCACATGACGTCACTGCTATGTTGGGTCTGTACGCGTGACGTCACTGCCTGTTCGGTATGGAGGCTGTTGATGGGTGCCACGGGGGTTGTGTCAGGCCGTGAAACTCCGAGTGACCCCGGCTGGACACGTGACCGGATCCAGGAGGGGGCCAGGGGCCCTGGGGGACCCTGGGGGTCACGTGGTCGGGGAGTGGAGCCTTCTCGTGGGTTCGAGAAGGGGGGGCGTGGCCAGGGTGTGACCGGCCACGCCGGAGAGGCTGATAAGCGGGCTCAGCGCAGAGAGCTGGGCTGTTGGTGCCTGGGATGAAGATGTCTCATGAAGACTCTGAAGAGAGAAGAATCCTCCAGTCATCGTGGCCAAGCAGAAGCCCTCCTGGCTTGGTCACGCGCTAACACCCGAGTGTTAGCGAGAGTAGTACGGTGGTCACCACCTCATGTGTAGGGTGTGTTGCAGGTGTGTTGTAGGTGTGTTGCAGGTGTGTTGTAGGTGTGTTGCAGGTGGGTTGTAGGTGTGTTGTAGGTGTGTTGCAGGTGTGTTGTAGGTGGGTTGTAGGTGTGTTGCAGGTGTGTTGAGGTGTGTTGCAGGTGTGTTGTAGGTGTGTTGCAGGTGTGTTGTAGGTGTGTTGCAGGTGTGTTGTAGGTGTGTTGCAGGTGTGTTGTAGGTGTGTTGCAGGTGTGTTGTAGGTGTGTTGCAGGTGTGTTGTAGGTGTGTTGTAGGTGGGTTGTAGGTGTGTTGCAGGTGTGTTGTAGGTGTGTTGCAGGTGGGTTGTAGGTGTGTTGTAGGTGTGTTGTAGGTGTGTTGTAGGTGTGTTGTAGGTGTGTTGTAGGTGTGTTGTAGGTGTGTTGTAGGTGTGTTGCAGGTGTGTTGTAGGTGTGTTGAGGTGTGCTGCAGGTGTGTTGTAGGTGTGTTGTAGGTGTGTTGCAGGTGTGTTGCAGTTGTGTTGTAGGTGTGTTGCAGGTGTGTTGTAGGTGTGTTGTAGGTGTGTTGTAGGTGTGTTGTAGGTGTGTTGCAGGTGTGTTGAGGTGTGCTGCAGGTGTGCTGCAGGTGTGTTGCAGGTGTATTGAGGTGTGTTGAGGTGTGTTGCAGGTGTGTTGCAGGTGTGCTGTAGGTGTGTTGCAGGTGTGTTGAGGTGTGTTGTAGGTGTGTTGAGGTGTGTTGTAGGTGTGTTGAGGTGTGTTGTAGGTGTGTTGCAGGTGGGTTGTAGGTGTGTTGTAGGTGTGTTGCAGGTGTGTTGTAGGTGGGTTGTAGGTGTGTTGCAGGTGTGTTGAGGTGTGTTGTAGGTGTGTTGTAGGTGTGTTGTAGGTGTGTTGCAGGTGTGTTGTAGGTGTGTTAGGTGTGTTGCAGGTATGTTGTAGGTGTGTTGAGGTGTGTTGTAGGTGTGTTGTAGGTGTGTTGTAGGTGTGTTGCAGGTGTGTTGTAGGTGTGTTGAGGTGTGTTGAGGTGTGTTGTAGGTGTGTTGAGGTGTGTTGAGGTGTGCTGCAGGTGTGTTGAGGTGTGCTGCAGGTGTGTTGAGGTGTGCTGCAGGTGTGCTGCAGGTGTGTTGAGGTGTGCTGCAGGTGTGTTGAGGTGTGTTGTAGGTGTGTTGAGGTGTGTTGGGGTGTGTTGCAGGTGTGCTGCAGGTGTGTTGCAGGTGTGTTGAGGTGTGTTGAGGTGTGTTGAGGTGTGTTGCAGGTGTGTTGCAGGTGTGTTGAGGTGTGTTGGGGTGTGCTGCAGGTGTGCTGCAGGTGTGTTGCAGGTGTGCTGCAGGTGTGTTGCAGGTGTTAAATAAATAGTGTTGCCTCCACACGAGTGTGTGCGCCTCTATCGAACCGTTACATATGTATGTGCAATATGCGTATAATTGGATGTATATTTAACTGTGTATATCTATGTATATGCGTAACTGTGTATGTGTGCTGCTGCTACTCGTTAACAGCACTTGCTCCAACAGTCTGTCGAAGGCTATATGGGGGACCTTTGTCTCTGGTATTATTATTCATGAGCGTGGTTATTTTCTGCCACGCTGTGCCACGCACATTACCCCGCACGTCGCTGCCTCTCGATGTCTGTGAACGTGGGAGGAAGCAGAAGAGGGGCTGAATAAATGAAATTATTTTAATTCGCCTTGATGGGAATTCATTGCTCGACAGCCGCTCCAGAACGGAATAGGAAGACCCTGACAGCCACGCGGTTGACCATTATGAACCAAGTCATGGTGGCAAGGAGATTTGATCTCCTTTGCCTGCTATGCCAGGAGGTGCGTGGGTTCGATCCCGGACCCTGGCGATGCCTGCTGATGTATATTTGAAGTCCGCGTGCTCTCTCTCCCCGTGGTGGTCGCGTGGATCGTTTTCTGGAATTCCACGTCCGGTTTTGCGTATCTCCACATTTAGCACCAACGCGCGTTAAGATAGATTGGCTGCTACCATTAATTCCCACGTGCGGTGATAACAACGATGATGATATCAGCCACTGCCGACGGTGAGCTATCATCATGCGTGGCCAGGTCGCCTCTGGACAAGAGCCTCTTATCACAGTGGGCTTTGTCTGATTTCTTAAATCTGCAAGCCAGCGATTGTTTTGTATTCACATCATCATCCTTAAATTAATACATTTATTAACGGGTTAATTTTGGTGGAGTTCGCGGGGGGTGGGGCATGAAGCCTGCACGTAAATGATATGGCCACCAATTTATGTCGCAAGGCCCTCCACCACCCAACAAAGTGACAAACCACAGTTTCATTGTCACGCGCTGTACGAGCATTCAGAGACGCACCAGGCCACGGCTGTTTCAGGTCACTCGCCTGGTAAGTTGGGAAACACTTCTGACAAACATGTAGACATTTCATGAAAATATCAATAATGAATAATAATAATAATATTTGGTTCTTTCGGTAAAGTCGCATAGGTATAAAATAAAATCAATCACGACGTGTTTACGCTGGGGCTCACACGAAATTGATATTTCCAAGACGGAGGTACTCTGCAAACCTACCGGCTACCTTCAGAGATTTGTTCATGAAGCCATCCAGATATATAAACACAGACACAACTTCAACCGACAAGATGGGTACAAACTGAGCAATCATTGGAAGGACGTTATTAACCAGGTAAAGTCTTAACTGACTGTGTTTCCATCCTACCTGCCTATGTCAGCTGTTATTTCTGACACCCTGTCTCTCTCTCTCTATGCCTCTCTCTTAGATCTCTCATGCTCACTTCGTTGAGCTATCATTTGTGATAGCAAGGTCGCCTCTGAAAAATTGCGTCGTAAATGGGTGGGGCCATACCTGGTAAAATAAAAATAGAAGTGGGGATAGAGACTGAGCCTGAGTCCCAAGCCACCGCTGAGCCGCTCACTCACGCAGTCTTTGGAAGCCATTGGGCGGCTCAAGTTTGAGCCAGAGCCGAGCCTGCGTGTTAGAGACTCAACCAGCACTGAGCCTGAGTGTTAGAGACTGAGCCAGCACTGAGCCTGAGTGTTAGAGACTGAGCCAGCACTGAGCCTGAGTGTTAGAGACTGAGCCAGCACTGAGCCTGAGTGTTAGAGACTGAGCCAGCACTGAGCTTGAGTGTTAGAGACTGAGCCAGCATTGAGCTTGAGTGTTAGAGACTGAGCCAGCACTGAGCCTGAGTGTTAGAGACTGAGCCAGCACTGAGCCTGAGTGTTAGAGACTGAACCAGCCCCGAGCCTGAGTGTTAGAGACTGAGCCAGCACTGAGCCTGAGTGTTAGAGACTGAGCCAGCACTGAGCCTGAGTGCTAGAGACTGAGCCAGCACTGAGCCTGAGTGTTAGAGACTGAGCCAGCACTGAGCTTGAGTGTTAGAGACTGAGACAGCACTGAGCTTGAGTGTTAGAGACTGAGCCAGCACTGAGCCTGAGTGTTAGAGACTGAGCCAGCACTGAACCTGAGTGTTAGAGACTGAGCCAGCACTGAGCCTGAGTGTTAGAGACTGAGCCAGCACTGAGCCTGAGTGTTAGAGACTGAGCCAGCACTGAGCCTGAGTGTTAGAGACTGAGCCAGCCCCGAGCCTGAGTGTTAGAGACTGAGCCAGAGCCGAGCCTGAGTGTTAGAGACTGAGACAGCACTGAGCCTGAGTGTTAGAGACTGAACCAGCACCGAGCCTGAGTGTTAGAGACTGGTCCGTGGAAGTCGATGCTACAGAGCTACCTCTGAGATTCGTTAACCTGACCTCTGGTCCACCACACAGTAGCGGGGAGCAGCAATCTCCCAGTCGCTCTGCATGACAACCATTACACAACCATCAACCCAATGTCACAGTCAAAGCAATATCTTTAATTCCCAGTTGGATTGTAGGAAAATTACATGAAAAAAATCATAAACTAATTTTATGAAATGGAATAAAAAACGAATCTTATGTAATGTGATTTTTGTGCAGTCACTGGTGACCAGGCTGAGACCATTTGTGCTTTGAGAACCCGGTTTAATGACAACCCAGTCTATGTGAGTATATGGTTCTCTTTGTGAGTCTAACAGTCTCTATGTAAGTCTATGAATCCCTATGCAAGTCTATAGGTCTATATGTGCGTCTATGTGTCTCTATGTGAGTCTATGGGTCTCCTATGTGAGTCTAAAGGTCTCTATATGAGTCATTGGGCCGATGTGAGTCCGTGGGTCTGTCTGAGTATATGAGTCTCTATTTTAGTTTATTGGGTCTCTGTGAGTCTATGGGTCTGTATGAGCCATTGGTGACCAGGCTGAGACCATCAACTCGCCACTCTTGAGAACCCGGTTGCACCACTTGTGACTGGAACCCTGATTGGAAGCCATTGATCTGCGCGGTGCCAGCTCAGTGTCTCAGACCTCTGAGCCACCCGGGCGATATGAAGGTGGGGTTGATGGATCACGTAGAGATGGATGTTCGTGTGTTTGGCATCCAGTTGGGGCAGCGGTGGTGTCGAGGTTCGTGCTGTACTCCGAGCCAGCGGAGGGCAATGCACCAGTATCCATCCACCTCCGCATCGCATGCTTAGCTACGTACGGTGCGAAAGAAGTTCAAGGTCCTCCTCGCCTTCAGCAACTCGTGCGGCGTAGGGAGGGCCCTCATCCAGCAGTGGAGTTACAGAGGCAGTAGGCTGCGCGTGTGCACGCACAGAGGCCATGCCACGCGTCTCAACTCGCAAGGCTCCTTCTCAAGAATGAAGTCTTGAGACTCAGCGGATCAACAACCGACGGCGAAGCGCGGTTCTTCGTTTCACAGCCGTCTTGTTTGGTCACAACGCGGGGAATGGAACACTGAGTCGTGTCTCTGCGGCTCAGCGGTGCAGGCTCAGTGGCTCAGTGTCTCAGTGTCTCACTGTCTCAGTGTCTCAGTGTCTCACTGTCTCAGTGTCTCAGTGGCTCAGTGTCTCAGTATCTCAGTGTCCCCCTGTCTCAGTGTCTCAGTGTCTGAGTGGCTCACTGTCTCTCTGTCTCATTGTCTCATTGTCTCACTGTCTCAGTGTCCCCCTGTCTCAGTGTCTCTGTGTTTCAGTGTCACCCTGTCTCAGTGGCCCAGTGGTTCAGTGTCTCACTGTCTCAGTGTCTCAGTGGTTCAGTGTCTCACTGGCTCAGTGGTTCACTGTCTCACTGTCTCAGTGGCTCAGTGTCTCACTGGCTCAGTGTCTCAGTGTCCCCCTGTCTCAGTGGTTCACTGTCCCAGTTTCGCAAAGTCTCAGTGTTTCACTGTCTCACTGGCTCAGTGGTTCACTGTCTCTCTGTCTCAGTGGCTCAGTGTCTCATTGTTTCAGTGTCTCAGTGTCTTAGTGGCTCAGTGTCTCACTGTCTCAGTGTCCCCCTGTCTCAGTGTCTCAGTGTCTGAGTGGCTCACTGTCTCTCTGTCTCATTGTCTCACTGTCTCAGTGTCCCCCTGTCTCAGTGTCTCTGTGTATCAGTGTCACCCTGTCTCAGTGGTTCAGTGTCTCAGTGGCTCAGTGGTTCAGTGTCTCACTGTCTCAGTGTCTCTGTGGTTCAGTGTCTCACTGTCTCAGTGGCTCAGTGGTTCAGTGTCTCACTGGCTCAGTGTCTCAGTGTCCCCCTGTCTCAGTGGGTCACTGTTCTAGTTTCGCAGAGTCTCAGTGTTTCACTGTCTCACTGGCTCAGTGGTTCACTGTCTCTCTGTCTCAGTGGCTCAGTGTCTTAGTGGCTCAGTGTCTCACTGTCTCAGTGTCTCAGTGTCCCCCTGTCTCAGTGTCTCAGTGTCTGAGTGGCTCACTGTCTCTCTGTCTCATTGTCTCACTGTCTCAGTGCCCCCCTGTCTCAGTGTCTCTGTGTATCAGTGTCACCCTGTCTCAGTGGTTCAGTGTCTCAGTGTCTCAGTGGTTCAGTGTCTGTCTCAGTGGTTCAGTGTCTCACTGGCTCAGTGGTTCACTGTCTCAGTTTCTCAGTGGCTCAGTGGTTCACTGTCTCAGTGGCTCAGCGGTTCACTGTCTCAGTGCCTCAGTGGTTCAGTGTCTCACTGACTCAGTGGCTCAGTTTCTCAGTGTCTTCCTGTCTCAGTTTATCAGTGTCTCAGTGGTTCACTGTCACCCTGTTTCCCTGTCTCAGTGTCTCCCTGTCTCCATTTCTCAGTGTCTCAGTGTCTCAGTGTCTCACTGTCTCAGTGTCCCCCTGTCTCAGTGTCTCTGTGTCTCAGTGTCCCCCTGTCTCAGTGGTTCAGTGTCTCAGTGGCTCAGTGGTTCAGTGTTTCACTGTCTCAGTGTCTCAGTGGTTCAGTGTCTCACTGTCTCACTGTCTCAGTGGCTCAGTGTCTCAGTGTCTCAGTGGCTCAGTGTCTCACTGTCTCAGTGGCTCAGTGGTTCAGTGTCTCACAGTCTCAGTGGTTCAGTGTGTCACTGTCTCAGTGGCTCAGTGGTTCAGTGTCTCACTGGCTCAGTGTCTCATTGGTTCACTGTCTCAGTTTCGCAGTGTCTCAGTGGTTCACTGTCTCAGTTTCGCAGTGTCTCAGTGGTTCACTGTCTCAGTGGTTCAGTGTCTCAGTGGCTCAGGGGTTCAGTGTCTCACTGTCTCAGTGGTTCAGTGTCTCATTGTCTCACTGTCTCAGTGGCTCAGTGTCTCAGTAGCTCAGTGTCTCAGTAGCTCAGTGTCTTAGTGGTTCAGTGTCTCAGTGGTTCACTATCTCTCTGTCTCAGTGTCTGAGTGGCTCACTGTCTCTCTGTCTCATTGTCTCAGTGTCTCACTGTCTCAGGGTCCCCCTGTCTCAGTGTCTCTGTGTCTCAGTGTCACCCTGTCTCAATGGTTCAGTGTCTCAGTGGTTCAATGCCTCACTGGCTCAGTGGTTCACTGTCTCAGTTTCTCAGTGTCTCAGTGGTTAAGTGTCTCACTGGCTCAGTGGTTCACTGTCTCAGTGTCTCACTGGCTCAGTGGTTCAGTGTCTCACTGACTCAGTGGCTCAGTTTCTCAGTGTCTCCCTGTCTCAGTTTCTCAGTGTCTCAGTGGTTCACTGTCTCCCTGTCTCAGTGTCTCCCTGTCTCCATTTCTCAGTGTCTCAGTGTCTCACTGCCTCAGTGGCTCCCTGTTTCCCTGTCTCACTGTCTCAGTGGCTCAGTGGCTCCCTGTCTCACTGTCTCAGTGTCTCATTGTCTCATTGTCTCAGTGTCTCAGTGTCTCACTGTCTCAGTGTCTCAGTGTCTCATTGCTTCAGTGTCTCACTGTCTCAGTGTCTCAGTGGCTCAGTGTCTCACTGTCTCAGTGTCTCAGTCTCTCATTGCTTCAGTGTCTCATTGTCTCAGTGTCTCACTGTCTCCCTGTCTCAGTGTCGCAGTGTCTGTCTCAGTGACTCAGTGTCTCATTGTCACAGGGTCTCATTGCCTCTGTTTCTCAGTGGCTCAGTGTCTCACTGTCTCAGTGTCTCATTGCCTCACTGTCTCCCTGTCTCAGTGTCTCAGTGTCTCATTGTCACAGGGTCTCATTGTCTCTGTTTCTCAGTGGCTCAGTGTCTCACTGTCTCAGTGTCTCATTGCCTCACTGTCTCCCTGTCTCAGTGTCTCATTGTATCAGTGTCTCAGTGTCTGTCTCAGTGTCTCCCTGTCTCACTGTCTCAGTGTCTCACTGTCTCAGTGTCTCACTGTCTCACTGTCTCAGTGTCTCACTGTCTCAGTGTCTCACTGTATCACTGTCTCCCTGTCTCAGTGTTTCCCTGTCTCAGTGTCTCAGTGTCTCCCTGTCTCCATTTCTCAGTGTCTCAGTGTCTCACTGTCTCACTGTCTCAGTGGCTCAGTGGCTCCCTGTCTCCCTGTCTAAGTGTCTCAGTGTCTTACTGTCTCAGTATCTCAGTGTCTCAGTGTCTCACTGTCTCAGTGGCTCAGAGTCTCAGTGTCTCACTGTCTGAGTGTCTCACTGTCTCAATATCTCACTGTATCAGTGTCTCATTGTCTCAGTGTATCATTGCCTCACTGTCTCCCTGTCTCACTGTTTTAGTGTCTCACTGTCTCAGTGTCTCAGTGTCTCACTGTCTCACTGTCTCAGTGTCTCACTGTCGCAGTGTGTCACTGTATCCCTGTCTCCTTGTCTCAGTGTCTCCCTGTCTCCATTTCTCAGTGTCTCACTGTCTCAGTGTCTCACTGTCTCAGTGTCTCAGTGTCTCCCTGTCTCAGTGGCTCAGTGTCTCCCTGTCTCCATTTCTCAGTGTCTCACTGTCTCAGTGTCTCACTGTCTCAGTGTCTCAGTGTCTCACTGTCTCAGTGGCTCAGTGTCTCATTGCTTCAGTGCCTCAGTGTCTCACTGTATCAGTGTCTCACTGTCTCCCTGTCTCATTGTCTCCGTGTCTCAGTGGTTCACTGTCTCACTGTCTCACTGTCTCCCTGTCTCACTGTCTCACTGTCTCAGTGTCTCCCTGTCTCCATTTCTGAGTGTCTCAGTGTCTCACTGTCTCAGTGTCTCAGTGTCTCACTGTGTCAGTGTCTCAGTGTCTCATTGTCTCAGTGGCTCAGTGTCTCATTGCTTCAGTGGCTCACTGTCTCAGTGTATTCCTGTCTCCCTGTCTCAGTGTCTCAGTGTCTCACTGTTTCAGTGTCTCAGTGTCTCACTGTCTCAGTGGCTCACTGTCTCTCTGTCTCAGTGTCTCACTGTCTCCCTGTCTCACTGTCTCTCTGTCTCCCTGTCTCAGTGTCTCAGTGTCTCATTGTCTCAGTGTTTCATTGTCTCATTGTCTCACTGTCTCAGTGTCTCAGTGTCTCACTGTCTCAGTGTCTCAGTGTCTCATTGTCTCAGTGTCTCACTATCTCAGTGTCTCAGTGTCTGTCTCAGTGTCTCATTGTCTCAGTGTCTCATTGTCTCAGTGTCTCATTGTCTCAGTGTCTCACTATCTCAGTGTCTCAGTGTCTGTCTCAGTGTCTCAGTGTCTCAGTGTCTCAGTGTCTCAGTGTCTCACTATCTCAGTGTCTCAGTGTCTCAGTGTCTCAGTGTCTCATTGTCTCAGTGTCTCACTATCTCAGTGTCTCAGTGTCTGTCTCACTGTCTCAGTGTCTCATTGTCTCAGTGTATCATTGTCTCAGTGTCTCACTATCTCAGTGTCTCAGTGTCTGTCTCAGTGTCTCAGTGTCTCATTGTCTCAGTGTCTCACTATCTCAGTGTCTCAGTGTCTGTCTCACTGTCTCAGTGTCTCATTGTCTCAGTGTCTCATTGTCTCAGTGTCTCAGTGTCTGTCTTACTGTCTCAGTGTCTCACTGTCTCAGTGTCTCAACGTCTCCCTGTCTCCCTGTCTCAGTGTCTCAGTGTCTCAGTGTCTCACTGTCTCACTGTCGCCCTGTCTCAGTGTCTTCCTGTCTCCATTTCTCAGTGTCTCACTGTCTCAGTGTCTCAGTGTCTCATTCTCTCAGTGTCTCATTGTCTCAGTGTCTCATTGTCTTAGTGTCTCAGTGTCTCATTGTCTCAGTGTCTCATTGTCTCAGTGTCTCAGTGTCTGTCTCAGTGTCTCAGTGTCTCATTGTCTCCGTTTCTCAGTGGCTCACTGTCTCCCTGTCTCAGTGTCTCCCTGTCTCAGTGTCTCCCTGTCTCAGTGTCTCCCGAGACGACCATTGTGAACCCGCTGGGCCACCTCTCTTATTTGTATCTTCCTCCACCTCCTTCTCCTCCAGCCTTACCCCCCGTCCCCCTTCCATTATC
The DNA here is from genome assembly GCF_048934315.1 of Petromyzon marinus. Classification (NCBI taxonomy): domain Eukaryota; kingdom Metazoa; phylum Chordata; class Hyperoartia; order Petromyzontiformes; family Petromyzontidae; genus Petromyzon; species Petromyzon marinus. Next base: position 4,325,283 of record NC_133705.1, read on the forward strand.
CCAGCAGGAGATGAGACTTCTCGCGTCCGTCTCATCCCACGGCACTCAACTCGGCTCCACCACCTGTGCCCAGGCGCCCCGCCTCCACTCCCTCACTCCACCCTCTCCACGTGCAGCTCCCCGTGTCTCTCAGCCTCCATGTCTCTACCTCCCTCTGTCTCCGTGTCTCTTGTCTCTCCCCCTTCTGTCTGTCTCCCTGTGGCTCCTTCCCTCCGTCTCTCTCCCTGTGTCTCCCTGGGGCTCGCTAACTCTATGTCCGCATCTCCAAGGCTATTCTGTCTCTGCATCACCCCCCCCCCCCCCCCGGAATTTCAGCCTCCCTCCCTCGTCCCGGTCTCTCGCTCTCTACCTCCCCTTCTTGTCTCCCCGTCTCATTTTATTTCTCTCTCTCGTGTGTCTCTCTCTCTCTCTTGTGTGTCTCTCTCGTGTGTCTTTCCCTCCCTGCTTTGTTTTCCCGTGTCCCTGCGTACGCGTGTCTGTATCCTCGTGTTTCTCTCCATGTCTCTGCCTCGTCACGCCTGTCTCCCTCCCTGTCCCCCTGTCTCCACGGGTCTCTAACCCTCTGTCTCTCTGTGTCTCCCTCCCTGTCCCCCTGTCTCCACGGGTCTCTAACCCTCTGTCTCTCTCCCTGTCCCCCGTCTCCATAGGTCTCTACCCCTCTGTCTCTCTCTGTCTGTGCCTCCCTCCCTGTCCTCCTGTCTCCACGGGTCTCTACCCCTCTGTCTCTCTCTCTCTCTGTCTCTCTCCCTGTCCCCCGTCTCCACAGGTCTCCACCCCTCTGTCTCTCTCTCTCTGTCTCCCTCCCTGTCCCCCTGTCTCCACGGGTCTCTACCCCTCTGTCTCTCTCTGTCTCCCTCACAGTCCCCTGTCTCCACGGGTCTCTACCCCTCTGTCTCTCTCTCTGTCTCCTCCCTATCCCCCTGTCTCCACGGGTCTCTACCCCTCTGTCTCTCTCTGTGTCTCGATCTGTCCCCCGTCTCCATCCCCGTGTCCCACGCGACCTCGCGTGGACACAGCTGTGCGCACGAGGAGGTGGTGGGCGAGGAGGGAAGAGGGATCACGGAGAGAGGGAGAAGGGGAGAGGGTAGCGATGGCGACGACGATGAAGGTGGTGCTCGGAGTCGCTTCGCCAGCCAATGGGACCGCCGTGTCCTCCACGTGCCGCCAGGCCTCCCCCTGCCCAGGCTTCACGCCCGCGATGAGCACCGGGGGTGAGCGTGGCCCTGCCCCTTGGATGGGCGACTCGGCCCCGGCTCGGCTTTGCTTCCGCATCTGACCTCGACGCTCAAGCGCGGGCCGAGGTGACGCCGAAACGACTGATTGTTGACACCGCCGATAATGATGACGACGACGACGACGAGGTCCTCTACGGAAGGGGAGACCAGCGCGGGATGTCACAGTAAACCTTCGTGACAAAGTCAGACCACCTGATCCCAAGGATGCGCCGTTGCCCGCGTGCATGGAAAGCCTCGAGATGATTGCTGGGGTCGCGAGCAAAGTGTCCAGGTCTCTGAGCTAGGATCCAAGCGTCAGGAAGGTGGTGATGGTCGTGATGATGATGATGAGTATGATAACGGTGGAGACGATGATTATGATGATGGTGATACCCAGGCGAATGGTAGCGGTGCTGACGATGGTGATCTTGGTGTAGATGATAGTGATGATGATAGGGATGAAGATTGTGACGACGACGATGATGATGCATGTATTAATAATAAATAAACCCGACAAAAATGTCCACGTTTTACACAGACAGTGCGATTTTCCGTGGCCCAATGCGTGGATCAAATTCTGATCGATCGATCTCCTGCTGCTCACCGGTGGCTCGAGACTTATTGCCTCTGCATTCAACACCAACGTGCGGCCGACGTTTTGCTCCAACTGTTCTGATCGCCCTCGGCCTCACGTTGATTTGATTTTTTTTGTAGTTTAGTATCCAGGTGAGGGATAGAGAGAGAACTCAAGTGCCCAGAATTCGTGCCTCGTTTGTGACCGTGGTTAGCACGGTTGGCTGCGTATGGTGCAAACAGAGTTCAACATACAGGGACTCCTTTACTTACGAACGAGTTAGATTCAAGAGGTACTGTTCATAAGTCGATTTGTTCGTAAGTGCAACTTTACTCCTGTCGATTCCAAACGTGTTGTGCTGCTTGTAAACTAAACACGGGGAGTGGCTTTAAAAGTTGTATAATCTCCTGTAGATGCCACTGGTTCTTCACGTTCTGCAGATGTAGATGCCACTGGTTCATCACGTTCTGCAGATGTAGATGTCACTGGTTCATCACGTTCTGCAGATGTAGATGCCACCACTGCCATCTATTGCGCGGTGGTTGAACTTATGACTCTCGGTCCAAACAAGCAAATGGAGGTATGGACAGGTTTGTTCGTATCTCTGAAAGACCTTCAGTCCAGTGTTCGTAAGTAGATGAGTCTCTGTACATACAAACGTACGTGCGTACGTGACCTTGAGCATCAGTCTGCCAGGAGGACGCGATGGTGCGGCAGCTGTGAGTCATTTGCGATGGCATTTTGCAAATTGGGACGCGGAAGCTGGCACACGATGGTCTACTCTTGTCGATGACATCAGGGCATCTTTAACATCCACCGTGAGGAGTGCACTGGAATCAACTCCCCCCCTGTACAATGATCAGACTCAACACTGCCCATAGACTCAACACTGCACATAGACTTAACACTACCGATAGACTCAACACTGTCCATAGACTTAACACTACCCATAGACTCAACACTGCACCATAGACTCAACACTGCCCATAGACTCAACACTGCCCATAGACTCAACACTGCCCATAGACTTAACACTGCACCATAGACTCAACACTGTCCATAGACTTAACACTGCCCATAGACTCAACACTGCTCATAGACTTAACACTGCACCATAGACTCAGCACTGCCCATAGACTCAACACTGCCCATAGACCCAACACTGCACCATAGATTCAACACTGCACCATAGACTCAACACTGCACCATAGACTCAACACTGTCCATAGACTTAACACTGCACCATAGACTCAACACTGCCCATATACTCAACACTGCCCACAGACTCAACACCGCACAATAGACTCAACACTGCCCATAGACTCAACACTGCACCATAGACTCAACACTGTCCATAGACTTAACACTGCACCATAGACTCAACACTGCCCATATACTGAACGCTGCCCATAGACTCAACACCGCACAATAGACTCAACACTGCCCATAGAATCAACACTGCACCATAGACTCAACACTGCACCATAGACTCAACACTGTCCATAGACTTAACACTGCACCATAGACTCAACACTGTCCATAGACTTAACACTGCACCATAGACTCAACACTACCCATATACTCAACACTGCCCATAGACTCAACACCGCACATTAGACTCAACACTGCCCATAGAATCAACACTGCACCATAGACTCAACACTGCCCATAGACTCAGCACTACACCATAGACTCAACACTGCCCATATACTAAACACTGCCCATAGACTCAACACCGCACAATAGACTCAACACTGCCCATAGACTCAACACTACCCATAGACTCAACACTGCCCATAGACTCAACACTGCCCATAGACTCAACACTGCCCATAGACTCAACACTACCCATAGATTCAACACTGTCCATAGACGCAACACTGCACATAGACTCAACACTGCACCATAGACTCAACACTGCCCATAGACTCAACACTGCCCATAGACTTAACACTGCCCATAGACTCAACACCGCACAATAGACTCAACACTGCCCATAGAATCAACACTGCACCATAGACTCAACACTGCACCATAGACTCAACACTGTCCATAGACTTAACACTGCACCATAGACTCAACACTGTCCATAGACTTAACACTGCACCATAGACTCAACACTGTCCATAGACTTAACACTGCACCATAGACTCAACACTGCCCATATACTCAACACTGCCCATAGACTCAACACCGCACAATAGACTCAACACTGCCCATAGACTCAACACTACCCATAGACTCAACACTGCCCATAGACTCAACACTGCCCATAGACTCAACACTGCCCATAGACTCAACACTACCCATAGACTCAAAACTGCCCATAGACTCAACACTGCACATAGACTCAACACTGCACCATAGACTTAACACTGCACCATAGACTCAACACTGTCCATAGACTTAACACTGCACCATAGACTCAACACTGCCCATATACTCAACACTGCCCATAGACTCAACACCACACAATAGACTCAACACTGCCCATAGAATCAACACTGCACCATAGACTCAACACTGCACCATAGACTCAACACTGTCCATAGACTTAACACTGCACCATAGACTCAACACTGTCCATAGACTCAACACTGCACCATAGACTCAACACTGTCCATAGACTTAACACTGCACCATAGACTTAACACTGCCCATAGAATCAACACTGCACCATAGACTCAACACTGCCTATAGACTCAGCACTACACCATAGACTCAACACCGCACAATAGACTCAACACTGCCCATAGAATCAACACTGCACCATAGACTCAACACTGCACCATAGACTCAACACTGTCCATAGACTTAACACTGCACCATAGACTCAACACTGTCCATAGACTTAACACTGCACCATAGACTCAACACTGTCCATAGACTTAACACTGCACCATAGACTCAACACTGCCCATATACTCAACACTGCCCATAGACTCAACACCGCACAATAGACTCAACACTGCCCATAGACTCAACACTACCCATAGACTCAACACTGCCCATAGACTCAACACTGCCCATAGACTCAACACTGCCCATAGACTCAACACTACCCATAGACTCAAAACTGCCCATAGACTCAACACTGCACATAGACTCAACACTGCACCATAGACTTAACACTGCACCATAGACTCAACACTGTCCATAGACTTAACACTGCACCATAGACTCAACACTGCCCATATACTCAACACTGCCCATAGACTCAACACCACACAATAGACTCAACACTGCCCATAGAATCAACACTGCACCATAGACTCAACACTGCACCATAGACTCAACACTGTCCATAGACTTAACACTGCACCATAGACTCAACACTGTCCATAGACTCAACACTGCACCATAGACTCAACACTGTCCATAGACTTAACACTGCACCATAGACTTAACACTGCCCATAGAATCAACACTGCACCATAGACTCAACACTGCCTATAGACTCAGCACTACACCATAGACTCAACACTGCCCATATACGCAACACTACCCATAGACTCAACACTGCACCATAGACTCAACACTGCACCATAGACTCACACTACTCATAGATTCAACACTACCCATAGACTCAACACTACCCATAGACTCAACACTACTCATAGACTCAACACTACCCAGACTCAACACTGCCCATAGACACAACACTGCCCATAGACTCAACACTGCCCATAGACTCAACATTGCCCATAGACTCAACACTGCATCATAGACTCAACACTACCCATAGACTCAACACTACTCATAGACTCAACACTACCCATAGACTCAACACTACCCATAGACTCAACACTGCCCATAGACTCAACACTACCCATAGACTCAACACTGCCCATAGACTCAGCACTACCCATAGACTCAGCACTACCCATAGACTCAACACTGCCCATAGACTCAACACTGCCCATAGACTCAACACTGCCCATAGACTCACACTGTCCCCGTTATGTGAGCTCACGTCATGCGCCTTGAGCTAAGGTGCTCGATAAATACACTGTGTAACAATTTCTTTTGTTCCTGGATAGTAAGTGTCATTTCCTAATTGCACATGTCTCAAAAGTACAGAAAATGGCTATTATCCTCGACAAACTTTACTTTTGTGACCAGGACAATGATATTTAGAAATTGACCTATTTTACAGGACATTCCAGATAGATTTAGTGCTGAGTAAACTTGGAGCAACTTCTAGAACATTCTAGAACTTTCCAGTAATATTAACAGTAGTATAAATACAGGAGCCTTAAGCCCACCAGTTCAGTTTAGTTCCAGCTGCCTAAGTGGATACATATCTGATTTTTTTCTGAGATGGCATCAAGAGGCTGCAAGCGTTCCGGCAGACGCATATTGCTATGTCTGCGGCCAATTTATCAAGACAAGAGATTTAAAAAATTCCTCTGTGGAAGCATCTGCTAAGATGTGTGAGGCCTACAAGGCATATTTCGGCATGCCTGTCGGGGATCAAGACAAACCCTGGGCACCTCATTTCACCTGCGAGCAATGCAACAAAAACTCTGGAAGGTAAGATGGACAAATTGTTGCTCGGAATTTTACGTGATGAAATTTGTTAAAAATGTTAAAATTATATTCTTAGTTTTTTCGGTAAAGTCACGTTGAAGAGAAACAACAAAATAACAAAATATATATAAAACAATAAAAAATTCTCACGACGTTTCGACCATAACTCAAACGGTCATCATCAGGTGTGTCGGTTTGCATAAATTTATTTTGAAAACGGCATATTTATTTATTTATATATATAAAAAAATAACGTTTGCGTCACGCGCAACGATTGGCAGTTTGCCCAGGACTAGTCCATCTATTTTTTGAAAAGAGGAGGGGGGAGACGAAATTTGTTTTTATGTATGCTGTCTGAAAGCCACTGTAAGCGTGAACAATCAATCAAGAACTGAAATGATTTATCAAATCTTTCCAATGATTGCTAAGATAGAATCCATCTTCTCGGTTGAAATTGTCTCTGTGCTTGTATATGTGGATAGCCTCATGAACGAATCTCTCATGGAAGCCAGATGGCTTACAAAGAACCTCCGTCTTGGAAAAGTCAATAGCATGTGATCCTACTGAATTAGAACAATGATCTGCTACGGCCGAGGTGTTGGTCCTACCGTGTTTAAGGTCTGCTTTATGTTCACGAATGCGGTCCGAGATATGGCGTTTGGTTTCTCCAATGTAACTACTACCACAGAGGCAACTTAGTTTGTAGACACCAGGGTATTGTATGTCTGGAATCACATCTTTTACAGACGGAACCAGATCACGGATTTTATGTAATGTGTTGAAACGGACCTGGATCTTGTGTTTATTCAAGATTTTGGAGATCTTTTTTGTGATCCCAGCAATGTAGGGTAAAGTGATGGTTTTGAAAGGCTCCTCAAGAGGGTTCTTCTTCATGGTTTGAGTGATAGCTTTGCGGATTGTATAGTCGGAGTAACCATTAGCCCTAAGAGCTTGGTGTACGTGCTTGAGTTCACTGCTTATGTGTTCCTGGTCGGATATGCATTGGGCTCTATGATACAGAGTCTTGATGAGAGAATTCTTCTGTGATGGATGGTGGTGGGAATCCGGTTTCAGATAAGCATCCGTATGGGTAGCTTTCCTGTAGACAGAGTGGCTCATTGAACCATCAGGTTTCTTTTTAATTAGGACATCCAAAAAAGGTATCTTGCCATCTATTTCGACTTCCATGGTAAATCTGATGGCTGGGTGTATGGAATTGATGTGGTCGAAGAATTGGTCTAGAGCAGGCCGGCCATGTGGCCAGATGACAAAAGTGTCATCCACGTACCTCTTCCATAAGGTTGGGCGCAGAGTGGCAGTCTGGATGGCGTCAGTCTCAAATTTCTCCATGAAAATGTTAGCTATAACTGGAGAAAGGGGGGAGCCCATTGGGGTGCCCTCAGTTTGTTTGTAGAAAGTTCCATTCCAAGTGAAGTATGTATTGGTTAAACAGTGTCTCACCAGGGGGGGTACCTCAGTGTTTAGTCCTTGATGAACCAAGTCTTCAATGATTGCAATGGTGTCAGGTACAGGAACCTTGGTGAATAAGGAAACTACATCAAAATTGACAAGCAGGTCGTCTGGGGACAGGGAAATACCCTTGATTGTTGATACCAGGTGAGTAGAATTTTGTACCGCAGAGGTGGTCTTTCCAGTGAAAGGACGCAGGATTTCAGACAAAAAACGAGCTAGTTTGTAGGTGGGGGAGCTGATAGTAGAGACTATGGGACGAAGAGGTGTATCAACTTTATGTATTTTTGGTAAGCCGTATAATCTTGGTGGCCTGGCAGCAGAAGGTTTCAACGAAAACTGTTTAGATTGATCAATTAATGCGGTTGAATCAGAAATTATTTTGTTGGTTTGTGTGACGAGGCTGTTGGTGGGATCTCTTTTTATTTTTGTATAACTACCATCGTCGAGTAATTCTTTAATTTTGTTGTTGTATTCTATTTTATCCATGATGACAGTAGCATTGCCTTTGTCAGCTGAGAGAACTACAATATCATTCCTCTTTTTTAATTTATATAATTCAAAACGCTCATCTTTGCTGAGGTTGCTAGCTGGCATCTTAGCGTTTTTGAGGGTTGCAGCGATTTCAGATCTTGCTACGTCTGCAGCGATGTGACCCAGGCCCCTGAGAGCAACGTCTACTTGGGCAATTATATCATTAACTGGTATGTGTTTAGGTGTGACTGCAAAGTTTAGACCTTTAGCTAAAACGGATTTCAGACCATCGGAAATAGAACTGTTACTGCGATTAATTACGACTTTATTAACGTCTAACTTTTTGGTGTGTGGGTCCGGTCTTTTGTTGAAGAGGAGGTTAAATTTGGAAATCAGGTTTTCCTTACATTTGGTCGACATAGTAGCAGCTGAAGAGGCAGTCATATTGTCTACATGTTCCCAATCCGATGTGGACATTATTGCCGTCAATGATAAGTGTGATTTGTAGAGTGTCTTGTCTAACTGATCTAGTTCTGTGCGTATAAGTCTGATTTTTTCTGAGATAAGAGCTAAGCTAGTTTTGAAAAGAATTCGTTTCGCATTAGAAGAAGTTACAGTAGCAGAGGTGAGTGTAAATGCGATTGGTATTACCCCAGAGTCGCGGCATCTCTTCAGGAAGGTGAGAGACTCGATCAGCTGAGCTTTCTTATCCCGGAGTTTGTTGAAGGATCTTAAAGTTATGTGAAAACCCTCCCCGTAGAGGCGATTAAATTTTGATTTAAAGCTTTCGTGACTGCAGTAATTCATATTCTTAGTTTTTTCGGTAAAGTCACGTTGAAGAGAAACAACAAAATAAAAAATATATATAAAACAATAAAAAATTCTCACGACGTTTCGACCATAACTCAAACGGTCATCATCAGGTGTGTCGGTTTGCATAAATTTATTTAGAAAACGGCATATTTATTTATATATATATAAAAAAATAACGTTTGCGTCACGCGCAACGATTGGCAGTTTGCCCAGGACTAGTCCATCTATTTTTTGAAAAGAGGAGGGGGGAGACGAAATTTGTTTTTATGTATGCTGTCTGAAAGCCACTGTAAGCGTGAACAATCAATCAAGAACTGAAATGATTTATCAAATCTTTCCAATGATTGCTAAGATAGAATCCATCTTCTCGGTTGAAATTGTCTCTGTGCTTGTATATGTGGATAGCCTCATGAACGAATCTCTCATGGAAGCCTTCTGCTGCCAGGCCACCAAGATTATACGGCTTACCAAAAATACATAAAGTTGATACACCTCTTCATCCCATAGTCTCTACTATCAGCTCCCCCACCTACAAACTAGCTCGTTTTTTGTCTGAAATCCTGCGTCCTTTCACTGGAAAGACCACCTCTGCGGTACAAAATTCTACTCACCTGGTATCAACAATCAAGGGTATTTCCCTGTCCCCAGACGACCTGCTTGTCAGTTTTGATGTAGTTTCCTTATTCACCAAGGTTCCTGTACCTGACACCATTGCAATCATTGAAGACTTGGTTCATCAAGGACTAAACACTGAGGTACCCCCCCTGGTGAGACACTGTTTAACCAATACATACTTCACTTGGAATGGAACTTTCTACAAACAAACTGAGGGCACCCCAATGGGCTCCCCCCTTTCTCCAGTTATAGCTAACATTTTCATGGAGAAATTTGAGACTGACACCATCCAGACTGCCACTCTGCACCCAACCTTATGGAAGAGGTACGTGGATGACACTTTTGTCATCTGGCCACATGGCCGGCCTGCTCTAGACCAATTCTTCGACCACATCAATTCCATACACCCAGCCATCAGATTTACCATGGAAGTCGAAATAGATGGCAAGATACCTTTTTTGGATGTCCTAATTAAAAAGAGACCTGATGGTTCAATGAGCCACTCTGTCTACAGGAAAGCTACCCATACGGATGCTTATCTGAAACCGGATTCCCACCACCATCCATCACAGAAGAATTCTCTCATCAAGACTCTGTATCATAGAGCCCAATGCATATCCGACCAGGAACACATAAGCAGTGAACTCAAGCACGTACACCAAGCTCTTAGGGCTAATGGTTACTCCGACTATACAATCCACAAAGCTATCACTCAAACCATGAAGAAGAACCCTCTTGAGGAGCCTTTCAAAACCATCACTTTACCCTACATTGCTGGGATCACAAAAAAGATCTCCAAAATCTTGAATAAACACAAGATCCAGGTCCGTTTCAACACATTACATAAAATCCGTGATCTGGTTCCGTCTGTAAAAGATGTGATTCCAGACATACAATACCCTGGTGTCTACAAACTAAGTTGCCTCTGTGGTAGTAGTTACATTGGAGAAACCAAACGCCATATCTCGGACCGCATTCGTGAACATAAAGCAGACCTTAAACACGGTAGGACCAACACCTCGGCCGTAGCAGATCATTGTTCTAATTCAGTAGGCTCACATGCTATTGACTTTTCCAAGACGGAGGTTCTTTGTAAGCCATCTGGCTTCCATGAGAGATTCGTTCATGAGGCTATCCACATATACAAGCACAGAGACAATTTCAACCGAGAAGATGGATTCTATCTTAGCAATCATTGGAAAGATTTGATAAATCATTTCAGTTCTTGATTGATTGTTCACGCTTACAGTGGCTTTCAGACAGCATACATAAAAACAAATTTCGTCTCCCCCCTCCTCTTTTCAAAAAATAGATGGACTAGTCCTGGGCAAACTGGCAATCGTTGCGCGTGACGCAAACGTTATTTTTTTTATGTATATAAATAAATAAATATGCCGTTTTCAAAATAAATTTATGCAAACCGACACACCTGATGATGACCGTTTGAGTTATGGTCGAAACGTCGTGAGATTTTTTTTTAAATATATTTTGTTATTTTGTTGTTTCTCTTCAACGTGACTTTACCGAAAAAACTAAGAATATGAATTACTGCAGTCACGAAAGCTTTAAATCAAAATTTAAATGTTAAAATTGTTAAAGTTTTTCATTTTAAAATGTTTTACAATTTTCAATGTTTATTGAAGAAAAAAGATAAAATATGAAAAAATGTTGCGAGGATCTCTGACACATTCGTCACGGGTGAAATAAATGTATTATTGTAGGATGGTACAGAGGGGAAGAGAGAGCCATGAAGTTCGCTATCCCAAAAATTTGGCGGGAACCCACTGACCACTCAAGCAACCGCTACCGCTGCATGGTGGACCCTGCCAAACGTCGGACTGGTTGATTCGTAAATCTCGAAAAACTACTCGCTTCTAAATCTGTTTTTGTAATTTTTTCTTAGTTTAGTATAAATACATGTTAATTTTGATTCATGTTGTTTTTTTCTGACTTTATGTGAACGAAAAGACACATTTGCCCGTTTTCTCATTGAAAATATCACTGTCCTGGTCACAAAAGCAAAGTTTTTGGGGAATAATTCCCATTTTCTGTACTTTTTAGGCATAAGCAATTACGAAATAACACTTACTATCCAGGAACAAAAATTGTGTTACATAGTGATATCGATTAGATTCGCAAACGCTGTGGAGTAGTTCGCTGTGACCACCACAGCGCAGTATTAACCAGGGCTGCTTTCCGGAGTCGCACCGTGATACCTCGACAACAAACTACTGTTTTTATTTTACGGGTAAGGCTCCACTGAGCTGGGTCGCTTTTTCTAAGAAGTGACCTGGCCATCACAAATGATAGCGCAACGAAGTGGCTTATTACGTGGAAATGTATAGCAGCCAAATGCTCTAAATGCGTCTGGTTGTTGATTCTAAATGTGCAGGTCAAAACCGGCGGACCCGGATACAATTACAAGCGACCACGGCGAGAGAGAGAGCGAGAGACACCGCAAACTCACAATCTAGAGCAGGCGTCGTCAGGGTTGGGATGGAACCCTCGATCTCCTGTATACCAGGCGAGGTAGTCAACATCTCCTAGCCACTCTTTCAGGTCGTCAATGACTGCTTTGTGGAGATTTACATCGCAGAACGTTCGTCAATAACCCCATGCCCTTAAAAGGAAGAATACAAAGCACGTGCTCGCCCACAGCACTTGCCTCAATAGTGTGTTGAAGCTATAGGGGGATCTTGGTCTATGTGTGTGTGTGTCTGTGTGTGTGTGTGTTTTTGGGGAGCGATAGTGTAGCGGTTAGCGCGCTGCGCTATGAACCTGGCGACCCGGGTTCGATTCCCGCTCACGGCCAACACCAGGTGACGATGATCTGAACCGGTCCCGGGCCTCCCCTAGGTCGACTCAGCCTCAGATGAGTACCTGGTGCGGTGTGTAAACATTTCCACTAGGGAGACAAAGGCGGTCGGGCGTGGTGCTGGCCACCCACCCCCTCGTGTACCGTTCCGGCCTTCATAGGTGCTCGCTAACAGCACTTGCCCCTACAGTCTGTTACAGGCTATACGGGGGATCTTTGTTTGTTTTTGTGTCTGTGCGTGTTTGTGTCTGTGTATGGATGCCTGGGGAGCGGCCGTGTAGCGGTTAGCGCACTGCGCTGCGAACCCGCCGACCCAGGTTCAATTCGTGCTCACGGCCACCACCAGTGACGATTACGTGAACCGGTCTTGGGCCTCCCCTAGGTCGACTCAGCTTCAGATGAGTACCTGGTGTGTAAACATCGCCATTGGGGAGACAAAGGCGGCCGGGCGAGGTGTTGGCCGCCCACCCCCTCGTGCGCCGTTCCGGCCTTTATAGGTGCTCGCTAACAGCACTTGCCCCAACAGTCTGTTGAGGCTACACGGGGGTTCTTTGTCTGTGCATGTGCCTGTGCGTGTGTGTGGTGAGCCGGAGTGGAGCGGTTCGCGCACTGCGCTATGAACCTGGCGACCCGAGTTCGATTCCCGTTCACGGCCACCACCAGTGGCGATTATCCGAACCGGTCCTGCGCCTCGCCTAGGTCGACCCAGCCTCAAATGAGTACCCGGTGCGATCGCCACTATGGAAACAAAGGCGGCTGGGCGTGGTGTTGTTGGCCAATCACCCCCATCCCGTGCCTTTCTCACCTTCACGAGGAGCAACTCGCTAACAGCTCTTGCTGCAACAGTCCATTAAGGCTATACGGGAGATCTTTGTCTTCATGTGTGTCTTCATGTGTGTCATCATGTGTGTCTATATGTACTTGTGTGTGTGTTTGTATACGTGTCTGTATGTACGTGTGTGTGTTTGTATATGTGTCTGTATGTACATGTGTGTGTGTGTTTGTATATGTGTCTGTATGTACATGTGTGTGTTTGTATATGTGTCTGTATGTACATGTGTGTGTTTGTATACGTGTCTGTATGTACGTGTGTGTGTTTGTATACGTGTCTATATGTACGTGTGTGTGTTTGTATATGTGTCTGTATGTACATGTGCGTGTTTGTATACGTGTCTGTATGTACATGTGTGTGTTTGTATACGTGTCTGTATGTACATGTGTGTGTTTGTATACGTGTCTGTATGTACATGTGTGTGTTTGTATATGTGTCTGTATGTACATGTGTGTGTTTGTATACGTGTCTGTATGTACATGTGTGTGTTTGTATATGTCTGTATGTACATGTGTGTGTTTGTATATGTGTCTGTATGTACATGTGTGTGTTTGTATACGTGTCTGTATGTACATGTGTGTGTTTGTATACGTGTCTGTATGTAGATGTGTGTGTTTGTATATGTGTCTGTATGTACATGTGTGTGTTTGTATACGTGTCTGTATGTACATGTGTGTGTTTGTATATGTGTCTATACGTACGTGTGTGTGTGTTTGTATATGTGTCTATATGTACATGTGTGTGTTTGTATCCGTGTCTGTATGTACGTGTGTGTGTTTGAATACATGTCAGTATGTACGTGTGTGTATTTGTATACGTGTCTGTATGACGCGTGTGTGTGTGTGTTTGTCTTTGTGTCTGTACGTACGTGTGTGTTTGTATCCGTGTCTGTATGTACGTGTGTGTGTGTGATTGTCTTTGTACGTACGTGTGTGTCTGTATGTACGTGTGTTTGTATCCGTGTCTGTATGTACATGTGTGTGTTTGTATCCGTGTCTACGTGTGTGTGTGTTTGTATCCGTGTCTGTATGAACGTGTGTGTGTGTGTGTGTATGTTTATGACGCGTGTGTGTGTGTCGTGACGGCATGGAGTGGGGCGTGGTTTGTATATCAAATGGCGATGTTTGATTATGTAAAGTAGCGGCTCATGTTTGAGTTCTTACCAGGAGCGCTCCCTCCTCCTCCCCCTCTGTCTCTTGCTTTGGCAGAGAAGAGCAAACCACACTTAGGATGCCTAATTAATTGGCCCGGATCAATTTAATTGATTAAAACTCAGACTCACTCGCCCACTGACTCATTCACTAATGCACTCACGAACATTCCATTCAACCACGAACTCATTCACCACACTAATTCATTCATACACTCACTCATCACACTCACTCACCAAACTCATTCATACACTAACACACATTCACCAAACTCATTCGTACACTCACTCGTGCATTCATTCACTCATTCACTCACGAGGGGGTGGATGGCCAGCACCACGGCCGACCGCCTTTGTCTCCCCATTTTAAGGCTGAGTCGACCTACAGAGATCCCCCGCTCCCATAAGTGATGTTAGCGAACAACTATGAAGGGCCGGCACGTGACACACACACTACATACACACACTACATACACACACTACATACACACACTACACACACACACTACACACACACACTACATACACACACTACACACACACACTACATACACACACTACATACACACACTACATACACACACTACATACACACACTACATACACACACTACATACACACTCACACTACATACACACACTACATACACACACTACATACACACACTACACACACACACTACACACACACACTACATACACACACTACATACACACACACTACATACACACACTACATACACACACACTACATACACACACTACATACACACACTACATACACACACACTACATACACACACTACATACACACACACTACATACACACACTACATACACACACTACATACACACACTACATACACACACTACATACACACACTACATACACACACTACATACACACACTACATACACACACTACATACACACTCACACTACATACACACACTACATACACACACTACATACACACACTACACACACCACACACACACTACATACACACACTACACACACACACTACATACACACACTACATACACACACTACATACACACACTACATACACACACACTACATACACACACTACATACACACACACTACATACACACACTACATACACACACTACATACACACACGCACTACATACACACACTACATACACACACACTACACACACACTACATACACACACTACATACACACACACTACATACACACACTACATACACACACACACTACATACACACTCACTACATACACACACTACATATACACACACACTACATACACACCACACACACCACACACCACACACACCACACACACACCACACACACACCACACACACACCACACACACGCCACACACACGCCACACACACACCACACACACACACCACACACACACCACACACACACACCACACCACACACACGCCACACACACCAAACACACGCCACACAAACACACACCACACACACACACCACACACACACCACACACACACCACACACACCACACACACACCACACACACACACCACACACACCACACCACACACACGCCACACACACACCACACACACGCCACACACACACACACCACACACACCACACACACACCGCACACACCCCACACACACCACACACACACCACACACACACCACACACACACCAGACACACCACACACACACCACACACACACACCACACACACACACCACACCACACACCCACACACACACCACACACACGCCACACACACACACACCACACACACCGCACACACACCACACACACCACACACACCACACACACACCACACACACACCACACACACCACACACACGCCACACACACACACCACACACACCACACACACAAACCACACACACACACACCGCACACACACCACACACACCACACACACACACCGCACGCACACCACACACACACCACACACACCACACACACACCACACACACACACCACACCACACACACGCCACACACACACCACACACACGCCACACACACACACCACACACACACACCGCACACACACCACACACACCACACACACACCACACACACACCACACACACCACACACACGCCACACACACACACCACACACACACCACACACACACACCGCACACACACCACACACACCACACACACACACCGCACACACACCACACCACACACACCACACACACCACACCACACACACCACACACACCGCACACACACCACACACACCACACACACCTTGCCTATCGATGATGATAATGATGACGAGGTGGGTGATGTTGATGTAAGTGATGCAGTGAGTCGTGATTTTGGAGATATGGCTGGCTGATCGTGTTACGGGCTGGGTTTGATGTTATGATGATGGAGTTGTTCCTGGATAGATGATGTTGATGATGATGTGGCTATTAACATTCGTGATGGCGATAAGGTAGGTAGGTGATTGTTTTTTATAGGGTGGTGTTGTTGTTGATGGTGAGAGGATGATGAGGTGGGTGAAGATATTTATGATGCTGTGGGTGATAATGTTGCTGTTGGGTAGATGATGATGATGGGGTTGGTGATGGTGGATGTTGATATTGTCCATGGGGTGGATGACAGTGGTGATGGGGTCGGTATATACTGTTGTGATGTGGGTGACGATGTTGCTGATGGTGGTGCATGATGTTAGTGACCGTGTGGATGATGCTGATGGCTAGGCAAAGGGTGACAATGATGATGATGATGGGCTAGGTATGGGATGTTGGTCATTGGGGAATGGTGGCTGTGGGGGGAGGGGTGGTTCGTCCTCTCTGTGACGTCATCATCGCACACCCCTCCCTCTCCCTCGATATAAACACGAACTCGCCGCCCCGGGGCTCCACTCAACCGCGGGTTGGTGGAACAGGAGCCGGTTCGGAACAGTCGAGAACGAGTTCGGAACAAAGTGCAGGGGGGGTGGCTGAGTGCGGAACAGATACAGCGTTGCTGCAAAAAAAAAACAAAGACGGTCAGGATTGCAGTGCGAGTTCAGTACAAATCACCTTTTTGTTCGCAACGAATGCGGGTTTTTATCGGTTTTGTTCCGAACAAATCGTCGTCCTTTTGCTAATTTGATCAGGTTTCCTGTGAGCAGCCACCAGAGACGCGTTCGCAACGGGTAGATCATTTTGTTTTGGTAACGGATAGATTTGTTCGTAAGAGCCGGTCGCCGAGGTTCGGAACAGTTTTGCTCGCAACGGATCGCGACGGGAGGCGAGAGCAGAGAGAGAGAGAGGAGATAAGAGACGGGAGAGATAAAGAGATAAGAGAGAGTTGAGAAGAACTGAAGACGACTCCAGTGATCCCTTTGGAAGCATTTGGCCCCGGCACGCGGCCGTCGCTTTAAGCTCGTCCACAATGCGCCTGCTCGCCCTGCTCCTGGCCCTGACCCTGACCCTCTGCTCTGCGTCCGCGTATCCTCTGCTTCTTCCGCAACAGCGACTGCTGGAGCGAGGTAGGCGATCCTCACCCTAATCCTGACCCTCACTCACACCCTGACCCTCACCCTAATCCTGACCCTCACTCTCACCCTGACCCTCACACCCTGACCCTCACTCTCACCCTGACCCTCACTCACACCCTGACCCTCACTCTCACCCTGACCCTCACTCACACCCTGACCCTCACTCACACCCTGACCCTCACTCACACCCTGACCCTCACTCACACCCTGACCCTCACTCACACCCTGACTCTCACACCCTGACCCTCACCCTAATCCTGACCCTCACTCACACCCCGACCCTCACCCTAATCCTGACCCTCACTCACACCCTGACCCTCACCCTAATCCTGACCCTCACTCACACCCTGACCCTCACCCTAATCCTGACCCTCACTCACACCCTGACCCTCACTCTCACCCTGACTCTCACTCACACCCTGACCTTCACTCACACCCTGACCCTCACTCACACCCTGACCCTCACTCACACCCTGACCCTCACCCTGACTCCGGCCCATAAACCCTAATTCCAGCTCGCCAACTCCAACCTCAACTCCTCACCCTGCATTTAACCCTAACTTCTAAATGGAATCATTACTCTGACTGCTAACTATAACCCTACACCATAACTCTTCATCTAACCCTGCAGCTCCTAACTCTGACTCTAAATCTCAAACCCTAATCCTATCACTCTACCTAAACCCTCATTACCCAAAACCGTCATTTAACCCTCAATCTTAGCGAGAGCTATGGATACGGTCATGGGTTGTAGTTATGTATATGGTTATAAGTCAGGGGTATTGTTATGGGTTAGAGTCAGGGATAGGGTTGTGGGTTAGAGTCAGGGATATGTTTATGGGTTAGAGTCAGGGATGTGGTTATGGGTTAGAGTCAGGGATATGGGCTAGAGTCAGGGATATGGGTTAGAGTCAGGGATAGGGTTATGGGTTAGAGTCAGGGATAGGGTTGTGGGTTAGAGTCAGGGATATGGGCTAGAGTCAGGGATATGGTTATGGGTTAGAGTCAGGGATATGGTTATGGGTTAGAGTCAGGGATATGGTTATGGGTTAGAGTCAGGGATAGGGTTGTGGGTTAGAGTCAGGGATATGGGCTAGAGTCAGGGATATGGTTATGGGTTAGAGTCAGGGATATGGTTATGGGTTAGAGTCAGGGATATGGTTATGGGTCAGAGTCAGGGATAGGGTTGTGGGTTAGAGTCAGGGATATGGGCTATAGTCAGGGATATGGGTTAGAGTCAGGGATATGGTTATGGGTTAGAGTCAGGGATATGGTTATCGGTTAGAGTCAGGGATAGGGTTGTGGGTTAGAGTCAGAGATATGGGCTAGAGTCAGGGATATGGTTATGGGTTAGAGTCAGGGATATGGTTATGGGTTAGAGTCAGGGATAGGGTTGTGGGTTAGAGTCAGGGATATGGGCTAGAGTCAGGGATATGGTTATGGGTTAGAGTCAGGGATATGGTTATGGGTTAGAGTCAGGGATATGGTTATGGGTTAGAGTCAGGGATAGGGTTGTGGGTTAGAGTCAGGGATATGGGTTAGAGTCAGGGATATGGGTTAGAGTCAGGGATAGGGTTATGGGTTAGAGTCAGGGATATGGTTATGGGTTAGAGTCAGGGATAGGGTTGTGGGTTAGAGTCAGGGATATGGGCTAGAGTCAGGGATATGGTTATGGGTTAGAGTCAGGGATATGGTTATGGGTTAGAGTCAGGGATATGGTTATGGGTTAGAGTCAGGGATAGGGTTGTGGGTTAGAGTCAGGGATATGGGTTAGAGTCAGGGATATGGGTTAGAGTCAGGGATAGGGTTATGGGTTAGAGTCAGGGATATGGTTATGGGTTAGAGTCAAGGTTATGGTTATGGGTTAGAGTCAGGGATATGGTTATGGGTTAGAGTCAGGGATAGGGTTGTGGGCTAGAGTCAGGGATATGGTTATGGGTTAGAGTCAGGGATATGGGTTAGAGTCAGGGATATGGGTTAGAGTCAGGGATAGGGTTATGGGTTAGAGTCAGGGATATGGTTATGGGTTAGAGTCAAGGTTATGGTTATGGGTTAGAGTCAGGGATATGGTTATGGGTTAGAGTCAGGGATAGGGTTGTGGGCTAGAGTCAGGGATATGGTTATGGGTTAGAGTCAGGGATATGGGTTAGAGTCAGGGATATGGTTATGGGTTAGAGTCAGGGTTATGGTTATGGGTTAGAGTTATGGGTTAGAGTTATGGATAGGGTTATGGGTCAGGGATATGATTGAGTTCGTGTTATGGATAGGGTTATGGGTTCGATTTGGGGATATCATTATGGGTCAGAGTTACGGATATGGTTATTGGTTAGTGTTGTGTATCTGTTGATTCAGGGCTTGATTTTACTCTCTCGGGACGTTGCCAAGGGCTGGCTCGGAGTAGTCGTTGATTCTCACTGGAGTACAAAGCGTGTCTACCCCACGACACGGTGAACCGATAGGATTGTCCCCTATAATCCTATAACGCTAAGAAAAGCTTTAGAAGCAAGTAAAGGCGACGTGGATGTGGCCTGGGCCAACATCATTCCCCTCTTCTCCGGCTGAGATTCGACTCTGTGCCGTGGCTCTCCGCTGTGTTTTCGGGTCGTGCCCCGCGACGTCCGACGTTTCGCTCCGCGCCCTTCTTCAGGAACTGAATACAGGATTCCTCTGCTTAGTATGTTGTCATCACGACAGATGCTAGGGCTGTAAAGGAACGCACTGGTTCAGTGTCCTGAAGAGGCTCCCCGGCACGTGACGCGAAACGTCGGAAACTGTGCCGAACAACACGTGGCACGACCCTAAAAAACCACATCGGAGGTCAGCAGTAGATGTCTGTACAGATGCGTGGTTATACCGGTACTGGGCCTCCCCTGGGTCGACTCAGCCCCAAATGAGTACTTTGCGCGACGTGTAAACATCGCCACCAGGGAGACAAAGGTGGCCGAGCGTGGTGCTGGCCAACCACCCCCTCGTGTGCCGTGCCGGCCTTCATAGGTGCTGCTCGCTAACAGCACTTGCCCCAACAGTCTGTTGAGGCTATACGGGGGATCTTTGTTTCTGGTTGACACAACGGTTATCACATCCAGCGACCTGCGTTCGATTCCCTGCCACGATCAACCATCAGTGGCGAGTGATATCAAATCCGGTTCTAAGCATCCATCCTCCTAGGTCGACTCAGCCTTTAGCATGAGTGCCTGCTGGGTTGTGTGAAGAGAGTTTATTTGTTGAGGAAGAAACCACGATTGTTGGGGTCTCATTTGCCTGGGACACCAACGTGGCCATGACGAAAATTCCAAGGGAAACCAACGAAGCAAAATTACATCGCAGCAAAAAAAAACAAATAGAAATTCAAGCAAATACCGCAGCATTACAGAATAAATGAACTCTAAATTCGCTAATTTAGTGTTCGTAGAATTTGATTGGATATGTAACAAAAAAACACAACGGTTACAGTTAGCAGCATTGCATTATATTACAAAACATCATGAGCCGCGATCTATCCACAGCGGTATGAAGGCCACGCCAAGCCGTAGCCAAATTCTCGCCATCTCCTGACGAAACAACCCCATCACTTGTTAACTTATAAAGCGGTGAACCATCCTGCCACGGCCTCCATCATTGCCATGCTGCACCCCCACGTGTCCCCCTCAAGGCCCCTAGCACGTGAGGGTGCAGCTGTTGTCTCTGCGTCCCCAGGTCACGGCGTCTTCTCTCTGTGGGTGACCGTCCGAGGCGTTGTCACCGTGAAGCCCCCAGGCCACGGATCGCTGTCCCACGAGACATCAGAGTGATCTCTCTGAGCCTGTGGGCATTTTTTTTTAATATACCCTTCCTCTTACTAAACGTTGAGTTCATTAGAGTAAATGGGATTCTTCAAATGTATTAATAATCATTTTCATGCTGAGAAGTCTGCTGCTGCGTCCTGTGTCCAGCGCTTTGAGATCCTTGATGAAAAGTGCCGTATAAATGTTCGTATTATTATCTCCCGAACACGATTCTCACGGCTCCATCTCCACGGAAAGGGGGGAGGGGGGGGGGCGGCACTTGTACCACGGCTGCATCTCAGAGCCCTGCTGTACACGCGTGTCCACGTGTGTCCCTGTCTCCCTGTAGAGAGGCAGGCCGTCGTAGACTCCGAGCCCGGCCTATCGTCCGAGTCCGACGCCTTCCCTGATGAGGCTTTTCTGGCCGCCGCGACTGCCGAGCAGCCCGGCCGACGCCTCGGGGAGGTTTTGGGACCTCGCTCGAGCCTAGCAGAGGTCCTGGGACCTCGCCGGGGTCTAAGCCAGATCATGGCGTCTCAGGGAGGCCTTGAGGAGGCCCTGGGAGGTGGCCTGGGCCTAGGCAAGGACTCCGTGCCCGTGGAGCTGTGGAGGAGCCTGCTGTTGGCGGAGCCGTGGCGAGGGGGAGCCGTGGGGCACGGTGAGTGAGCAACCCCCCCGACCCCCTTCACGGACGAGTCGTTGTTCAGGCCTTGAGACGCGCTCAAACACAACACGTGGGCCGCTCGACCGGGGGCCATTACAATCTGCACTGGGGAATCGGGAAGAGATTCGTGAGTGCGGGACCTTCCTGCAACTAGCCTTGCTTGAGTGACACTCGGTGACATAGGCCGTATCGCAGGGGGGGTCGGGGTCACAGGAGGCTTGATGTATCCCAAGAGCTACCCAACGTCTGGTGTGAAAGGGGCTCAACCAGGACACGTGGTGAGTGGGCAGCCCCTCCCAGCCCCTCCCTCACTTCGTCAGAGTCACCATACGGCCTTAGACGGCCACAGCCACTCAACCTCGAGCACGCACCCACGTGATTGGCATTGCGCTTTGTGACGACTCCTCCAAGCCCGCCCACCCCTCCCTTATCAGGAGGTAGCGCTGTCGCTTTTCCCTTATTGAATGAGTCGAGCACGAGGCCGTGTGTCAGTCTCGAGGCCGTGTGTCAGTGACGAGGGCATGGGTCAGTGACGAGGGCATGGGTCAGTGTTGAGGCTATGGCTCAGTGACGAGGGCATGGGTCAGTGCTGAGGCTATGGGTCAGTGACGAGGGCATGGGTCAGTGTTGAGGCTATGGGTCAGTGACGAGGGCATGGGTCAGTGTTGAGGCTATGGGTCAGTGACGAGGGCATGGGTCAGTGTTGAGGCTATGGGTCAGTGACGAGGGCATGGGTCAGTGACGAGGGCATGGGTCAGTGCTGAGGCTATGGGTCAGTGACGAGGGCATGTGTCAGTGTCGAAGGGATCTCAGAGGTATCTCTGTGATAACTGCTTCATGGACCAGTGTCACTTGAAGTTAAAATGATCTCTGAGATAGCTCTGTGATTTACACTTCCGTGGGCTATTCTCTAATAACACAGAGGGCATACATACATATACACAACAAAGGAAAACATCCCCCGTATAGTCTGGACACACAGTTGGGGCAAGTGCTGTTAGCGAGCACCTATGAAGGCCGACACGGCACACGAGAGAGTGGGTGGCCAGCACCACGCCCGGCCTCCTTTGTTTCCCGAGTGGCGATGTTTACACATCGCACTAGGTACTCATTTGCGGCTAAGTCGACCTAGGGGAGGCCCAGTTCAGATAATCCTCACTGGTGTTGGTCGTGAGCGGGAATCGAATTCGGCACACCGGGTTTGTAGTGCAGCGAGCTGACCTCTTCACTACATATACACAGTCACACACATACATACACCCAATTGGACACATACCGTACATACATATACCGTGAACACGACACGTGCATGCTCTGCGAGATTTCAGACAGCAATTGGGGATGAACCTTCAGTTTAACTTCAGCGCTTATCCGTGATCATAATCTGCACGGGCCAATCGCAACAACTAACGTGAAGCGTGATTTTAGATCATGAATGACATTGCGACACCGACAATAGGGGATCTGCCAGCTATTCTACTGCAGATGAAAACCCGGATTGCATTCAGCACGGGATCAGAGATTGCGTGTCACCGCGTGAAGTCCACTGAACCGTAGAGCTCGCTCGGTGTTCAAAGGCGGCGACGTCTTCCTGCCACCCGAACACTGATGCCACGTTCCGGGACAGGTGGCGACCCTCAGGAGATAGTGGGCGAGTGGGTGGGTGGGTGGGCGAGTGGGTGGGTGAGTGGGTGGGTGAGTGGGTGGGTGAGTGAGTGGGTGGGTGAGTGGGTGAATGGGCGGGTGAGTGAGTGGGTGGGCGAGTGGGTGGGTGAGTGGGCGAGTGGGTGAGTGAGTAAGTGGGCGAGTGTGTGAGAGTGGGTGAGTGGGTGGGCGAGTGGGGGAGTGAGTGAGTGAGAGTGGGTGGGTGAGTGGGCGAGTGGGTGAGTGAGTAAGTGGGCGAGTGTGTGAGGGTGAGTGGGCGAGTGGGTGAGTGAGTGGGCGAGTGAGTGAGTGAGTGGGAGGGCGAGTAAGTGGGCGAGTGTGTGAGAGCGAGTGGGCGAGTGGGTGGGTGAGTGGGCGAGTGAGTAAGTGGGAGGGCGAGTAAGTGGGCGAGTGTGTGAGAGTGAGTGGGCGAGTGGGTGGGTGAGTGGGCGAGTGGGTGGGCGAGTGGGTGGGTGAGTGGGCGAGTGGGTGGGCGAGTGGGTGGGCGAGTGGGTGGCTGAGTGGGCGAGTGGGTGGGTGGGTGGGCGAGTGGGTGGGTGAGTGGGCGAGTGGGTGAGTGGGTGGGCGAGTGGGTGGGTGAGTGGGCGAGTAAGTGGGCGAGTGTGTGAGAGTGAGTGGGCGAGTGGGTGGGTGAGTGGGTGGGCGAGAGAGTGAATGAATGAGTGGACAGGATTGTCACCTGTCCCATTGCAGACCAAACCCGCACACGACATTTCTCAGCAGAGGAGCCGGTCGCGATTAGTGCACTGCGCTACGAACCTACGAACCTGCGGCTCCCCTAGGTCGACTCAGCCTCAAAATGCGTGCCTGGTGCGGTGTGTAAACATCGCCACGAGGGAGACAAAGGCGGCCTGGCGTGGTGCTGGCCACCCACCCCCTCGTGAGTGAATGAATGCACGAGTGAGTGTCTATGTGTGTAGCGCATGTGCGTGTATGTAGTGTGTGTATGTAGTGTGTGTGTGTGATTGATAAATTAAGATCGTGTGTGTGTATGTAGTGTGTGTGTGTATATGTAGTGTGTGTGTGTGTATGTAGTGTGTGTATGTAGTGTGTATGTAGTGTGTGTGTATGTAGCGTGTGTGTGTGTATGTAGTGTGTGTATGTAGTGTGTATGTAGTGTGTGTATGTAGTGTGTGTGTGATTGATAAAGTAAGATCGTGTGTGTGTATGTAGTGTGTGTGTGTGTATGTAGTGTGTGTATGTAGTGTGTATGTAGTGTATGTGTGTATGTAGCGTGTGTGTGTATGTAGTGTGTGTATGTAGTGTGTATGTAGTGTGTGTATGTAGTGTGTGTGATTGATAAAGTAAGATCGTGTGTGTGTATGTAGCGTGTGTGTGTATGTAGTGTGTGTGTATGTAGTGTGTATGTAGTGTGTGTATGTAGTGTGTGTGAGTGTGTGTATGTAGTGTGTGTGTGTGATTGATAAAGTAAGATCGTGTGTGTATGTAGTGTGTGTGTATGTAGCGTGTGTGTGTATGTAGTGTGTGTATGTAGTGTGTATGTAGTGTGTGTATGTAGTGTGTGTGAGTGTGTGTATGTAGTGTGTGTGTGATTGATAAAGTAAGATCGTGTGTCTGTGTATGTGACCCCCTCGTGTGCCGTGCCGGCCTTCACAGGTGCTCATTAACAGCACTTGCCCCTACAGCCTGTTGAAGGCTACACGGGGGATTATTGCCTTAGAGAGCGAATGAATGAGTGAGTGATAGGAGTGTCACCTTTCCAAATGGAGCCCAAACTCGCACACA
Organism: Petromyzon marinus; assembly: GCF_048934315.1. Taxonomy (NCBI): domain Eukaryota; kingdom Metazoa; phylum Chordata; class Hyperoartia; order Petromyzontiformes; family Petromyzontidae; genus Petromyzon; species Petromyzon marinus. Next base: position 4,351,131 of record NC_133705.1, read on the forward strand.
TTTCTCAGCAAACAGCACTACCAAGGTCTATGATCATCAGAACTATGCAGCATCTTGCGATGACGGTCAACATGGGGACATCAGTAGTGGATCTCGGTGTCCGAATCAACTGCTGCTACCACCCGAACACAGAGATGATGCCAATTCCCGGAAAATGTGCAACCCGAGTGGGTGAGTGAATGGGTGGGTGGGTCAGTGGGTGAGTGGCTGAGTGAGTTGGTGGGTGGGTGGGTGAGTGAATACGTGGGTGGGTCAGTGGCTAAGTGGCTGAGTGAGTTGGTGGGTGGGTGAGTGAATGGGTGGGTGGGTCAGTGGGTGAGTGGCTGAGTGAGTTGGTGGGTGGGTGGGTGAGTGAATACGTGGGTGGGTCAGTGGCTAAGTGGCTGAGTTAGTTGGTGGGTGGGTGAGTGAATGGGTGGGTGGGTCAGTGGGTAAGTGGCTGAGTGAGTTGGTGGGTGGGTGAGTGAATACGTGGGTGGGTCAGTGGGTGAGTGGCTGAGTGAGTTGGTGGGTGGGTGAGTGAATAGGTGGGTGGGTCAGTGGGTGAGTGGCTGAGTGAGTTGGTGGGTGGGTGAGTGAATAGGTGGGTGGGTCAGTGGGTGAGTGGCTGAGTGAGTTGGTGGGTGGGTGAGTGAATAGGTGGGTGGGTCAGTGGGTGAGGTGAGTGGGTGGATGAGTGCGTAAGGTGAGTGAGTCGTAGGATTTCCACCGGTGGTCCTGCACAGGACAATGAAGTTAAACACAAATACCGGTACCAGATCTCGGTACGAATCGATGCCTGCCCCCCCCTACCCCTTCCCAGACACCAACGCCTCGGATTGTCCCGGTCAAGGCAGGGACAGGTGGCAACAATAAAACCGAGAGCACAATCGGGAAGATTTTTGTTAATCGGGAAAAGGATTTTTAAAGTTTAAATTAATAGATATCATCATCATCATCGTCGTCGTCGTCACCTTTGCGTTGTGACACGTGCCAAGGTAATCCGCCTCGCTTCTCCTCGCCACTCGAGAGGCAAGCGACGTGACTCGCTCGCGAGCCGAGCGCGCGTGCGTGGCGTGGCGGGGCGGGGGGTCGTGGTTGGCACTGCGAACCCGCCGAGCCCCGCCCACGGCCACCACCAGTGACGATTATCCGAACCCGTGCTGGGCCACCCCTGGGTCGACGCAAACTCAAATGGGTACCTGATGCGATCGCCACTCGGGAGACAAAGGCGGTCGGGCGTGGTGCTGGTCACCCACCCACTCGTGTGCCGTGCTAGCCGTCATTACTTGCGCGCTCACAGCGCTTGCCCCAACAGTCTGTTGAAAGCTCTGTGGGGGAATCTTTGTTGCATCATACAGATGCATGGCCTGCTGATATTCCTCCTGTGGCATTCAACCCCGACGTGGCGCCATCGCATCGGGTAAGCTCAGCATCATCATCAGCAGCAGCATCATTATCAGCAGCAGCATCATCATCAGCAGCAGCAGCATCATTGCTCTGTTACTTTCTCTACAATGGGCATCCAGGGTAGAAACTGATCTCCGCCATGGGAATGTGGAATTTTTTCCGCATACAGAGACACTGGGACACACAGATTCAATAAGACAGAGAGAGACACACAGATACTGGGACACAAAGGTTCAATAAGGCAGAGCAAGAGACACAGACAGAGACACTGGGACACACATATTCAATAAGACAGAGAGAGACACACACAGAGACACTGGGACACACAGATTCAATGAGACAGAGAAAGAGAGACACACAGAGACACTGAGACACACAGATTCAATAGGACAGAGAGACACACAGAGACACTGGGACACACATTCAATAAGACAGAGAGAGAGACACACAGAGACACTGGGACACACAGATTCAATAAGACAGAGAGAGACACACACAGAGATACTGGGACACACAGATTCAATAAGACAGAGAGAGACACACAGAGACACTGGAACACACAGATTCAATAAGACAGAGAGAGAGAGACACACACAGAGACACTGGGACACACAGATTCAATAAGACGGAGAGAGAGAAACACACAGAGACACTGGGACACACAGATTCAATAAGACAGAGAGAGACACACACACAGAGACACTGGGACACACAGATTCAATAAGACAGAGAGAGACACACACAGACAGAAACACTGGGACACACAGATTCAATAAGACAGAGAGAGACACACACAGAGACACTGGACACACAGATTCAATAAGACAGAGAAAGAGAGACACACACAGAGACACTGGGACACACAGATTCAATAGGACAGAGAGAGAGACACAGACAGAGACACTGGGACACACAGATTCAATAGGACAGAGAGAGACACACAGAGACACTGGGACAAACATTCAATAAGACAGAGAGAGACACACACACAGAGACACTGGGACACACAGATTCAATAAGACAAAGACACACACAGAGACACTGGGACACACAGATTCAATAAGACAGAGAGAGAGACACAGACAGAGACACTGGGACACACAGATTCAATAGGACAGAGAGAGACACACAGAGACACTGGGACAAACATTCAATAAGACAGAGAGAGACACACACACAGAGACACTGGGACACACAGATTCAACAAGACAGAGAGAGACACACACACAGAGACACTGGGACACACATATTCAATAAGACAGAGAGACACACACACAGAGACACTGGGACACACAGATTCAATAAGACAGAGAGAGACACACACAGACAGAGACACTGGGACACACAGATTCAATAAGACAGAGAGAGACACACACAGAGACACTGGGACACACAGATTCAATAAGACAGAGAGAGGGACACACACAGAGACACTGGGACACACAGATTCAATAAGACAGAGAGAGACACACACACAGAGACACTGGGACACACAGATTCAATAAGACAGAGAGAGAGAGATACACACAGAGACACTGGGACACACAGATTCAATAGGACAGAGAGAGACACACAGAGACACTGGGACACATAGATTCAATAAGACAGAGAGAGAGACACACACACAGAGACACTGGACACATAGATTCAATAAGACAGAGAAACAGAGAGACACACACAGAGACACTGGACACACAGATTCAATAAGACGGAGAAACAGAGACACACACAGAGACACTGGGACACACATATTCAATAAGACAGAGAGAGAGACACACACACAGAGACACTGGGACACAGATTATTCAATAAGACAGAGAAACAGAGACACACATAGAGACACTGGGACACAGATTCAATAAGACAGAGAGAGAGACACACACAGAGACACTGGGACACACAGATTCAATAAGACAGAGACACACACAGAGACACTGGGACACACATATTCAATAAGACAGAGAGAGAGACACACAGAGACACTGGGACACACAGATTCAATAGGACAGAGAGACACACACACAGAGACACTGGGACACACAGATTCAATAAGACAGAGAGACACACAGAGAGACACTGGGACACACAGATTCAATAATACAGAGAGAGACACACACACAGAGACACTGGGACACACATATTCAATAAGACAGAGAGACACACACAGAGACACTGGGACACACAGATTCAAAAAGACAGAGAGAGAGACACACACAGAGACACTGGGACACACAGATTCAATAAGACAGAGAGACACAGAGACACTGGGACACACAGATTCAATAAGACAGAGAGAGAGACAGAGACACTGGGACACACAGATTCAATAAGACAGAGACACACACAGAGACACTGGGACACACAGATTCAATAGGACAGAGAGAGACACACAGAGACACTGCGACACACAGATTCAATAAGACAGAGAGAGAGACAGAGACACTGGGACACACAGATTCAATAAGACAGAGAGACACACACAGAGACACTGGGACACACAGATTCAATAAGACAGAGAGAGACACACACAGAGACACTGGGACACACAGATTCAATAGGACAGAGAGAGACACACAGAGACACTAGGACACACAGTTTCAATAAGACAGAGAGACACACACAGAGACACTGGGACACACAGATTCAATAAGACAGAGAGAGAGACACAGAGACACTGGGACACACAGATTCAATAAGACAGAGAAAGAGAGACACAGACAGAGACACTGCGACACACAGATTCAATAAGACAGAGAGAGACACACACAGAGACACTGGGACACACAGATTCAATAAGACAGAGAGACACACAAAGAGACACTGGGACACACAGATTCAATAAGACAGAGAGAGACACACACAGAGACACTGCGACACACAGATTCAATAAGACAGAGAGACACACACACAGAGACACTGGGACACACAGATTCAATAAGACAGAGAGAGACACACACAGAGACACTGCGACACACAGATTCAATAAGACAGAGAGAGAGACAGAGACACTGGGACACACAGATTCAATAAGACAGAGAGAGACACACAGAGACACTGGGACACACAGATTCAATAAGACAGAGAGAGACACACACAGAGACACTGCGACACACAGATTCAATAAGACAGAGAGAGAGACAGAGACACTGGGACACACAGATTCAATAAGACAGAGAGAGAGACACACACAGAGACACTGGGACACACAGATTCAATAGGACAGAGAGAGAGACAGAGACACTGGGACACACAGATTCAATAAGACAGAGAGAGACACACACAGAGACACTGGGACAAACATTCAATAAGACAGAGAGAGACACACACACAGAGACACTGCGACACATAGATTCAATAAGACAGAGAGAGAGACAGAGACACTGGGACACACAGATTAAATAAGACAGAGAGACACACACAGAGACACTGGGACACACAGATTCAATAAGACAGAGAGACACACACAGAGACACTGGGACACACAGATTCAATAAGACAGAGAGAGAGACACACACAGAGACACTGGGACACACAGATTCAATAGGACAGAGAGACACACACACAGAGACACTGGGACACACAGGGACACACAGTGAGACATAGGGACACACAGGGACACACAGTGAGACACAGGGACACACAGGGACACAGTGAGACACAGAGACACACAGGGACACACAGTGAGACACAGTGAGACACAGAGACACAGAGTGAGACACAAGGACACACAGGGACACACAGAGACACACAGAGACACAGGTACACACAGTGAGACACAGGGACACACAGGGACACACAGTGAGACACAGAGACACACAGGGACACACAGTGAGACACAGAGACACACAGGGACACACAGTGAGACACAGAGACACCGGAGAATAGAGGGACACAGAGATGCACGGTATATCGTGGAGAGCCCTGTGTTTCCCTCGCTGTGTCCCCGTGTCTCCGTCTCCCCGTGTCTCTGTCTCCCAGTGTCTCTGTCTCCCCGTGTCTCTGTCTCCCCGTGTCTCTGTCTCCCCGTGTCTCCGTCTCCCCGTGTCTCCGTCTCCCCGTGTCTCTGTCTCCCCGTGTCTCTGTCTCCCCGTGTCTCGGCCTCACGTCTCCGTGTCTCTGTCTCCCCGCGTCTCCGTCTCCCGTCTCCGTGTCTCCGTGTCTCTGTCCCCCCGTGTCTCTGTCTCCCCGTGTCTCTGTGTCTCGGTCTCCCCGTGTCTCCGTCTCCCCGTGTCTCCGTATCCCCGTGTCTCCGTCTCCCCGTGTCTCTGTCCCCCCGTGTCTCTGTCTCCCCGTGTCTCTGTGTCTGGGTCTCCCCGTGTCTCCGTCTCACAGTGTCTCTGTCTCCCCGTGTCTCTGTCCTCCCGTGTCTCCGTCTCCCCGTGTCTCTGTCTCCCGTCTCTGTGTCTCGGTCTCCCCGTGTCTCCGTCTCCCCGTGTCTCGGCCTCACGTCTCCGTGTCTCTGTCTCCCCGCGTCTCCGTCTCCGTGTCTCTGTCCCCCCGTGTCTCCGTTTCCCCGTGTCTCTGTCTCACCGTGTCTCTGTCTCACCGTGTCTCTGTCTCCCAGTGTCTCTGTCTCACCGTGTCTCTGTCTCCCCGTGTCTCTGTCTCCCCGTGTCTCTGTCTCACCGTGTCTCTGTCTCACCGTGTCTCTGTCTCCCCGTGTCTCTGTCTCCCCGTGTCTCGGCCGTGGGATTGCTGCTGCTAACTCCGTTACTCGGCCTCCCCACGGAGTAGCGGAGATGTATGAGTGGGAGTGGTGTGTGTCGAGGTGGGTGAGTGGTGAGTAGTGGATGGTGAGTGGTGAGTGCGAGTGGTGAGTAGTGAATGGTGAGTGGTGAGTGCGAGTGGTGAGTAGTGGATGGTGAGTGGTGAGTGTGAGTGGTGAGTAGTGAATGGTGAGTGGTGAGTGCGAGTGGTGAGTAGTGAATGGTGAGTGGTGAGTGCGAGTGGTGAGTAGTGAGTGGTGAGTGCGAGTGGTGAGTAGTGAATGGTGAGTGGTGAGTGCGAGTGGTGAGTAGTGAATGGTGAGTGGTGAGTGCGAGTGGTGAGTAGTGAATGGTGAGTGGTGAGTGCGAGTGGTGAGTAGTGGATGGTGAGTAGTGGATGGTGAGTGGTGAGTAGTGAGTGGTGAGTAGTGAGTGGTGAGTGCGCATGGTGAGTAGTGGATGGTGAGTGCGAGTGGTGAGTAGTGAATGGTGAGTGGTGAGTTTGCGTCGTCTCTTTCAGGTTGGTGGTTCTGGCCGGACTGGTGTCAGATTAATACATGGACCCCCTCTCAAAAGAGGTGACGACCACAAAACCCACCACGACTACAATATCCAGAATCACCACTACAACCACAAAAACCACCACGACTACAACATCCAGAATCACCACTACAACCACAAAACTCATCACAACTACAACATCCAGAATCACCACTACAACCACAAAACTCATGACAACTACAACATCCAGAATTACCACTACAACCACAAAACCCACCACGACTACAACATCCAGAATCACCACTACAACCACAAAAACCACCACAACTACAACATCCAGAATCACCACTACAACCACAAAACCCACCACGACTACAACATCCAGAATCACCACTACAACCACAAAACCCACCACAACTACAACATCCAGAATCACCACTACAACCACAAAACCCACCACAACTACAACATCCAGAATCACCACTACAACCACAAAACACACCACAACTACAACATCCAGAATCACCACTACAACCACAAAACCCACCACAACTACAACATCCAGACTCACCACTACAACCACAAAACCCACCACAACTACAACTTCCAGAATCACCACTACAACCACAAACCACACCACAACTACAACATCCAGAATCACCACGACAACCACAAAACCCACCACAACTACAACTTCCAGAATCACCACTACAACCACAAAATCCACAACGACTACAACATCCAGAATCACCACTACAACCACAAAACCCACCACAACTACAACATCCAGAATCACCACTACAACCACAAAACCCACCACAACTACAACTTCCAGAATCACCACTACAACCACAAAACACACCACAACTACAACATCCAGAATCACCACTACAACCACAAAACCCATCACAACTACAACATCCAGAATTACCACTACAACCACAAAACTCATCACAACTACAACATCCAGAATCACCACTACAACCACAAAACTCATCACAACTACAACATCCAGAATCACCACTACAACCACAAAACCCACCACGACTACAACATCCAGAATCACCACTACAACCACAAAACTCATCACAACTACAACATCCAGAATCACCACTACAACCACAAAACTCATGACAACTACAACTTCCAGAATTACCACTACAACCACAAAACTCATCACAACTACAACATCCAGAATCACCACTACAACCACAAAACCCACCACAACTACAACATCCAGAATCACCACTACAACCACAAAACCCATCACAACTACAACATCCAGAATCACCACTACAATCACAAAACCCATCACAACTACAACATCCAGAATTACCACTACAACCACAAAACTCATCACAACTACAACATCCAGAATCACCACTACAACCACAAAACCCACCACGACTAAAACATCCAGAATCACCACTACAACCACAAAACTCATCACAACTACAACATCCAGAATCACCACAACAACCACAAAACTCACCACAACTACAACATCCAGAATCACCACTACAACCACAAAACCCACCACAACTACAACATCCAGAATCACCACTACAACCACAAAACCCATCACAACTATAACAATCAAGTCTAACCACAAAATCTCCACTTAAACCACCACAGCCACCACTTAAACCACGACTTACATCCCCACAGCCACCACTGAAACTAGCACTTAAAGCACCAAAACCACCACTTACACTACCAGAATCACCACCACTTACACTATCACAATCACCACCACAATCACCACCACTTACACCACCACTTACACCACCACTTACACCACCACAATCACCACCACTTACACTATCACAATCACCACCACTTACACTATCACAATCACCACCACTTACACCACCACTTAAACCACCACTCACACCACCCGGACCACGCTCTGATCTACAGCAGCACTAAACTCCGCCGTGACGCGCCGCGTGTTTGTGACCCGCCCCGCCTCCCTTCCCCCCCGTTATTCGCAGCCTGCTTCTGGAAGTACTGCGTGTGACGTCACAGAGGCGACACGCGTTCACCGGGACGACGCACGGACCGCATCACATGACCACGCCTGCCGCCCCTGAGAAAGAAGCGTCCCTCCCCTCCCTCCCTCCCTCCCCCCACTCCCGTGCAGTGCCGCTCCTTTTATCCGCAAACCGGCCTTGACACATGGCACTCCTCTCATCCGTACACACACGCGCGCGCACGTGGACGAGCGGAATCGCCGATGTCGACGAGATTCCGTCCCGCTCTCCGTGATGAATATTGGTTTGCGCGAGAGCGCAATTGTGCGGATTTTTGAGTTTAGCGCCATGGCTCCCGTTATCCGCAATTTGGAATTTGCGCCGTTCTTCTTTTGGGTATCAGGCAAATGTTTTTGGACGTCCACGCCCGCGCGCGACGGCCTCCACTTTTCCCGGATAGCGTCACACGGGGACCGGCTGGTCCCTGTGCGAACAAGAGCTTTATAGCTCATCGGATTCCTCCAGTATAGATATTCTTATTCTGAACATAATTACCGACGCAATGTTTAACTAAGCAAAAACTTTTTTAGACATTTTACCAAGTGAGGCCCCCACTGAGCTGTGAAGCTCTTCTTGAGAAGCGATCTGGCCATCACGAATGACAACTCGGCGAAGTGAGCTCATCTGTGTGGAAAGGCACCGCAGTGAAATCATCTAGAACGCGTGATGTTGATTCTAAATGTGGAGGGGAAAACCGGAGGACCCGATGAGAAATCGACGCGACCACGTGGAGAGAGAAAGAGAGAGAGAGAGACACGCAGACTCCAAATATAAAGCAGCAGATGTCAGAGCCGGGATCGAAGCCACGACCTCCCGCATACCAGGCAAAGGAGTTAACATCTAGCCATCACAGCGCCCATTCTCCTGGCAATCGACACAACGCAAGCGGTGAGCGCAGGGTTGCCGCCTGGATCTCGAAGCGCCTCCGGAAAATAAAACAACGGCGCATCAGGCACCGCCTCGCGGATAGCGGGGAGCCACAAACGCTAAAAGGGGCCTTTGCGGTTAAAAGGGGAGGGAGTTCCACTGCGCGGTGTGAACGTTGTTGTCTGTATGAAATGTATAGTTTTTAACCAGTTGTTATTTATTAATTTAGCCGGTATACGTTACGCATTTTTAAATAAAAGGGGCAGGGGGTGGGGGGGGGGGTGTCCAGGGCTCGGGTGACACTGGTGGGTGCCTACGTTAGGGTTTTCGTTTGGGGGTGGCACGAGATTGGGGGGGGGGGGAGTGGGGTGTGGGGGGCAGGGGCTTTATATTGCAGGGGTGGTCGGCTGACCCTGACTATGACCACGGTAAAAAAATGATAAAATCTAAAATGAACGTGAACTATATTTTATTCGATGTTTTTTGCCCGAGCGTGAGACGTACACACACGTACACAGTATTTGTGCCGCGCGGCGTTGTGGGATTCCGTTTAAGCCGTGGTATATTTGAAAAAGCCCGGTTGGGGTTGGTGGCACAATCGGAGATTGCATTGAACGGGGGGGGGGGGGGGCGTAGTTTTTGAAGGGAGTGCTTTTTCCAATAACATCTGGATAACCCAGCAGCAATTATTCCGCAGAGGTGATTTGACCATACTTCACCCACGCCGGTCATTGCAGGCTGATGAAGCCGGGGGGGGGGGGGGGCATTGGTGCGAGAACATAGAAGTATGGTACAACAGGGACTTCACTGCCCTCTGCTTACCACCACGTAGCCCAGTCACGCAAGCTGTTTGTGCATCCAAACGCTATCCAGGCTCAACAAAAAAAATTCACCTGCTTAGCTTGAGAAAATATCACGCGAGATGGGTGCATTCTGGGTGATTCGCTCGAAGGCAAACGTGGATTCACATACGGGGCGTCTCAGTGGCCTCCACATCTCTGCGCAGACGCATCGGGCGCGTACGCTTGTTTTTTTTTTACAGAGCGAGGCAGGCAGGCAGTCGGTCACAGGCAGAGGAGAAAAGAAGGTCCTCGGCCTGGGCTTGAACAGAGGCGGGACGGGCAGTCGACAGCACGGGACAATTGGCTGGGGGCGGGGGGGGGAAGGAAGTTCCAGGCGATGCGGGGCAGCAGAGGAGAATGAGTGACCGCTGGGTAATATTGCTTCGCAAAGCCAATAAGGTTGACCAACTCAAAACAACAAGGCTTACTTATATGTGGACGCAGACGTCTTCTGCTCGTGTACCCCGATTACTCCACTGGCTGATGGGTTGCATTGGGTGGCTTGTCAGCGTCACAGTGATGTTTTAATTGCCAATGGAGGGCTCTGTGTATTGTGGGATCTGTGTGGTTGGTTACTCCCACAATGCCGCGCGACTTAAATATATTGATCTGGGTTCACACCTGTCCTACGTACTTTATTGAACCAATCGGTGCGTGGTTTGTTGGAGTTCCACCGGCGGTGCCTACTGCTGATCCAACGAGCCCTGTATGATTGTGGTGGCGCCGATTCGCTTACAACAAATTATGGTGGCCGGCTAGCATATAAAGTTCATAATGGCCGTGTCAAGCGCACTGAGCCAGCACCGTTGACAGTTTTGTTTGCTTGTCCAGGTTTGAGTCACCAGTTATTAAACTGGCTTCTCAAGTGCAGTAGTAAGTCGTATGTATACATGTATCTAGGACTTCTTTCGCACCGTACGTAGCCAACTGCGCTAATCGGAGGTGCGGGGGAAGGACAACAAACTAAACACAAAGCAGTTCCAAAGAAATGAATTTGTCAATTTCAATTATTTACAAGTGCAGAGGTCCAGTGGTCTCCTAATATCGGAAGGAAGAGCATTCCAGACGGCCGCAGAAGGGCATCTGAAAGCGCCGCGTCTTAGACGGCTAACCAAAAGCCGCCGCTGCTGCTGCTGCGCAGATGACCAGAGTTCACGCGATGAGTTAATCGTCTCCACCAGGTCACCAGCGACTGGACAAAATAATTTGACGTTTTGCACGCTTGGAATAGTCAGATCTGAAGGAGTGAAATTATACATCGGATGACGATCACTTCGAGAGGCGCCGATCCAGTGAGCGTGACGGCGCCGTCTCGTGGTGGACAGGAGGCACTGAATGAAGCGGAGACCCGCTATTGACGTGGGCCCTGCGGTGCCATCCTCCTGGGCCGGTCCTTGCCACGAGATGTTTGCCAGACGGAGGTTGACAACACAACGCACTTACCACCCAATTATTAGAAGCTCTTGAATGTAAGATGCACGTCAAACCTGTGCCTGGTTTTATACATCTGTCCACCTACAAAGGCTGCTCGTGTAGCCTCTCCAACAGGCTGTTGGGGCAAGTGCTGTTAAAGAGTATCGCCTATGAAGGCCGGCACGGCACACGATGGTGGGTGGGTGGACAACACCACGCCCGTCCGCCTTTGTCTCCCCCAGTGCTGATTTTCAGACACCGTCGCACACACTATCATACACGCTAACACACACACACATGCACTCGCACACAATGATACAACACTCACACACGCACACAAACCTATCGGATTATGAGACGCAGAGGGAGTGGACAAAGTGCGTCTTATCATCCGCAGAATACGCTAATAGATAAATGTTTTAATTGGCGTACAATAGCAGTGTGTAACTAACTAAATATATGTATCGTTGATCGCTCAGTAAACTTACGTAGGCTGGTGTGAAATCAGTGTTTCCGTATCGCGTGTAGAGGCAGCATCTGAATCATCTCAGCGGCAAACCCCACCATATTTATGAAAAACGGGTTAAACCCATTTAAACAAGTTACTTAATAAATGTGACGACGCGCTTACGATTGGTAGGCGCACCTCCGTATTTAATGGGACGAGTTGCCGCATGTGGGGCGATGGGGTGAACTGGGGTGGGGGGGTATGTAAGGGAGAGTTGCAGGGGAGAGTTGCAGAGGGGAGTTGCAGGGGAGAGTTGCAGGGGGGAGTTGCAGGGGAGAGTTGCAGGGGGGAGTTGCAGGGGAGAGTTGCAGGGGGGAGTTGCAGGGGAGAGTTGCAGGGGAGAGTTGCAGGGGGGAGTTGCAGGGGAGAGTTGCAGGGGGGAGTTGCAGGGGAGAGTTGCAGGGGAGAGTTGCAGGGGGGAGTTGCAGGGGAGAGTTGCAGAGGGGAGTTGCAGGGGAGAGTTGCAGGGGGGAGTTGCAGGGGAGAGTTGCAGGGGGGAGTTGCAGGGGAGAGTTGCAGGGGGGAGTTGCAGGGGAGAGTTGCAGGGGAGAGTTGCAGGGGGGAGTTGCAGGGGAGAGTTGCAGGGGAGAGTTGCAGGGGGGAGTTGCAGGGGAGAGTTGCAGGGGGGAGTTGCAGGGGAGAGTTGCAGGGGAGAGTTGCAGGGGGGAGTTGCAGGGGAGAGTTGCAGGGGGGAGTTGCAGGGGAGAGTTGCAGGGGAGAGTTGCAGGGGGGAGTTGCAGGGGAGAGTTGCAGGGGAGAGTTGCAGGGGGGATTTGCAGGGGGGAGTTCCAGGGGGGAGTTGCAGGGGGAGTTGCAGGGGAGAGTTGCAGGGGGAGTTGCAGGGGAGAGTTGCAGGGGAGAGTTGCAGGGGGAGTTGCAGGGGAGAGTTGCAGGGGGGAGTTGCAGGGGGGAGTTGCAGGGGAGAGTTGCAGGGGAGAGTTGCAGGGGGAGTTGCAGGGGAGAGTTGCAGGGGGGAGTTGCAGGGGGGAGTTGCAGGGGGGAGTTGCAGGGGGGAGTTGCAGGGGGGAGTTCCAGGGGGAAGTTGCAGGGGGGAGTTGCAGGGGGGAGTTGCAGGGGGGAGTTGCAGGGGAGAGTTGCAGGGGAGAGTTGCAGGGAAAAGTTGCAGGGGAGAGTTGCAGGGGGGAGTTGCAGGGGGGAGTTGCAGGGGAGAGTTGCAGGGGAGAGTTGCAGGGGGAGTTGCAGGGGAGAGTTGCAGGGGGGAGTTGCAGGGGGGAGTTGCAGGGGAGAGTTGCAAGGGGGAGTTGCAGGGGGGAGTTGCAGGGGAGAGTTGCAGGGGAGAGTTGCAGGGGGGATTTGCAGGGGGGAGTTGCAGGGGAGAGTTGCAGGGGAGAGTTGCAGGGGGAGTTGCAGGGGGGAGTTGCAGGGGAGAGTTGCAGGGGAGAGTTGCAGGGGGGAGTTGCAGGGGGGAGTTGCAGGGGAGAGTTGCAGGGGAGAGTTGCAGGGGAGAGTTGCAGGGGAGAGTTGCAGGGGAGAGTTGCAGGGAAAAGTTGCAGGGGAGAGTTGCAGGGTGGAGTTCCAGGGGGGAGTTGCAGGGGGAGTTGCAGGGGGGAGTTGGAGGGGAGAGTTGCAGGGGAGAGTTGCAGGGGGGAGTTGCAGGGAAGAGTTGCAGGAGGGAGTTGCAGGGGAGAGTTGCAGGGGAGAGTTGCAGGGGGGAGTTGCAGGGGGGAGTTGCAGGGGGAGTTGCAGGGGGGAGTTGCAGGGGAGAGTTGCAGGGGAGAGTTGCAGGGGGGAGTTGCAGGGGGGAGTTGCAGGGGGGAGTTGCAGGGGGGAGTTGCAGGGGAGAGTTGCAGGGGAGAGTTGCAGGGGGGAGTTGCAGGGGGGAGTTGCAGGGGAGAGTTGCAGGGGAGAGTTGCAGGGGAGAGTTGCAGGGGGGAGTTGCAGGGGAGAGTTGCAGGGGGGAGTTCCAGGAGGGAGTTGCAGGGGGGAGTTGCAGGGGGGAGTTGCAGGGGGGAGTTGCAGGGGAGAGTTGCAGGGGAGAGTTGCAGGGGAGAGTTGCAGGGAAAAGTTGCAGGGGAGAGTTGCAGGGTGGAGTTCCAGGGGGGAGTTGCAGGGGGAGTTGCAGGGGGGAGTTGGAGGGGAGAGTTGCAGGGGAGAGTTGCAGGGGGGAGTTGCAGGGGAGAGTTGCAGGGGGGAGTTGCAGGGGAGAGTTGCAGGGGAGAGTTGCAGGGGGGAGTTGCAGGGGGGAGTTGCAGGGGGAGTTGCAGGGGGGAGTTGCAGGGGAGAGTTGCAGGGGAGTGTTGCAGGGGGGAGTTGCAGGGGGGAGTTGCAGGGGGGAGTTGCAGGGGAGAGTTGCAGGGGAGAGTTGCAGGGGGGAGTTGCAGGGGGGAGTTGCAGGGGAGAGTTGCAGGGGAGAGTTGCAGGGGAGAGTGGTAGTCCACTCCTCGCGATGATCGCCGTAAGTTTGCTATGCGGTGGGACCCGTGTATTGGGATGGAGGCGCTCTGTAGGCTCAGACTGACCAAGATCGCTGCTGGAGAGTGTTGTGCTCGTGTGAGATGTGTGCACGGGGCGGAGGGGGAGGAGGAGGGGATTTGAGAGGCACCCAGAAGGGGACCGTCGGCGGCCTAAGGGGAATAAGTCAAAAGAGCTTTATAGCTCATCGGATTCATCCGGTATAAGGAACTATACTCATTCGGAAAAAAAAACACTTCAGAAGATTATGATGGTGGTGAGACTTTAAAAGCGGTCCTTGATGCATTTCAACTAAAACACTATAAATTTTGATTAAAGCTTTCGTGACTGCAGGGATTCATACTCTTGGTTAGAAATATATTTTTTATTATTTTATTGTTTCCCTTCTACGTGACTTTACCGAAAGAACCAAGAATATAAAACACTATAAACAAAAAAAAAACTTTTATTCACCAGGTCAGGCCCGCTGAGCGACGTAGCTCTTTTTCGGAAGCGACCTGACGATCACAAATGACAGCTCAACAAAGTGGCTTGTCAACGTGGAGATTTATAGCAGCAGTCAAATACTCTAAACGCGTGATTTTGATTCTAAATGTGGAGGGAAAAAACGGAGGACCTGGAGAAAAATCCACGCGACCACGGGAAGAGAAAGAGAGATGCCGCAAACTCCAAATATACAGCAGGCGTCAGGGTTGGGATCGAACCTGCGACCCTCCTGCATACCAGGCGAGGGAGTTAACATCTCCTAGAATCAGGGAGCTTTAATTACACCAATGTTTATTGATTGAAAGCCTCAACGGTCACTTGGTTCAACCGTGGGTTTGTTTAGCTGGACGAGAACTCAGGGTGACCAGGATGGGGTCGCATTCGCAAGATTGGGTGAATAAGCGAGTGAGTGAATGAGTGGGTGAGTGAGTGAATGAGTGGGTGAGTGAATGAGTGAGATTGCGGGTAAGTGTGCAGTTTGATTGAGTTGATGAGTGAGCGAGCAAGCGAACGACTGAGTGTGAGTTTCTTTCAGCAGGAAAGAAGCCAAGAGACCAGGATGAGTCTCCTTGGCATGAGTGACCTCGGGTGGCATCAGCCTGCCAGTCGGGGCGCGATGATTGCTGCGTAACGCACCTGAGCTTGCGTGGAGGCTCGTGAAGGACCGAATGGGGGAGCGGTGGCGCAGCGGTTAGCGCTACGAACCCGACGACCTGAGTTCGATTCCTGCTCATGGCCACCAACACCGGTGACGATTACACTATGTAAGTTTAACATGTAGGCTTTCGCGACCAATATTATTCATAATAAAGGTTTTTGGGTTAGATCGCGTTTATTTATAAATGTGTCGTAACCCTTCACCACCCGACACGGCCAATCAGCAAAAAAAAAAGTGTCACGTTGACATAAAGACAAATAGTTCACTACTTTAGCCCACCGGTGTGTTGAAGAGTGAATCCACATTTACAGTTTGAGTACGACGTTTCGCTGGTAAATACATCCAGCATTATCGGGCAATTCGCCAGAATGCTAAAGCCCTCGCTTGCTCCCTCCGCCTCTAATCACTGCACCTGAAATGAGTTAAGTGATGACGTCACCCTGCTGCTCTATATAAAACCGGGAGCAAGCGAGGGCTTTACCATTCTGGCGAATTGCCCGATGATGCTGGATGTATTTACCAGCGAAACGTCGTACTCAAACTGTAAATGTGGATTCACTCTTCAACACACCGGTGGGCTAAAGTAGTGAATTATTTGTCTTTTTGTCAACGTGACACTTTTTTTTGCTGATTGGCCGTGTCGGGTGGTGGAGGGTTACGACACATTTATAAATAAACGCGATCTAACCCAAAAGCCTTTATTATGTACACTATGTAATACAAAATACAATTCTCACGACGTTTCGGCCACAACACAAGTGGCCTTCTTCAGGTGAAGAAACAGGTCTATCAAGAAAACAGAACTTGAATGAGCGCTGTTAAGCAAGGACTGTGTCTTTTGAAACTGTGTGGGCGGAGTTGAATTAGCATGTTACCAGCCCCACCTCCGGAGTGGGGGAGGGAGGGGGCTGAGAACACAAAGAGTTATGTTAAACATTACAATGTTATACTATTAATTATTATACCGCATGTTATAAACCATACCATTAACCGTGGTGTGAGAGGTATTAAGAGGTAATGCCAGCGAAAGGGCTGCGGTCTGAAGGTCACCGTAAAATACAATTAATAAAGAACCGAAATGGTTTAAAACATCTTTCCAATGGTTACTAAGCCAGAATCCATCTTCTCGGTTGAAATTGTCTCTGTGTTCGTATATATGGATGCCCTCATGAACGAATCTCTCATGGTAGCTGGATAGCTTGCAAAGAACCTCCATCTTGGAGAAGTCAATGTCATGTGAGCCCACTGAATTATAACAGTAATCTGCCATGGCTGAGGAGTTCGTCCTACCGTGTTTCAGGTCTGCTTTATGTTCGCGGATGCGGTCCGAGATATGTCGTTTGGTTTCTCCAATGTAGCTGCTACCACAGAGGCACTTTAGTTTGTTAACGCCCGGGTACTGTATGTCTGGAACCACATCTTTTACAGATGGAACTGGATCACGGATTTTACGTACTGTGTTGAATCGGACCTGGATCTTGTGTTTATTCAGGATTTTGGAGATCTTTTTTGTGACCCCCGCAATGTAGGGTAAGGTGATGGTTTTGAATGGTTCCTAAAGAGGATCCTTCTTTATGACTGGAGTGATGGCTTTGCGGATTGTGTAGTCGGAGTAACCATTAGCCTTCAGAGCTTGGTGTACGTGTTTGAGTTTACTGGTAATGTGATCCTGGTCGGAAATGCATTGGGCTCTATGGTATAGAGTCTTGATGAGGGAGTTCTTCTGGGATAGATGGTGGTGGGAATTCGGTTTTAAGTAAGCATCAGTATGGGTAGCTTTCCTGTAGACAGAGTGGCTCATTGAACCATCAGGTCTCCTTTTAATTAAGACATCCAAAAAAGGTAGCTGGTTACCAAAACCAACAAAATCATCTCTGATTCAACAGCATTAATTGATCAGACCAAACAGTTCTCGTTGAAACCTTCTGCAGCCAGACCACCAAGATTATATGACCTTCCAAAGATACACAAAGAAGATATACCCCTCCGTCCCATCGTATCCACTATCAACTCCCCCACCTACAAACTGGCTCGTTTTCTGTCTGATGTCCTACGACCTTTCACTGGAAAAAAACACCTCTGCGGTACTAAACTCCACTCACCTGGTATCGACAATCAAGGGTATCTCCCTGTCCCCAGACGACCTGCTTGTCAGTTTTGATGTGGTTTCCTTATTCACCAAAGTTCCTATACCTGACACCATCGCAATCATTGAAGACTTGGTTCATCAAGGACTGCATACGGAGGTACCCCCTCTGGTGAGACATTGCTTAACCAACACATACTTCACCTGGAATGGAACTTTCTACAAACAGACTGAGGGCACCACAATGGGTTCCCCCCTATCTCCAGTTGTAGCTAACGTGTTCATGGAAAAATGTGAAACTGACGCCATCCAGACTGCCACTCTATGCCCGACCTTATGGAAGAGGTACGTGGATGACACCTTTGTCATCTGGCCACATGGTCGGCCTGCTCTAGACCAATTCCTCGACCACATCTATTCCATACACCCAGCCATCAAATTTACCATGGAGGTCGAAAAAGAAGGCACGCTACCCTTTTTGGATGTCTTAATTAAAAGGAGACCTGATGGTTCAATGAGCCACTCTGTCTACAGGAAAGCTACCCATACTGATGCTTACTTAAAACCGAATTCCCACCACCATCCATCCCAGAAGAACTCCCTCATCAAGACTCTATACCATAGAGCCAAATGCATTTCCAACCAGGATCACATTACCAGTGAACTCAAATACGTACACCAAGCTCTGAAGGCTAATGGTTACTCCGACTACACAATCCGCAAAGCCATCACTCCAGTCATAAAGAAGGATCCTCTTGAGGAACCATTCAAAACCATCACCTTACCCTACATTGCGGGGGTCACAAAAAAGATCTCCAAAATCCTGAATAAACACAAGATCCAGGTCCGATTCAACACAGTACGTAAAATCCGTGATCTAGTTCCATCTGTAAAAGATGTGGTTCCAGACATACAGTACCCGGGCGTTTACAAACTAAAGTGCCTCTGTGGTAGCAGCTACATTGGAGAAACGAAACGACATATCTCGGACCGCATCCGCGAATATAAAGTAGACTTGAAACACGGTAGGACGAACTCCTCCGCCATGGCAGATCACTGTTATAATTCAGTGGGCTCACATGACATTGACTTCTTCAAGACGGAGATTCTTTGCAAGCCATCCGGCTACCATGAGAGATTCGCTCATGAGGCCATCCGCATATACAAGCACAGATACAATTTCAACCGAGAAGATGGATTCTGGCTTAGTAACCATTGGAAATATGTTTTAAACCATTTCGGTTCTTTATTAATTGTATTTTACGGTGACCTTCAGACCGCAGCCCTTTCGCTGGCATTGCCTCTTAATACCCCTCACACCACGGTTAATGGTATGGTTTATAACATGTAGTATAATAATTAATAGTATAACATTGTAATGTTTAACATAACTCTTTGTGTTCTCAGCCCCCTCCCTCCCCCGCTCCGGAGGTGGGGCTGGTAACATGCTAATTCAACTCCGCCCACACAGTTTCAAAGACACAGTCATTGCTTAACAGCGTTCATTCAAGTTCCGTCTTCTTGATAGACCTGTTTCTTCACCTGAAGAAGGCCACTTGTGTTGTGGCCGAAACGTCGTGAGAATTTTATTATTTTATTTCATCATTTTATTTCCATTCTACGTGACTTTACCGAAAGAACCAAGAAGATGTTATTTCCTAATTGCTTATCCCTAATAAGTATATAAAATGGTTATTATTCCCCACAAACTTTGCTTTTGTGACCAGGACATTGATATTTTCAATGAGAAAACGGGCGAATTTGTGCCTTTTCGTTCACATAACATGTATTCATCCTAAAGTAATGCAAAAATGACTACAAAAGATTTAGAAGTTAATATTTTTTCGAGATTTACGATTATACTGTCGATCACTTTCACGAATCAGCCCCCAAATGTAGTCTCCCATCATGTTCCCGTTATACTGTCCTTGGTAGCAGCGTTCAAAGTCCAGTATATCCTGGTGGAAGCGCTCGCTTTGCTCCTCCGAGTACGCTCCCATGTTCTTGAATTTATCAAGATGAGCATCAAGGATATGGACTTTGAGGGATATCCTACAGCCCATTGTGCCGTAGTTCTTCACCAGTCTCAACCAGCTCCACATAGTTTTCGACCTTGTGATTGCCCTGGAAGCCACGAACCACTGCGACAAAGCTGTTCCAAGCCGCTTTCTCCTTACGAGTGAGCTTCTTGGGGAATTCATTGCACTCCAGGATCTTCTTTATCTGTGGCCCGACAAAGACACCGGCTTTGACCTTTGCCTCAGACAGCTTAGGGAAGAAGTCTTGAAGGTACTTGAAGGCTGCCGACTCCTTATCTACAGCTCTGAAAAGTGTTTCATAAGGCCCAATTTGATGTGCAGTGGTGGCATCAGCACCTTCGGGGGGTCCACCAGTGGCTCCCACTTGACGTTGTTCCTCCCCACAGAGAACTCGGTCCGCTGTGGCCAGTCCCACCTGTGGTAGTGCGCCTTGGTGTCCCTGCTGTCCCAAAGGCAAAGATAGCAGGGAAACTTGGTTAAACTGCCTTGGAGACCCATTAGGAATGCCACCATTTTGAATTCTCCGATGACCTCCCAGCCGTACTCAACATACTTCAAGGCATCCAGCAAGGTCTTGATGCTGTTGTAATCCTCTTTGAAGTGCACCGAGTGAGCGAGGGGAAGAGACGGGTACTTGTTACCATTGTGGAGCAGCACGGCTTTGAGGCTCCTGGATGAGCTGTCAATGAAGTGGCGCCACTGATTCTGTTTACAGGTGATGTTCACTGCCTCGAATAGACTGGTCAAATTGTGGCAGAACAGAGCCCATCTTGACAGGTGAAGAAGCTGAAAAAAGCTTGGTGACACTCCCTCTGATCTGCGACTTGCACACTTTCATCCAACAAGTTCCACTGCTCGGCATTGGACTTGGTGAGACCAAGCTCTCTGATCAAGTCGTTGAGGTCTTTTTGCTTGGGGTAGTATGGGATTCTAGATTTAAAGTTTTCGTGACTGCTAGCATCCATACTCTTTGGTTCTATTGGGTAAAGTCACGTAGGTGAAAATAAAATAACAAAAAATCACGACGTTTCGGCCACAACACAAGCGGCCCTCATCAGGCCACCTGATGAAGGCCGCTTGTGTTGTGGCCGAAACGTCGTGATTTTTTGTTATTTTATTTTCACCTACGTGACTTTACCCAATAGAACCAAAGAGTATAGTATTGGATTATCTCCTCAGTTCCACCTCTGAAATTGTCATCTGGATCTACAACGTCTTCCTCGCTCTCTGACTTGCTGCTCTCTTCTAAAGACGGCTGCTCTCTCTCTCCGGAGGAGTGGGTATGGGGAGCTTACATCCAGCATCATCGGGCGATTCGCCGAAATAGTGCAGCAATCCACCTGCTTCCAGTCTTAAATAGAGCAGCAGGACGACGTCATCACTGAACCCATCAGGTGCAGACATCAGAGGTAGAGGAGAGAGGGGGAGTATCGTAAATTTTAGATTAGTAATCAGTTAATAAGTATGTGTTTCCTCTATAAGGAATTGTAATTGTAAGATTATTAAAAAATACGCTTCCAGGCCGCACTAAGCCTTTAGCTGTCAGAGCGGTTAAAATTATTTGTATTTCACTCAATTTCAATGGATTCTCGAATTAGTCTTGGCCAGTAATAATTAGTTTTACACAACACTTCAACGTCATCAAAATCAATTTCGTGTCCTTGTTGGCAAGCATGTTCTGCCACTGCTGACAGTTGTGTTTGAGAGTATTTAATGTTTCTTTGGTGTTCTGTTAGTCTTACGCTAATGTTACGTCCCGTCTGTCCAATATAGCATTTGCCACATAAGGCGATTAATCCGATATGCCACCTTCTGTTGATAACTTAGACAATTCATCTTTAGTACAAGATACTAGTTTTGGAATTTTGTGTACCGTGCCAAATCTTATTTAGATTTTTAGCTTTTGCAAGAACTCGAGCTAATTTGTCAGTTATATATATGGTATTTTAATCGTTTTAATAACCTAATCGCTTTCAACAGCATTGCTGTTCGATCTTGGTTTGGCATTCAATGCTCTGTTAATTTGAGCATTGTTGTAGCCATTAAATTGTAGCGCTTCTTTAACGTGTTTAATCTCTCTCCTCAGACTTTCACCATCTGACACTGTTTTAGCCCGATGTATGAGCATCTTGATGAGAGAGGATTTATGTGCGAGGTAATGATGCGAATCTGCATTCAGATAGGCATCAGTGTGCGTTTGCTTTTGGTAGACGCTGTGTGTGTTACTTTACTATTGAGGCCGCGTCCGAGCAAAATGTCTAGGAAGGGGAGTGTGTTATTCAAATCCATTTTCATGGTGAACTAGATGGCCGGGTTTTGTGAATTGAGATCATTTAGAAATTCATTAAGTGTATCTTTACCATGTGGCCAGACAACCAAAGTGTTATCAACATATCTAAACCAAGAAGATGGTTTTAATGTACTTGAAGCAAGTGCTCTTATTTCACAGATTCAGACCGTATTGGTCCCATCACAAGGGAGAAACACGAACATATAGACAATATTTGTTTTGTTGCCCATAATGAATGGCTGTACGCCGTAGGACCTGAAAGCCCAATTTCCCTATAAAACAATACTGGGTAAACCGCGTGGGTTGACAGGTATGGTGAACACCGTCGGTGAACCCACGGAGGAGGAAGAGCCACAACGACACGAACTCTCTCTGTTGAAGCCCTCTCGTCGTGGCCAGCAGCAGGTCTCGACATTGGTCTTGAGCTCCTGAATATATTGCTGCCTAAGGCAAGAATAGAATACTGTAGTCCATGGGCAACTACACTATAAACTAAACTGTGTTTATGTTATATTCTTAGTTTTTTCGGTAAAGTCACGTTGAAGAGAAACAACAAAATAACAAAATATATATAAAACAATAAAAAATTCTCACGACGTTTCGACCATAACTCAAACGGTCATCATCAGGTGTGTCGGTTTGCATAAATTTATTTTTTTTTCAAAATATGCAAACCGACACACCTGATGATGACCGTTTGAGTTATGGTCGAAACGTCGTGAGAATTTTTTATTGTTTTATATATATTTTGTTATTTTGTTGTTTCTCTTCAACGTGACTTTACCGAAAAAACTAAGAATATGAATTACTGCAGTCACGAAAGCTTTAAATCAAAATTTGTGTTTATGTTGTTATTATTTTTTAATCAGGTAAGGCCCATTGAGCTGTAGAGCTATTTTTTCTGAAGCAACCTGTCCATGGCAAATGATAGCTCAATGAAGTGGCTTATCATGTCAGAATCAGAATATTTCTTTATCCTGGAGAAATACGATGAGCTATAAAGCTCTTTTTTCCACGTATTGTCGAGTAGGGGTTGGTCAGAAAGTTCCAATAACAAACAATACAAAGTATAGCAAATATAAACAAATAACTTTAAAAAATATATAAGCAAAACATAGTTTATTTTCGATTTAAAGCTTTCGTGACTGCAAGGATTCATCTTTTTTGGTTCTTTCGGTAAAGTCACGTAGAATGAGAATAAAATAATAAATTGATAAAATAAAATAACACAATAATAGTCTCACGACGTTTCGGCCACAACACAAGCGGCCTTCATCAGGTGAAGGGACGAGACTGTCTGGAGGACAGAATATTGTGTTATTTTATTTTATCAATTTATTATTTTATTCTCATTCTACGTGACTTTACCGAAAGAACCAACTCAGACATTGTTTAATCTTACCGGCTAAAGCCCACAGAACTATTAACTTATTCGGTAAAGTCACGTAGGTAAGAAATAATAAAATAGATTTTAAATAAAACAAAAATGAAAACAACGAAATTCATTTTTGTTTTATTATATTTATTACTTATTTTATACCCACGTGACTTTACCGAAAGAACCAAAGATCCTTGCAGTCACGAACACTTAAAATCTAGAATTAACTTATTGTTCAGAAGCGACCTGGCCACAAATGATAGCTCAACCAAATGGCGTATTATGTTAGAATCAGAATCTGTATACAGGAGAAATCCGATGAGCTAAAAAGCTCCTTTTTCACAGATTGTCCAGTAGGGATTGGTCAGAAAGTTCCAATAACAAACAATACAAAAATACGATAGGAGTGCAAAGTATAGGAAAGGTAAACAAATAACCTTGACAGACACGAATAAAACGAAACTACATATTCTTTATTACCAGCTGAAGCTCACTGAACTATTAACTTATCTTTACAGAAACAACCTGGCCACAAACGATAGCTCAATCAAGTGGCTTGTCACGTGGAAACGTATTGCGGTTAAATCAGCGAAGCGCGTGTTTACCCCTCCCGTTGGGCTCCGCTCGCTGGCAATTATGGGGGTTTTGTTTTTTTCCGGAGCTCAGCCACGGACAGCTCCACCCACCGCCGGAACTAAAAAAAAACCGTGCTACGTTTCCTCCACGCAGCCCGGACGATTTGACGTTGGGACATGCGGCCTAGTCTTCCTGCGCGGCCTCGCGGCTCCACGCGCCACAGGCTCCCGCCTCCGAACAGAGCGCCTCTGATGTAAAACAGTTTAACACAAACTATTTAACCCTCCGTTCGCTCTTCACTTGCAAGTTGAATTCTCACCTCGAGCGTTTTAAACTCTGAGCGCTGAGCGAGGCAACGGCACTCGAGGCGGCCGGGAGGCTCCAGGGACCGCGGTGAACTTAATACCCACCCACCACCTCCCTCCCCCGTTGTAAATGATAAACTATAACACTTTATAAGTGTGATAACACTTTATAAGTGTTATAGTTTAGACGGCGAAGTGAGATGTGGCGCCGCGAAGTGATCGGATAACGGGGACGGCGTCGCTCGATTCGAGGTGAGAACGCGCGACGCCCTAACGCCAACATTGTTGTTGGAGGCGGCTTTCGCGACCAATGTCATCCACGAGAGGTCTTTTTTTTAAAAAAATTCGATCGCGTAAATATATATACATGTGTCGTTAAACCCGCCACCACCCGACGCCATGGGGCAATTGGTAAGGTTTGTTACGTAAACGGAACGTGCCAATTCGTTACTGCTATCGCAACATTGGTGTGTTGGAGAGCAAATCCACAACATTTACAATCTTGAGCACGACGTTTCGCAACCGCCATCATCAGGGGGGCAGCAGCCAGATTTGTGGAGAACGCCTCCTGTTCCGCGATGCATCACGTTGACGTGACATACACAATGCGGATGGACTCGCACCTGTCACGCGAACGTGGAGGTGTCAACAGCCAGTTCGTCGTGGCAAGAGCGTACACGGCTGAATCAGTGACTGGCACCGTGTCACTGAGGCTGTGACTGGCACCGTGTCACTGAGACTGTGGCTGGCACCGTGTCACTGAGACTACGGCTGGCACCGTGTCACTGAGACTACGGCTGGCACCGTGTCACTGAGACTACGGCTGGCACCGTGTCTGAGACTGGCTGGCACCATGTCACTGAGACTGGCTGGCACCGTGTCACTGAGGCTGTGACTGGCACCGTGTCACTAAGACTGTGACTGGCACCGTGTCACTGAGACTACGGCTGGCACCGTGTCACTGAGACTGTGGCTGGCACCGTGTCACTGAGAACGTGGCTGGCACCGTGTCACTGAGACTGGCTGGCACCGTGTCACTGAGGCTGTGACTGGCACCGTGTCACTGAGACTGTGACTGGCACCGTGTCACTGAGACTGTGGCTGGCACCGTGTCACTGAGACTACGGCTGGCACCGTGTCACTGAGACTGTGGCTGGCACCGTGTCACTGAGACTGGCTGGCACCGTGTGACTGAGACTACGGCTGGCACCGTGTCACTGAGGCTGTGACTGGCACCGTGTCACTGAGACTGTGACTGTCACCGTGTCACTGAAACTACGGCTGGCACCGTGTCACTGAGACTACGGCTGGGACCGTGTCACTGAGACTACGGCTGGGACCGTCACTGAGACTGTGGCTGGCACCGTGTCACTGAGACTACGGCTGGCACCGTGTCACTGAGACTGTGACTGGCACCGTGTCACTGAGACTGTGGCTGGCACCGTGTCACTGAGACTACGGCTGGCACCGTGTCACTGAGGCTGTGGCTGGCACCGTGTCACTGAGACTACGGCTGGCACCGTGTCACTGAGACTGTGGCTGGCACCGTGTCACTGAGACTACGGCTGGCACCGTGTCACTGAGGCTGTGACTGGCACCGTGTCACTGAGACTGTGGCTGGCACCGTGTCACTGAGACTACGGCTGGCACCGTGTCACTGAGGCTGTGACTGGTACCGTGTCACTGACTGTGTCTGGCACCGTGTCACTGAGACTACGGCTGGCACCGTCACTGAGACTGTGACTGGCACCGTGTCACTGAGACTGTGGCTGGCACCGTGTCACTGAGACTGTGGCTGGCACCGTGTCACTGAGACTGTGGCTGGCACCGTGTCACTGAGACTGTGACTGGCACCGTGTCACTGAGACTACGGCTAGCACCGTGTCACTGAGACTGTGGCTGGCACCGTGTCACTGAGACTACGGCTGGCACCGTGTCACTGAGGCTGTGACTGGCACCGTGTCACTGAGACTGTAACCGGCACCGTGTCACTGAGACTACGGCTGGCACCGTGTCACTAAGACTGTGACCGGCACCGTGTCACTGAGACTGTGGCTGACACCGTGTCACTGAGACTACGGCTGGCACCGTGTCACTGAGACTGGCTGGCACTGTGTCACTGAGACTACGGCTGGCACCGTGTCACTGAGACTGGCTGGCACCGTGTCACTGAGACTACGGCTGGCACCGTGTCACTGAGGCTGTGACTGGCACCGTGTCACTGAGACTGTGGCTGGCACCGTGTCACTGAGACTACGGCTGGCACCGTGTCACTGAGACTGTGGCTGGCACCGTGTCACTGAGACTACGGCTGGCACCGTGTCACTGAGACTACGGCTGGCACCGTGTCACTGAGACTGTGGCTGGCACCGTGTCATTGAGGCTGTGGCTGGCACCGTGTCACTGAGACTGGCTGGCACCGTGTCACTGAGACTACGTCTGGCACCGTGTCACTGAGACTGGCTGGCACCGTGTCACTGAGACTACGGCTGGCACCGTGTCACTGAGACTACGGCTGGCACCGTGTCACTGAGACTACGGCTGGCACCATGTCACTGAGACTGTGGCTGGCACCGTGCCACTGAGGCTGTGGCTGGCACCGTGTCACTGAGACTGGCTGGCACCGTGTCACTGAGACTACGGCTGGCACCGTGTCACTGAGACTGGCTGGCACCGTGTCACTGAGACTGGCTGGCACCGTGTCACTGAGCCTACGGCTGGCACCGTGTCACTGAGACTGGCTGGCACCGTGTCACTGAGACTACGGCTGGCACCGTGTCACTGAGACTGTGGCTGGCACCGTGTCACTGAGACTGTGGCTGGCACCGTGTCACTGAGACTGGCTGGCACAGTGTGACTGAGACTACGGCAGCACCGTGTCACTGAGACTGTGGCTGGCACCGTGTCACTGAGACTGTGGCTGGCACCGTGTCACTGAGACTACGGCTGGCACCGTGTCACTGAGACTACGGCTGGCACCGTGTCACCGCCCCCCCCGGCACGTGCACGCGGTGTCTGACGCTCATGGGGCGCCTTCTCGTTCCGCGATACCAGCACTCAACACCGGGACAACGTTGCACGAGCAATGTTTGCGTGTCCGTGCTGTGATGATGTTACACCGGCACTGTGACACCAACACTGTGACACCAGTACTGTGACACTGACACTGTGACACTGACACTGTGACACCGGCACTGTGACACCAACACTGTGACACCAGTACTGTGACACTGACACTGTGACACTGACACTGTGACACCAACACTGTGACACCAGTACTGTGACATTGACACTGTGACATTTACACTGTGACACCAGCACTGTGACACCAGCACTGTGACACCAGCACTGTGACATTGACACTGTGACATTGACACTGTGACATTTACACTGTGACACTGACACTGTGACATTTACACTGTGACACTGACACTGTGACACTGACACTGTGACATTGACACTGTGACACCAACACTGTGACACCAGCACTGTGACATTGACACTGTGACATTGACACTGTGACATTGGCACTGTGACACCAGCACTGACACTGTGACATTGACACTGTGACACCAGCACTGTGACACCAATACTGTGACACCAGCACTGTGACACCAGCACTGTGACACTGTGACACCAGCACTGTGACACCAGCACTGACACTGTGACACTGACACTGACACTGTGACACTGACACTGTGACACTGACACTGTGACACTGACACTGTGACACTGTGACACTGACACTGTGACAACAGGACTTTGACACCAGGACTTTGGCACCGGGACTGTGACATTGCCACTGACATTGTGACAATTAATTTTGCAGGGAATTGGAGTCCACTCGTCTTCCAGGCGAATTGCGTGGCTCTGCCCGTTCTGCTAACGCCACCATCGCCTCTCCTCGTCCACCTCGTTCGCAGTCTCCTCATCCCTCCCCTGCCTCCACGCTCCCAATTTCCTCCACGCTCCCCATCTCCTCCACGCTCCCAATCTCCTCCACGCTCCCAATCTCCTCCAAGCTCCCAATCTCCTCCACGCTCCCCATCTCCTCCACGCTCCCCATCTCCTCCACGCTCCCCATCTCGTCTCGACCTTCACCGCATCTCTCCTTTCCGCCCTCCTTGCCCTCGCATATCCTCCATCTCTAAGCCCCCTCTGCTTTCTCCTCCACCTCAATCTTTCATCCAATTATCCTGCATCTCCACTGCCTCGCGGTTTACTCTCCTTCCTCTTCTGCCGACCTCTTCCTCCAGCTCCTCTATATCCTCCTCTTACCCCCACCATTCTCACCTCCTCCCTACCGCTACCATTTTCACCACCTCCTCTTTCTCCGCCTCCTCCCCTCCACTGACACCATGACGGTTCGTCCGTGCCCCGACCACTGCGTCTCCATCATGACGACGCTGAGCGCCCAGCGCCTCTCGGGCTCCTCGCTCTGCGACCTGGCGCTCATCGTCCACGTTCCTCCTGCTCCTCCCGCTGCTGCAGCATCGTCGGGATGCGGCACAACCAGGCGGAGGAGGGGCGCGGGGAGGGAGCTCGGCCGAGGGAGAGCATCGGGAGCAGGGGGAGCGGACGGAGCTGGCGGGGGAGGAGAGGGAACGGGAGGCGGTGCCGGGGAGCTCGTGGTTGTGATGCCGTGCCACCGCGCCGTGCTGGCCGCGTGCAGCCCTCTCTTTCGAGACGCGGTCGTCGAGACGCACGGGGACGTGGAGGACGGCGGCGGCGGCGGCGGCGATGCTAACGACGTGGGGGCAGACCGGTGGGAACGCGCGTGGGAGGACGGGGAGATGGTCGGGAACGAGGAGACCTCGGCTGGTAGCAATGGCCACGCAGGGAGCGAAGGAAGTGGCGTTGATGTGGCCTTGAGGACAGAGGAGGAGGAGGAGGAGGCCGATGCGAGAGACCAGACGTCGACTGAGAAGGACGGCCTTGGCGCGGCCATCAGAAACGACGGCGGCGGCGCAGCCGCGACGGAAGGGGCGACAGCTCTGGAGGGAGGGGAGACGATGACAACGGATGCGCAAACGAATGTAAAGGAAGGAGGAGAGGAGGTTACGTGGAAAGAGGGAGATGCCGCTCTAAAGGAAGAGCAGGCGGTCCTGAGGATTGTGGAGATAGTGATTGGAGAGACAGCTTTAAGTTGCTATCAGGCGGCTGAGGAGCACAGCAGCGAAGTGACTGAGAGAAGTGACCCGGAGACGGCTGTGGCAGAGGAGCAGGAACCTGTAAAGGATGCGGAGATGGCCACGAAGATTGAGACGCCGACGATTCATCCCAGCTCGCTGGGCCAGTGGATTCCTCGCCTCCGACCAGGTTTCCCTCCCCATGTCACAACGCATTGGCCTGCCCCTAGCAATACACAAGTAAACATTTAACTAGTTTTTTTTATCTCGGATTATGACCGTCAGGTTAAGTCAGTCTTTTTTTTGCGACGTGGCTCGGAAGTCGATCAGAGCGCTGAGCTGGGTTCGAGTGCGGAAAACTTTCAAATGGCTCGCAGCTCTTGCCGTGTGCAGAAAAAGAAATTGGTGCCATAATTGCACGTGAATACTGGGCAGACTTGGTCAATTTTAAATACAGTTAAGGCAGCATCGTTAGCTGAAAAGTACAATTACATTACAATCACCGTTTTAATTTGGCCCTGGTTTGGTGCATCATGGCACCCTTTTACACTGCCATTTATCAAATCGCACTGAAAAAAAAGTGCTTGCAGAATATAATACATTTTAATTGCAAAAAAATGTTTTTTCACGATTATGGCCATGCGTCATGAACATGAGCTTTGTAATGGATGAGTCATGCCTTGTGTCCCTGTTAATTTGTGTTCCTCGCACGTTTGTGTTCACCCAACGTGTTGTGTTTGTGCCTGTCCATGTGTTTTTTTTTTAACTTTGCCTCCCTGTGCATGCATGCCTGTATGTGTGTCCGCGGCTGGAGGAGTGGTGGCACAACGGTTAGACATTACGCTACGAACCCGGTGACCCAAGTGCCACCAACTCTAGTGACTAATATTTGAATCGGTGCTGGGCCACCCCGAGGATGACTCTTCCTCAAATGAGTACCTGGTGCGGTGTTTAGTAAACATCGCCACTGGGGAGACAAAGGCTGCCGGGCGTGGTGCTGGCCACCCACCCCCTCGTGTGCTGGAACCGGCCTTCACAGGTGCTACTCGCTAACAGCACTTGCCCGAACAGTCTGTTAAGGCTATACGGAGGATCTTTGTCTTTTGCATACCTTCGAATGTGCCTGTGCGTACGTGCGTCTGCAGGAAGCGGGAGTGTAGCGGGTTAGCACGCTGCGTTACTAACCCGGCGACCCGCGTGTGTGCATGCGCGTGTGTGCGGTCACCCTGGTTCGATTGCCGTTCACGTCCAACACCAGTGACGGTTATCTCAACCAGTCCTGGGCCTCATCTAGGTCGGCTCGGCCTCCAACAATCTGATAAGCCTATACGGGGGGGGGTGGGATCTTTGCCTCTGTCTTTTGTGCGCAGCTGTGCCCGGGCGCTGGCTGTGCGAGCTGCCCCCCATGCTGGGCCCTCTGGCCGTGTCCCGGCTCCTGGACTTTGCCTACCGGGGTCGGCTCGACGCGCACGCTGCCCGCGACCGCTTGACCTTGCACGCCGCGCAGGTGCTCCGCATGACCGGAGCCATCGCCGCCTTCATGGAGCCCGTGAACGGTGCCGCCCTACTCGCGCTCCATGTGCCCACAGTGCCCTGCCCGCACTTCCTCGACCCGCAGTGCTCCTCTTTGGCATTCTTACGTCCTTTCCACTGGAAACAACCGAGTTGAGCCAGGGCCGTGCCACGGTGCCCTACCCACACATCCTATATCCACGGTGCCCTACCCACACATCCTATATCCACAGTGCCCTACCTACACATCCTATATCCACAGTGCCCTACCTACACATCCTATATCCACGGTGTCCTACCCACACATCCTATATCCACGGTGCCCTACCCACACATCCTATATCCACAGTGCCCTACCCACACATCCTATATCCACGGTGCCCTACCTACACATCCTATATTCACGGTGCCCTACCTCTACACATCCTATATCCACGGTGCCCTACCAACACATCCTATATCCACGGTGCCCTACCCACACATCCTATATCCACGGTGCCCTACCTCTACACATCCTATATCCACGGTGCCCTACCCACACATCCTATATCCACGGTGCCCTACCCACACATCCTATATCCACGGTGCCCTACCCACACATCCTATATCCACGGTGCCCTACCTACACATCTTATATCCACGGTGCCCTACCCACACATCCTATATCCACGGTGCCCTACCCACACATCCTATATCCACGGTGCCCTACCTACACATCCTATATCCACGGTGACCTACTCACACATCCTATATCCACGGTGCCCTACCCACACATCCTATATCCACGGTGCCCTACCCACACATCCTATATCCACGGTGCCCTACCCACACATCCTATATCCACGGTGCCCTACCTACACATCTTATATCCACGGTGCCCTACCCACACATCCTATATCCACGGTGCCCTACCCACACATCCTATATCCACGGTGCCCTACCTACACATCCTATATCCACGGTGCCCTACCCACACATCCTATATCCACGGTGCCCTACCCACACATCCTATATCCACGGTGACCTACTCACACATCCTATATCCACGGTGCCCTACCTACACATCCTATATCCACGGTGCCCTACTCACACATCCTATATCCACGGTGTCCTAGCTACACATCCTATATCCACGGTGCCCTACCTACACATCCTATATCCACGGTGCCCTACCCACACATCCTATATCCACGGTGCCCTACCTACACATCCTATATCCACGGTGCCCTACCTACACATCCTATATCCACGGTGCCCTACTCACACATCCTATATCCACGGTGCCCTACCCACACATCCTATATCCACGGTGCCCTACCCACACATCCTATATCCACGGTGCCCTACCCACACATCCTATATCCACGGTGCCCTACCTACACATCCTATATCCACGGTGCCCTACCTACACATCCTATATCCACGGTGCCCTACCTACACATCCTATATCCACGGTGCCCTACCCACACATCCTGTATCCACGGTGCCCTACCTACACATCCTATATCCACGGTGCCCTACCTCTACACATCCTATATCCATGGTGCCCCACCTACACATCCTATATCCACGGTGCCCTACCCACACATCCTATATTCACGGTGCCCTACCCACACATCCTATATCCACGGTGCCCTACCTACACATCCTATATCCACGGTGCCCTACCCACACATCCTATATCCACGGTGCCCTACCTACACATCCTATATCCACGGTGCCCTACCTACACATCCTATATCCACGGTGCCCTACCTACACATCCTATATCCACGGTGCCCTACCTACACATCCTATATCCACGGTGCCCTACCTCTACACATCCTATATCCACGGTGCCCTACCTACACATCCTATATCCACGGTGCCATACCTACACATCCTATATCCACGGTGCCCTACCCACACATCCTATATCCACGGTGCACTACCTACACATCCTATATCCACGGTGCCCTTCCTACACATCCTATATCCACGGTGCCCTACCCACACATCCTATATCCACGGTGCCGTACCTACACATCCTATATCTATGGTGCCCTACCCACACATCCTATATCCAAGGTGCCCTACCTACACATTCTATATCCACGGTGCCCTACCCACACATCCTATATCCACAGTGCCCTACCTACACATCCTATATCCACGGTGCCCTACCTACACATCCTATATCCACGGTGCCCTACCTACACATCCTATATCCACGGTGCCCTACCTACACATCCTATATCCACGGTGCCCTACTCACACATCCTATATCCACAGTGCCCTACCTACACATCCTATTTCCACGGTGCCCTACCTACACATCCTATATCCACAGTGCCCTACCCACACATCCTATTTCCACGGTGCCCTACCTACACATCCTATATCCATGGTGCCCTACCCACACATCCTATATCCACGGTGCCCTACCTACACATCCTATATCCACGGTGCCCTACTCACACATCCTATATCCACGGTGCCCTACCCACACATCCTATATCCACGGTGCCCTACCCACACATCCTATATCCACGGTGCCCTACCCACACATCCTATATCCACGGTGCCCTACCTACACATCCTATATCCACGGTGCCCTACCTACACATCCTATATCCACGGTGCCCTACCTACACATCCTATATCCACGGTGCCCTACCCACACATCCTGTATCCACGGTGCCCTACCTACACATCCTATATCCACGGTGCCCTACCTCTACACATCCTATATCCATGGTGCCCCACCTACACATCCTATATCCACGGTGCCCTACCCACACATCCTATATTCACGGTGCCCTACCTACACATCCTATATCCACGGTGCCCTACCCACACATCCTGTATCCACGGTGCCCTACCTACACATCCTATATCCACGGTGCCCTACCTCTACACATCCTATATCCATGGTGCCCCACCTACACATCCTATATCCACGGTGCCCTACCCACACATCCTATATCCACGGTGCCCTACCCACACATCCTATATCCACGGTGCCCTACCTACACATCCTATATCCACGGTGCCCTACCTACACATCCTATATCCACGGTGCCCTACCTACACATCCTATATCCACGGTGCCCTACCTACACATCCTATATCCACGGTGCCATACCTACACATCCTATATCCACGGTGCCCTACCCACACATCCTATATCCACGGTGCACTACCTACACATCCTATATCCACGGTGCCCTTCCTACACATCCTATATCCACGGTGCCCTACCCACACATCCTATATCCACGGTGCCGTACCTACACATCCTATATCCATGGTGCCCTACCCACACATCCTATATCCAAGGTGCCCTACCTACACATCCTATATCCACGGTGCCCTACCCACACATCCTATATCCACGGTGCCCTACCTACACATCCTATATCCACGGTGCCCTACCTACACATCCTATATCCATGGTGCCCTACCTACACATCCTATATCCACGGTGCCCTACTCACACATCCTATATCCACAGTGCCCTACCTACACATCCTATATCCATGGTGCCCTACCCACACATCCTATATCCAAGGTGCCCTACCTACACATCCTATATCCACGGTGCCCTACCCACACATCCTATATCCACGGTGCCCTACCTACACATCCTATATCCACGGTGCCCTACCTACACATCCTATATCCACGGTGCCCTACCCACACATCCTGTATCCACGGTGCCCTACCTACACATCCTATATCCACGGTGCCCTACCTCTACACATCCTATATCCATGGTGCCCCACCTACACATCCTATATCCACGGTGCCCTACCCACACATCCTATATTCACGGTGCCCTACCTACACATCCTATATCCACGGTGCCCTACCCACACATCCTGTATCCACGGTGCCCTACCTACACATCCTATATCCACGGTGCCCTACCTCTACACATCCTATATCCATGGTGCCCCACCTACACATCCTATATCCACGGTGCCCTACCCACACATCCTATATCCACGGTGCCCTACCCACACATCCTATATCCACGGTGCCCTACCTACACATCCTATATCCACGGTGCCCTACCTACACATCCTATATCCACGGTGCCCTACCTACACATCCTATATCCACGGTGCCCTACCTACACATCCTATATCCACGGTGCCATACCTACACATCCTATATCCACGGTGCCCTACCCACACATCCTATATCCACGGTGCACTACCTACACATCCTATATCCACGGTGCCCTTCCTACACATCCTATATCCACGGTGCCCTACCCACACATCCTATATCCACGGTGCCGTACCTACACATCCTATATCCATGGTGCCCTACCCACACATCCTATATCCAAGGTGCCCTACCTACACATCCTATATCCACGGTGCCCTACCCACACATCCTATATCCACGGTGCCCTACCTACACATCCTATATCCACGGTGCCCTACCTACACATCCTATATCCATGGTGCCCTACCTACACATCCTATATCCACGGTGCCCTACTCACACATCCTATATCCACAGTGCCCTACCTACACATCCTATTTCCACGGTGCCCTACCTACACATCCTATATCCACAGTGCCCTACCCACACATCCTATTTCCACGGTGCCCTACCTACACATCCTATATCCATGGTGCCCTACCCACACATCCTATATCCACGGTGCCCTACCAACACTTCCTATATCCACGGTGCCCTACCCACACATGCTATATCCACGGTGCCCTACCCACACATCCTATATCCACGGTGCCCTACCCACACATCCTATATCCACGGTGCCCGACCCACACATCCTATATCCACGGTGCCCTACCTACACATCCTATATCCACGGTGCCCTGCCTACACATCCTATATCCACGGTGCCCTACCCACACATCCTATATCCACGGTGCCCCACCTACACATCCTATATCAACGGTGACCTACTCACACATCCTATATCCACGGTGTCCTAGCTACACATCCTATATCCACGGTGCCCTACCCACACATCCTATATCCACGGTGCCCTACCTATACATCCTATATCCACGGTGACCTACTCACACATCCTATATCCACGGTGTCCTAGCTACACATCCTATATCCACGGTGCCCTACCTATACATCCTATATCCACGGTGCCCTACCTACACATCCTATATCCACGGTGCCCTACCCACACATCCTATATCCACGGTGCCCTACCTTTACACATCCTATATCCACGGTGCCCTACCTACACGTCCTATATCCACGGTGCCCTACCTTCACATCCTATATCCACGGTGCCCTACCTACACATCCTATATCCACGGTGCCCTACCTACACATCCTATATCCACGGTGCCCCACCTACACATCCTATATCCACGGTGCCCTACCCACACATCCTATATCCACGGAGCCCTACCTACACATCCTATATCCACGGTGCCCTACCCACACATCCTATATCCACGGTGCCCTACCCACACATCCTATATCCACGGTGCCCTACCTCTACACATCCTATATCCACGGTGCCCTACCTACACATCCTATATCCACGGTGCCCTACCTACACATCCTATATCCACGGTGCTCTACCCACACATCCTATATCCACGGTGCCATACCTACACATCCTATATCCACGGTGCCCTACCTCTACACATCCTATATCCACGGTGCCCTACCTACACATCCTATATCCACGGTGCCATACCTACACATCCTATATCCACGGTGCCCTTCCTACACATCCTATATCCACGGTGCCCTAGCTACACATCCTATATCCACGGTGCCCTACCTCTACACATCCTATATCCACGGTGCCCTATCCACACATCCTATATCCACGGTGCCCTACCTACACATCCTATATCCACGGTGCCCTACCCACACATCCTATATCCACGGTGCCCTACCTACACATCCTATATCCAAGGTGCCCTACCTACACATCCTATATCCACGGTGCCCTACCTCTACACATCCTATATCCACGGTGCCATACCTACACATCCTATATCCACGGTGCCCTACCCACACATCCTATATCCAAGGTGCCCTACCTACACATCCTATATCCACGGTGCCCTACCTACACATCCTATATCCACCGTGCCCTAGCTACACATCCTATATCCACGGTGCCCTACCCACACATCCTATAACCACGGTGCCCTACCCACACATCCTATATCCAAGGTGCCCTACCTACACATCCTATATCCACGGTGCCCTACCTACACATCCTATATCCACGGTGCCCTACCTACACATCCTATATCCACGGGCCCTACCCACACATCCTATATCCACGTTGTCCTACCCACACATCCTATATCCACGGTGTCATAGCTACACATCCTATATCCACGGTGCCCTACCTACACATCCTATATCCACGGTGCCCTACCTCTACACATCCTATATCCACGGTGCCCTACCTACACATCCTATATCCACGGTGCCCTACCTACACATCCTATATCCACAGTGCCCTACCTACACATCCTATATCCACAGTGCCCTACCCACACATCCTATATCCACGGTGTCTTAGCTACACATCCTATATCCACGGTGCCCTACCCACACATCCTATATCCACGGCGCCCTAGCTACACATCCTATATCCACGGTGCCCTACCTACACATCCTATATCCACGGTGCCCTACCTACACATCCTATGTCCACGGTGCCCTACCTACACATCCTATATCCACGGTGCCCTACCTACACATCCTATATCCACAGTGCCCTACCTACACATCCTATATCCACGGTGCCCTACTCACACATCCTATATCCACGGTGCCCTACCTACACATCCTATATCCACGGTGCCCTACCTACACATCCTATATCCACGGTGCCCTACCTACACATCCTATATCCACGGTGCCCTACCTACACATCCTATATCCACAGTGCCCTACCTACACATCCTATATCCACGGTGCCCTACCTACACATCCTATGTCCACGGTGCCCTACCTACACATCCTATATCCACGGTGCCCTACCTACACATCCTATATCCACAGTGCCCTACCTACACATCCTATATCCACTGTGCCCTACCTACACATCCTATATCCACGGTGCCCTACCTACACATCCTATATCCACGGTGCCCTACCCACACATCCTATATCCACGGTGCCCTACCCACACATCCTATATCCACGGTGCCCTACCCACACATCCTATATCCACGGTGCCCTACCCACACATCCTATATCCACGGTGCCCTACCCACACATCCTATATCCACGGTGCCCTACCCACACATCCTATATCCACGGTGCCCTACCTACACATCCTATATCCACGGTGCCCTACCCACACATCCTATATCCACGGTGCCCTACCTACACATCCTATATCCACGGTGCCCTACCTACACATCCTATATCCACGGTGTCCTAGCTACACATCCTATATCCACGGTGCCCTACCTACACATCCTATATCCACGGTGCCCTACCCACACATCCTATATCCATGGTGCCCTACCCACACATCCTATATCCACGGTGCCCTATCTCTACACATCCTATATCCACGGTGCCCTACCTACACATCCTATATCCACGGTGCCCTACCCACACATCCTATATCCACGGTGCCCTACCTACACATCCTATATCCACGGTGCCCTACCTACACATCCTATATCCACGGTGCCCTACCCACACATCCTATATCCACGGTGCCCTACCTACACATCCTATATCCACGGTGCCCTACCTACACATCCTATATCCACGGTGC
The DNA here is from genome assembly GCF_048934315.1 of Petromyzon marinus. Classification (NCBI taxonomy): domain Eukaryota; kingdom Metazoa; phylum Chordata; class Hyperoartia; order Petromyzontiformes; family Petromyzontidae; genus Petromyzon; species Petromyzon marinus. Next base: position 4,390,029 of record NC_133705.1, read on the forward strand.
CCTACCTCTACACATCCTATATCCACGTTGCCCTACCTCTACACATCCTATGTCCACGGTGCCCTACCTACACATCCTATATCCACGGTGCCCTACCCACACATCCTATATCCACGGTGCCCTACCCACACATCCTATATCCACGGTGCCCTACCTACACATCCTATATCCACGGTGTCCTAGCTACACATCCTATATCCACGGTGCCCTACCTATACATCCTATATCCACGGTGCCCTACCTACACATCCTATATCCACGGTGCCCTACCCACACATCCTATATCCACGGTGCCCTACCTTTACACATCCTATATCCACGGTGCCCTACCTACACGTCCTATATCCACGGTGCCCTACCTTCACATCCTATATCCACGGTGCCCTACCTACACATCCTATATCCACGGTGCCCTACCTACACATCCTATATCCACGGTGCCCCACCTACACATCCTATATCCACGGTGCCCTACCCACACATCCTATATCCACGGTGCCCTACCTACACATCCTATATCCACGGTGCCCTACCCACACATCCTATATCCACGGTGCCCTACCCACACATCCTATATCCACGGTGCCCTACCTCTACACATCCTATATCCACGGTGCCCTACCTACACATCCTATATCCACGGTGCCCTACCTACACATCCTATATCCACGGTGCTCTACCCACACATCCTATATCCACGGTGCCATACCTACACATCCTATATCCATGGTGCCCTACCTCTACACATCCTATATCCACGGTGCCCTACCTACACATCCTATATCCACGGTGCCATACCTACACATCCTATATCCACGGTGCCCTTCCTACACATCCTATATCCACGGTGCCCTAGCTACACATCCTATGTCCACGGTGCCCTACCTCTACACATCCTATATCCACGGTGCCCTATCCACACATCCTATATCCACGGTGCCCTACCTACACATCCTATATCCACGGTGCCCTACCCACACATCCTATATCCACGGTGCCCTACCTACACATCCTATATCCAAGGTGCCCTACCTACACATCCTATATCCACGGTGCCCTACCTCTACACATCCTATATCCACGGTGCCATACCTACACATCCTATATCCACGGTGCCCTACCCACACATCCTATATCCAAGGTGCCCTACCTACACATCCTATATCCACGGTGCCCTACCTACACATCCTATATCCACGGTGCCCTAGCTACACATCCTATGTCCACGGTGCCCTACCCACACATCCTATAACCACGGTGCCCTACCCACACATCCTATATCCAAGGTGCCCTACCTACACATCCTATATCCACGGTGCCCTACCTACACATCCTATATCCACGGTGCCCTACCTACACATCCTATATCCACGGGCCCTACCCACACATCCTATATCCACGTTGTCCTACCCACACATCCTATATCCACGGTGTCATAGCTACACATCCTATATCCACGGTGCCCTACCTACACATCCTATATCCACGGTGCCCTACCTCTACACATCCTATATCCACGGTGCCCTACCTACACATCCTATATCCACGGTGCCCTACCTACACATCCTATATCCACAGTGCCCTACCTACACATCCTATATCCACAGTGCCCTACCCACACATCCTATATCCACGGTGTCTTAGCTACACATCCTATATCCACGGTGCCCTACCCACACATCCTATATCCACGGCGCCCTAGCTACACATCCTATATCCACGGTGCCCTACCTACACATCCTATATCCACGGTGCCCTACCTACACATCCTATATCCACGGTGCCCTACCTACACATCCTATATCCACGGTGCCCTACCTACACATCCTATATCCACAGTGCCCTACCTACACATCCTATATCCACGGTGCCCTACTCACACATCCTATATCCACGGTGTCCTACCTACACATCCTATATCCACGGTGCCCTACCTACACATCCTATATCCACGGTGCCCTACCTACACATCCTATATCCACGGTGCCCTACCTACACATCCTATATCCACAGTGCCCTACCTACACATCCTATATCCACGGTGCCATACCTACACATCCTATATCCACGGTGCCCTACCCACACATCCTATATCCAAGGTGCCCTACCTACACATCCTATATCCACGGTGCCCTACCTACACATCCTATATCCACGGTGCCCTAGCTACACATCCTATGTCCACGGTGCCCTACCCACACATCCTATAACCACGGTGCCCTACCCACACATCCTATATCCAAGGTGCCCTACCTACACATCCTATATCCACGGTGCCCTACCTACACATCCTATATCCACGGTGCCCTACCTACACATCCTATATCCACGGGCCCTACCCACACATCCTATATCCACGTTGTCCTACCCACACATCCTATATCCACGGTGTCATAGCTACACATCCTATATCCACGGTGCCCTACCTACACATCCTATATCCACGGTGCCCTACCTCTACACATCCTATATCCACGGTGCCCTACCTACACATCCTATATCCACGGTGCCCTACCTACACATCCTATATCCACAGTGCCCTACCTACACATCCTATATCCACAGTGCCCTACCCACACATCCTATATCCACGGTGTCTTAGCTACACATCCTATATCCACGGTGCCCTACCCACACATCCTATATCCACGGCGCCCTAGCTACACATCCTATATCCACGGTGCCCTACCTACACATCCTATATCCACGGTGCCCTACCTACACATCCTATATCCACGGTGCCCTACCTACACATCCTATATCCACGGTGCCCTACCTACACATCCTATATCCACAGTGCCCTACCTACACATCCTATATCCACGGTGCCCTACTCACACATCCTATATCCACGGTGTCCTACCTACACATCCTATATCCACGGTGCCCTACCTACACATCCTATATCCACGGTGCCCTACCTACACATCCTATATCCACGGTGCCCTACCTACACATCCTATATCCACAGTGCCCTACCTACACATCCTATATCCACGGTGCCCTACCTACACATCCTATGTCCACGGTGCCCTACCTACACATCCTATATCCACGGTGCCCTACCTACACATCCTATATCCACAGTGCCCTACCTACACATCCTATATCCACTGTGCCCTACCTACACATCCTATATCCACGGTGCCCTACCTACACATCCTATATCCACGGTGCCCTACCCACACATCCTATATCCACGGTGCCCTACCCACACATCCTATATCCACGGTGCCCTACCCACACATCCTATATCCACGGTGCCCTACCCACACATCCTATATCCACGGTGCCCTACCCACACATCCTATATCCACGGTGCCCTACCCACACATCCTATATCCATGGTGCCCTACCTACACATCCTATATCCACGGTGCCCTACCCACACATCCTATATCCACGGTGCCCTACCTACACATCCTATATCCACGGTGCCCTACCTACACATCCTATATCCACGGTATCCTAGCTACACATCCTATATCCACGGTGCCCTACCTACACATCCTATATCCACGGTGCCCTACCCACACATCCTATATCCATGGTGCCCTACCCACACATCCTATATCCACGGTGCCCTACCTCTACACATCCTATATCCACGGTGCCCTACCTACACATCCTATATCCACGGTGCCCTACCCACACATCCTATATCCACGGTGCCCTACCTACACATCCTATATCCACGGTGCCCTACCTACACATCCTATATCCACGGTGCCCTACCCACACATCCTATATCCACGGTGCCCTACCTACACATCCTATATCCACGGTGCCCTACCTACACATCCTATATCCACGGTGCCCTACCTCTACACATCCTATATCCACGTTGCCCTACCTCTACACATCCTATATCCACGGTGCCCTACCTACACATCCTATATCCACGGTGCCCTACCCACACATCCTATATCCACGGTGCCCTACCCACACATCCTATATCCACGGTGCCCTACCTACACATCCTATATCCACGGTGTCCTAGCTACACATCCTATATCCACGGTTCCCTACCTCTACACATCCTATATCCACGTTGCCCTACCTCTACACATCCTATATCCACGGTGCCCTACCTACACATCCTATATCCACGGTGCCCTACCCACACATCCTATATCCACGGTGCCCTACCTACACATCCTATATCCACGGTGTCCTAGCTACACATCCTATATCCACGGTTCCCTACCTCTACACATCCTATAACCACGGTGCCCTACCTCTACACATCCTATATCCACGGTGCCCTACCCACACATCCTATATCCACGGTGCCCTACCCACACATCCTATATCCACGGTTCCCTACCTCTACACATCCTATATCCACGGTGCCCTACCTCTACACATCCTATATCCACGGTGCCCTACCTACACATCCTATGTCCACGGTGCCCTGCCTACACATCCTATATCCACGGTGCCCTACCCACACATCCTATATCCACGGTGCCCTACCCACACATCCTATATCCACGTTGCCCTACCTCTACACATCCTATATCCACGGTGCCCTACCTACACATCCTATATCCACGGTGCCCTACCCACACATCCTATATCCACGGTGCCCTACCCACACATCCTATATCCACGGTGCCCTACCCACACATCCTATATCCACGTTGCCCTACCTTCACATCCTATATCCACGGTGCCCTACCTACACATCCTATATCCACGGTGCCCTACCCACACATCCTATATCCACGGTGCCCTACCCACACATCCTATATCCACGGTGCCCTACCTCTACACATCCTATATCCACGGTGCCCTACCTACACATCCTATATCCACGGTGCCCTACCTACACATTCTATATCCACGGTGCTCTACCCACACATCCTATATCCACGGTGCCATACCTACACATCCTATATCCACGGTGCCCTACCTCTACACATCCTATATCCACGTTGCCCTACCTTCACATCCTATATCCACGGTGCCCTACCTACACATCCTATATCCACGGTGCCCTACCCACACATCCTATATCCACGGTGCCCTACCTACACATTCTATATCCACGGTGCTCTACCCACACATCCTATATCCACGGTGCCATACCTACACATCCTATATCCACGGTGCCCTTCCTACACATCCTATATCCACGGTGCCCTAGCTACACATCCTATATCCACGGTGCCCTACCTCTACACATCCTATATCCACGGTGCCCTATCCACACATCCTATATCCACGGTGCCCTACCTACACATCCTATATCCACGGTGCCCTACCCACACATCCTATATCCACGGTGCCCTACCTACACATCCTATATCCAAGGTGCCCTACCTGCACATCCTATATCCACGGTGCCCTACCTCTACACATCCTATATCCACGGTGCCATACCTACACATCCTATATCCACGGTGCCCTACCCACACATCCTATATCCAAGGTGCCCTACCTACACATCCTATATCCACGGTGCCCTACCTACACATCCTATATCCACGGTGCCCTAGCTACACATCCTATATCCACGGTGCCCTACCCACACATCCTATATCCACGGTGCCCTACCCACACATCCTATATCCAAGGTGCCCTACCTACACATCCTATATCCACGGTGCCCTACCTACACATCCTATATCCACGGTGCCCTACCTACACATCCTATATCCACGGGCCCTACCCACACATCCTATATCCACGTTGTCCTACCTACACATCCTATATCCACGGTGTCATAGCTACACATCCTATATCCACGGTGCCCTACCTACACATCCTATATCCACGGTGCCCTACCTCTACACATCCTATATCCACGGTGCCCTACCTACACATCCTATATCCACGGTGCCCTACCTACACATCCTATATCCACAGTGCCCTACCTACACATCCTATATCCACAGTGCCCTACCCACACATCCTATATCCACGGTGTCTTAGCTACACATCCTATATCCACGGTGCCCTACCCACACATCCTATATCCACGGCGCCCTAGCTACACATCCTATATCCACGGTGCCCTACCTACACATCCTATATCCACGGTGCCCTACCTACACATCCTATATCCACGGTGCCCTACCTACACATCCTATATCCACGGTGCCCTACCTACACATCCTATATCCACAGTGCCCTACCTACACATCCTATATCCACGGTGCCCTACTCACACATCCTATATCCACGGTGCCCTACCTACACATCCTATATCCACGGTGCCCTACCTACACATCCTATATCCACGGTGCCCTACCTACACATCCTATATCCACGGTGCCCTACCTACACATCCTATATCCACAGTGCCCTACCTACACATCCTATATCCACGGTGCCCTACCTACACATCCTATGTCCACGGTGCCCTACCTACACATCCTATATCCACGGTGCCCTACCTACACATCCTATATCCACAGTGCCCTATCTACACATCCTATATCCACTGTGCCCTACCTACACATCCTATATCCACGGTGCCCTACCTACACATCCTATATCCACGGTGCCCTACCTACACATCCTGTATCCACGGTGCCCTACCCACACATCCTATATCCACGGTGCCCTACCCACACATCCTATATCCACGGTGCCCTACCCACACATCCTATATCCACGGTGCCCTACCCACACATCCTATATCCACGGTGCCCTACCCACACATCCTATATCCACGGTGCCCTACCCACACATCCTATATCCACGGTGCCCTACCTACACATCCTATATCCACGGTGCCCTACCCACACATCCTATATCCACGGTGCCCTACCTACACATCCTATATCCACGGTGCCCTACCTACACATCCTATATCCACGGTGTCCTAGCTACACATCCTATATCCACGGTGCCCTACCTACACATCCTATATCCACGGTGCCCTACCCACACATCCTATATCCATGGTGCCCTACCCACACATCCTATATCCGCGGTGCCCTACCTCTACACATCCTATATCCACGGTGCCCTACCTACACATCCTATATCCACGGTGCCCTACCCACACATCCTATATCCACGGTGCCCTACCTACACATCCTATATCCACGGTGCCCTACCTACACATCCTATATCCACGGTGCCCTACCCACACATCCTATATCCATGGTGCCCTACCTACACATCCTATATCCACGGTGCCCTACCTACACATCCTATATCCACGGTGCCCTACCTCTACACATCCTATATCCACGTTGCCCTACCTCTACACATCCTATATCCACGGTGCCCTACCTACACATCCTATATCCACGGTGCCCTACCCACACATCCTATATCCACGGTGCCCTACCCACACATCCTATATCCACGGTGCCCTACCTACACATCCTATATCCACGGTGTCCTAGCTACACATCCTATATCCACGGTTCCCTACCTCTACACATCCTATATCCACGTTGCCCTACCTCTACACATCCTATATCCACGGTGCCCTACCTACACATCCTATATCCACGGTGCCCTACCCACACATCCTATATCCACGGTGCCCTACCTACACATCCTATATCCACGGTGCCCTACCCACACATCCTATATCCACGGTTCCCTACCTCTACACATCCTATAACCACGGTGCCCTACCTCTACACATCCTATATCCACGGTGCCCTACCCACACATCCTATATCCACGGTGCCCTACCCACACATCCTATATCCACGGTTCCCTACCTCTACACATCCTATATCCACGGTGCCCTACCTCTACACATCCTATATCCACGGTGCCCTACCTACACATCCTATGTCCACGGTGCCCTACCTACACATCCTATATCCACGGTGCCCTACCCACACATCCTATATCCACGGTGCCCTACCCACACATCCTATATCCACGTTGCCCTACCTCTACACATCCTATATCCACGGTGCCCTACCTACACATCCTATATCCACGGTGCCCTACCCACACATCCTATATCCACGGTGCCCTACCCACACATCTTATATCCACGGTGCCCTACCCACACATCCTATATCCACATTGCCCTACCTTCACATCCTATATCCACGGTGCCCTACCTACACATCCTATATCCACGGTGCCCTACCTACACATCCTATATCCACGGTGCCCTACCTACACATCCTATATCCACAGTGCCCTACCTACACATCCTATATCCACTGTGCCCTACCTACACATCCTATATCCACGGTGCCCTACCTACACATCCTATATCCACGGTGCCCTACCCACACATCCTATATCCACGGTGCCCTACCCACACATCCTATATCCACGGTGCCCTACCCACACATCCTATATCCACGGTGCCCTACCCACACATCCTATATCCACGGTGCCCTACCCACACATCCTATATCCACGGTGCCCTACCCACACATCCTATATCCACGGTGCCCTACCTACACATCCTATATCCACGGTGCCCTACCCACACATCCTATATCCACGGTGCCCTACCTACACATCCTATATCCACGGTGCCCTACCTACACATCCTATATCCACGGTGTCCTAGCTACACATCCTATATCCACGGTGCCCTACCTACACATCCTATATCCACGGTGCCCTACCCACACATCCTATATCCATGGTGCCCTACCCACACATCCTATATCCACGGTGCCCTACCTCTACACATCCTATATCCACGGTGCCCTACCTACACATCCTATATCCACGGTGCCCTACCCACACATCCTATATCCACGGTGCCCTACCTACACATCCTATATCCACGGTGCCCTACCTACACATCCTATATCCACGGTGCCCTACCCACACATCCTATATCCACGGTCCCCTACCTACACATCCTATATCCACGGTGCCCTACCTACACATCCTATATCCACGGTGCCCTACCTCTACACATCCTATATCCACGTTGCCCTACCTCTACACATCCTATATCCACGGTGCCCTACCTACACATCCTATATCCACGGTGCCCTACCCACACATCCTGTATCCACGGTGCCCTACCTACACATCCTATATCCACGGTGCCCTACCCACACATCCTATATCCACGGTGCCCTACCCACACATCCTATATCCACGGTGCCCTACCTACACATCCTATATCCACGGTGTCCTAGCTACACATCCTATATCCACGGTTCCCTACCTCTACACATCCTATATCCACGTTGCCCTACCTCTACACATCCTATATCCACGGTGCCCTACCTACACATCCTATATCCACGGTGCCCTACCCACACATCCTATATCCACGGTGCCCTACCTACACATCCTATATCCACGGTGTCCTAGCTACACATCCTATATCCACGGTTCCCTACCTCTACACATCCTATAACCACGGTGCCCTACCTCTACACATCCTATATCCACCGTGCCCTACCCACACATCCTATATCCACGGTGCCCTACCCACACATCCTATATCCACGGTTCCCTACCTCTACACATCCTATATCCACGGTGCCCTACCTCTACACATCCTATATCCACGGTGCCCTACCTACACATCCTATGTCCACGGTGCCCTACCTACACATCCTATATCCACGGTGCCCTACCCACACATCCTATATCCACGGTGCCCTACCCACACATCCTATATCCACGTTGCCCTACCTCTACACATCCTATATCCACGGTGCCCTACCTACACATCCTATATCCACGGTGCCCTACCCACACATCCTATATCCACGGTGCCCTACCCACACATCCTATATCCACGTTGCCCTACCTCTACATATCCTATATCCACGGTGCCCTACCTACACATCCTATATCCACGGTGCCCTACCCACACATCCTATATCCACGGTGCCCTACCTACACATCCTATATCCACGGTGTCCTAGCTACACATCCTATATCCACGGTTCCCTACCTCTACACATCCTATAACCACGGTGCCCTACCTCTACACATCCTATATCCACCGTGCCCTACCCACACATCCTATATCCACGGTGCCCTACCCACACATCCTATATCCACGGTTCCCTACCTCTACACATCCTATATCCACGGTGCCCTACCTCTACACATCCTATATCCACGGTGCCCTACCTACACATCCTATGTCCACGGTGCCCTACCTACACATCCTATATCCACGGTGCCCTACCCACACATCCTATATCCACGGTGCCCTACCCACACATCCTATATCCACGTTGCCCTACCTCTACACATCCTATATCCACGGTGCCCTACCTACACATCCTATATCCACGGTGCCCTACCCACACATCCTATATCCACGGTGCCCTACCCACACATCCTATATCCACGGTGCCCTACCCACACATCCTATATCCACGTTGCCCTACCTACACATCCTATATCCACGGTGCCCTACCTACACATCCTATATCCACGGTGCCCTACCTACACATCCTATATCCACGGTGCCCTACCCACACATCCTATATCCACGGTGCCCTACCTACACATCCTATATCCACGGTGTCCTAGCTACACATCCTATATCCACGGTGCCCTACCTCTACACATCCTATATCCACGGTGACCTACCCACACATCCTATATCCACGGTGCCCTACCCACACATCCTAGATCCACGGTGCCCTACCTACACATCCTATATCCACGGTGCCCTACCTCTACACATCCTATATCCACGGTGCCCTGCCTACACATCCTATATCCACGGTGCCCTACCCACACATCCTATATCCACGGTGCCCTACCTACACATCCTATATCCACGGTGCCCTACCTACACATCCTATATCCACGGTGCCCTATCCACACATCCTATATCCACGGTGCCCTACCTACACATCCTATATCCACGGTGCCCTACCCACACATCCTATATCCACGGTGCCCTACCTACACATCCTATTTCCACGGTGTCCTAGCTACACATCCTATATCCACGGTGCCCTACCCACACATCCTATATCCACGGTGCCATACCCACACATCCTATATCCACGGTGTCCTAGCTACACATCCTATATCCACGGTGCCCTACCCACACATCCTATATCCACGGTGCCATACCCACACATCCTATATCCACGGTGCCCTACCTACACATCCTATATCCATGGTGTCCTAGCTGCACATCCTATATCCACGGTGCCCTACCTCTACACATCCTATATCCACGGTGCCATACCCACACATCCTATATCCACGGTGCCCTACCCACACATCCTATATCCACGGTGCCCTACCTACACATCCTATATCCACGGTGCCCTACCTCTACACATCCTATATCCATGGTGCCCTACCTCTACACATCCTATATCCACGGTGCCCTACCTACACATCCTATATCCACGGTGCCCTACCTACACATCCTATACCCACGGTGCCCTACCCACACATTCTATATCCACGGTGCCCTACCCACACATCCTATATCCACGGTGCCCTACCTACACATCCTATATCCACGGTGCCCTACCTCTACACATCCTATATCCACGGTCCCCTACCCACACATCCTATATCCACGGAGCCCTACCTACACATCCTATACCCACGGTGTCCTAGCTACACATCCTATATCCACGGTGCCCAACCTGCACTTCCTCTACCCACAGAGCTCCTCTTTAGTACTCGTGCACGTTTTCCAATGGAAGCGACCGAGCCGTGCCAGGGCCGTGCCGAGTCGGCCTGACACGGCTCAGCAGGCGCCAGGTTGCTTTTCCACTGCGGAAGCCGAGCCGCTGACGTCAGACGCAATGAAGCAGCGGAGAATTGTCTCGATTCCATGGTGACGCTGCGTCCTCACGGCATTGGGACTGATGTCACGCGCGATGAGCGATTCGAGACGTGCGTATGCAACGCGGTGACTCTGTTGGCGCGGCATAATTTGTCACGAGCGCTAATTCGCTTGGAATTCTGCTCTTCTGACTCCACAGTTGGGGCCGACAGAGGTGGGGCTACCCCTGGCGAATTCAACGACACCACCAACGATGACGACGACGATGACGACGGTAACGGCACGAGGAGTAGCTCGGCTCCGGCTCGAGCGCGCGGAGTTCCGGCACCTCGGCACGGGCGTCCGCAGAAACGTCCGAGGACTATCCCGGTGCCCTACAAGGACTCCTCGGCTGCTGAGGACCCATGGCCGGCCAATGATGTGCCTGCGCCGGCAGAATCGAAGGAGGACCCCCCCCCGGCCAGGACCCTACAGGCGTCCAGGAGAGTGCCCGTGCTTGCAGAGCCCAAAGAGGATCGAGCGAAGCTCCAAAGGGTGTCCAGGAAAGGACCAGCGACGGCAAAGCCCACGGACGACTCGCCAGACACCCCACAGGTGGCCAGGAAAGTTCCCATGCCGGTGGAATCGGCAGAGGACCTACGCAAGACCCCAAGGGCGTCCAGGAAAGTGTCCGTGTTGGCCGAACCAAAGGAGGACTGCCCGGCCAAGGTGGCACCACCTGCAGCCAAGCAAGTGCCGGGATCCGAGGACCGAAAGGAAGAATCGCCGCTGCCTGCTGAGACCCCACGGCCAGCCAGGAAGGTGCCCGCGCCCGTGGATGAACTTGAGGTGCCCCCTGCTATGACCGCACGGACGGCCTGGAAAGTTTCAGTTTCCGGGGAATCGCAGGAGGTCCCGCGGGCGTCCGAGGAAATTTCCGGCGAAGCCCAGTTGGTGAAGCGTGTGTGCCACGATGAGATTTCGCTTGCTGTGAGTGTTTTTATTTTTGTTAACACAACTTGCTATGCAAAACAATAGACTAGCTGGCCATCAGTAACTCCACCCACTTAAACAGTGGGTGGAGTTACTTGGACAGTGGGTGAGGTTACTTGGACAGTGGGTGGGGTTACTTGGACAGTGGGTGGAGTTACTTGGACAGTGGGTGAGGTTACTTGGACAGTGAGTGGAGTTATTTGGACAGTGGGTGGAGTTACTTGGACAGTGAGTGGAGTTATTTGGACAGTGGGTGGAGTTACTTGGACAGTGGGTGAGGTTACTTGGACAGTGAGTGGAGTTATTTGGACAGTGGGTGGGGTTACTTGGACAGTGGGTGGAGTTACTTAGACAGTGGGTGGGGTTACTTGGACAGTGGCTGGGGTTACTTGGACAGTGAGTGGAGTTACTTGGACAGTGAGTGGAGTTACTTGGACAGTGGGTGGAGTTACTTGGACAGTGGGTGGGGTTACTTGGACAGTGAGTGGAGTTACTTGGACAGTGAGTGGGTGGAGTTACTTGGACAGTGGGTGGAGTTACTTGGACAGTGAGTGGGGTTACTTGGACAGTGAGTGGAGTTACTTGGACAGTGAGTGGGTGGAGTTACTTGGACAGTGGGTGGAGTTACTTGGACAGTGGGTGGAGTTACTTGGACAGTGGGTGGAGTTACTTGGCCAGTGGGTGGAGTTACTTGGACAGTGAGTGGAGTTACTTGGACAATGAGTGGGTGGAGTTACTTGGACAGTGAGTGGGTGGGGTTACTTGGACAGTGAGTGAAGTTACTTGGACAGTGAGTGGAGTTATTTGGACAGTGGGTGGGGTTACTTGGACAGTGAGTGGAGTTACTTGGACAGTGAGTGGAGTTACTTGGACAGTGGGTGGAGTTACTTGGACAGTGACTGGAGTTACTTGGACAGTGGGTAGTGCTATTTGTTTAGTGGGCGTGGCTGTAAAAGTGGGCGGGGCTGATGAAGGGCGTGTCCCAGTTGAACCGACGAAAAATGCTGTATCCTTTGCCAGAGAGATTAATAGTGAGAAAAGCATGTATTTAATTACGTGCAGAACTACACACCTTGCCAGTCACCGGGGTTTGATTCCCTGCTGTGGACAATATTGGTGGCAAGTGGGGGTGTGAACCTGTCCTGGACCTCTCCTAAGTTGATTGAGACATGAGTACCTGGCGCCGTTTATGAATGTCTAGTGAGACAAGGTCACGTTACCTATCATGTGCGTGTTGGCCTTAATGGATGTTCACTAACAGCACCTACCCCAACAGTCTGTTAAAGGCGATATGGGGGATCTTTGTGTGTGTACATTGGTGTTGTTATCTTGTTTTCCTGAAGCTGCCTGGACCCACAGCTCCAAATGTCTCCTTGCAGAATCCTCAAGGTACCAGCAACACAACCCTAGCCCTGAGCCTAACCCCACACTCGCACTGACACTAACTCTTCCTCTATCACTAGGACTGACACTGACACGAAATCTTACTCGATCACTAGGACTGACACTAACACTAACCTCACTCTTTCACTGACACTAACTCTTACTCTGTCAATAGGGCTGACACCAACACTAACTTGACACTGACCATAGTCCTGACATGAAACTAGCACCAACACTCATCTAAACTTGACACGCACACCGGCTCTAAAATACTGACACTCGCACGGACGCTAACTCTGGCACTGATTATAACCCTCACCTTAAGCATAACCCCAACCCTAGCCATACATGCTACTGACCTAACGCTAGCCTAAACCAAAGCTTGCAGCTAACATAACACCAAACCCTAGCTCTGAATCTACACCTAGACCAAACCCCTCCTCTTGAATCCGATGCAAATCACAGTTTGATGTCCATTCTTTCTGATAACTTCACTTGCAATCGTATTGGACAACCTCTCCTTGTCTGTTTATATATCGGTGCGATGGTCATCATATATCTGTTCGATGTTTCCCATAACTTAATTTAGTAATTGTAGTTATGGTCAGTCTGCGGATAATCGACAGCAGGAACCCACTTGCACTGTAGGGAATTGATTACTTTTACGTTTGTGCAAAATTTTCGATGTTCTCACGTGACGCGGTTGTTTTTGTGCCGGTTTCTATTTTGCTTCATTCCTGCACGTTATCTTTCTCATTCTGCTGTCGTCAATTTTGTTGACCCAGGTCACTCGCGCTCGCAAACGAGAAGCTACATGCTGCTCTCTCGAGATCCCGCCTCGTTTAAGCAAAATAATCTTGAAACGTGAACCATCCCCCTAGCCTCACCCCCAGCCTATCCCTCACCCCCCCCCCCCCCCAACCGCCGCTGACCCCCGCCTCCTCTGCCTGCCCCGCGCGTCGCCTACTAGATCTGAGCGATGAAAACGATGGCGCCACGATGAACGTTGCTGTGGCTACGCCGGACGCGGACGGGGCAGCCGCCTTTGCGTTCGCCAACGGGTGCGGGGCCGCGGTCGACACGGACGCGGCCCTGGCGGCTTTCTCGGCGGCTTCGGCGGCGGCGGAAGCGCACGCGGCTGCGGCGGACGCGGGATGCAGGAAGAGGACGACTTCGCGGAAGAAGGCGGTGGAATCGGCGGCTGCCGAGGGTAGCAAGCGGTCAAGCGGCGGGCAGAGGCCCAGACGCCCCAGAGCCAGGACCCCTGGCGGCGAGGAGCCACGGCAGGCGGAGGGGGAGAGCCACCAGGGGGAACACGAGGTGAGGCTTTCACGGGGGGCCGGCCGTCCACTTGTCCTCGTGTGTTGGCCCATGTTTGTGTCTGCGTAGATGTCTCGGTGTGGTCTGTGGATTTCTCTGTGTGTCTGCGTATCTGTCTGTGCATCTCCGTGTGTGTGCATTTGTCTTTGTGTGTCTTGTGTACCTCTCTGCAGTTGTCTGTTTATCTCTCTGTGTGTCTGTGTATGTCTGTTTGTGTGTATGACCGTGTCAGATGGAATGATGTGGTACGAGAGGATATGGAGCTCGGTTGACTTGCAAATAACTGGTACCAGCGGTGTCAAGGATTGACCTCTGTGGAGGAGGTTACTGGGCAGTTAGAGGCAGACGCCCTCCAGCAAAAACGGAGGGCGGAGGAGCGACACTCACAACATCGAGCGGAGCGCCAGGTGATTAAAACACAGCAAGTTGGCACAGTGGGGGGCACAGGTGGTGCATCGGTCAATGGTGTCAATCAGTCAACCCATGGCACCTGGGTCTGTCCCGTGACCTCCTGGCAGCGGTCCTTGCACACAGCCTGGCACGAGGGCCATGGTGACGTCACCGCCACTTCGTGGCAAATGGCGGTTGGCGTTGTGTCTGTGTATCTCTTTGCCTCTGTGTGTCTCTGTATATCTGTGTGTTTCCGTGTATTTATCTGTGTGTGTGTACCGTATTTTCCCGCATATAACCCGCATACGCATATAACTCGCAGACGCATATACCCCGCAAAAATAGCGTTTTGTGTAAAACAAATTTCAGATAGCCCGCACCTCCATATACCCCGCATGCATTCATATCTTTAACGTCATTACTGCAGCTTAATTCCATTATATTAATACGAAGTTTACTTTTGTAATACATTCCACTATCAATTGTTAACATTAAAATCATAACGTGCACAAAGAAAACAAACTAACTGGAAAACAGTGAACTTAAAACAGTAAATAAGTAACAAAAGTAAATATCCAATAAATAAGTAACACACAACTGGTAGATAAGTAAGTAAGCTTTGTTTCAAACTTCCAATGGCTCTGTTGCCAGGAGGCAATGGCGTTACCGTAGTGCCGCTACTGGACCGGTAGTTACCCCTGTACAGTTTTAGCACTGGTAGATTGCGCACTGCGCAGACAATAGCGGCACTACGGTTACGCCATTGCCTCATGGCAACAAAGTGATTGGAAGTTTGAAACAAAGCTCATGGTCGCGACTGTATAGTGCTCAGCCAATAGCAGCGGCCTAAGGGACTCAGCAATTGATTCCGCGTCTGGTAGACACTTGTTAAGACCCTTCCCATTGTGCAATCCATAGCCTCAGCTGAAACTTTCTCACCCCCCTACAGCCACTGAAAGTATTACGGTTAACAAAGTGTACCCACTTCAAACATTGTCGTTTCATTGTACAAACAATTCGAATAATTTAAAACGTGATAACATGTGCAATTTTAGTGTTAGTGGTTTATTCAGCAGTGCTTTAGTCAAAGGTAAGTGTTGCATAGTGGATAGTCCTACCATGAAAAAATTAAACGAGTTATGACATGTCACACGTGTAAAATATTTTTTGGGATAGCCCGCACTTCCATATACCCCGCAGGGTCTTGTTTTGTTTGTAAAAAGTGGTATACCCCGCGGGTTATATGCGTGAAAATACGGTATCTGTATCTGTGTATCTCTGTGTGTGTCTGTGTATCTCTGTGTATCTCTTTGTGCATCTGTGTATCTCTATTTGTGTGTGTGTATCTCTCTGTGTGTCTGTGTATCTGTCTGCCAGTTCAGTCTACCCCTCCTCCCCCTCCCTGCCCCCCTACGCCTTCACCCACTCAGCCACGTAAATGGGTCCCCCACGGTGAGCCGATCATGAGCCGCGTACGGCGCGCAAGGATCTGTCGTTAAACTGCTTTGACTGTGAACGCGCCGAAGGCTGGCCGCGTGGTGCTCGGCGGTGTGGGGGCGGCGTGCCCCATGAGTGATCCCCCCCATCCCATCCCCACCCCCACCCCATCCCCACCCCCCCCCCCGCCCTCCTTTGCGACAGAAGCGGCCAAAGTCGGACCCCGGCGGCGTGGAAGAGACCGCGTGGCCTCCCGTGGCCTCCTCGCCCCCCGGCAAGGCCGAACAGAAACGGCATCAGGTGATGAAAGGGGGGTGGGTGGTGGGTGGGGAGGTATCGGAAGGTTTGTTTCTTGCTTTGGGCTGTTGGAGGAAATCCGCTGGGGAGAACCTGGAGGGGGAAACCCGTTGCTGAACAGGGGGAGAGCGTACAAACTCCACACGGAGAAGGGCGGCCCTTGAGTCAGCGATCGAACCCAGGCCCTTTCAGCTGCGAGGCACGAGTTCATCACCACTTAGGCCTTGCCTGCGTATTGAGGCTGGCCTGCCTGAGATCTATTCGGGCTGGATTGCGTGTGGAGCTCGGGAATCCTCGACAGATGTGGACACGGCCCGGCCGGTGAGAGACGGCACGTTTCGGGATAGCGATTGTCGGTTCAGTGATTGTCGGTTCAGTGATTGTCAGTTCGGTGATTGTCGGTTCGGTGATTGTCGGTTCAGTGATTGTCGGTTCAGTGATTGTCGGTTCGGTGATTGTCGGTTCGGTGATTGTCGGTTCAGTGATTGTCGGTTCAGTGATTGTCGGTTCGGTGATTGTCGGTTCGGTGATTGTCGGTTCAGTGATTGTCGGTTCAGTGATTGTCGGTTCGGTGATTGTCGGTTCGGTGATTGTCGGTTCAGTGATTGTCGGTTCAGTGATTGTCGGTTCGGTGATTGTCGGTTCGGTGATTGTCGGTTCGGTGATTGTCGGTTCGGTGATTGTCGGTTTAGTGATTGTCGGTTCGGTGATTGTCGGTTCGGTGATTGTCGGTTCGGTGATTGTCGGTTCGGTGATTGTCGGTTCAATGATTGTCGGTTCAGTGATTGTCGGTGCAGTGATTGTCGGTTCGGCGATTGATTCTTACCAACAGCGTTGTACCCTGCGGCACACCACGGGAAGGGCAGCAGAGTCAAATGTATAATGCACGAGAAAAGTAACAGGAAAGGGGAGAGAGCGGAATCTTAACCTTAAATAATTCACATAGCGCCTTCTCCACGGCGCTTTAAAAAGAATTAACAGCGGCACAACGTGTGACTGTAGTAGTGGGGATTAGGTGAATGAAATAGACGAGAGGAAGCAATGGGGGGGGGCGAATCTGTGATGATGCCTGAATTCGGTGCAAGCGAAATTGAAGACGGTAAACGAACGCTTTCTACGCAGGGTCTTGTGCTGTCCCCCAGTATCTTACAGTCAGCATGTGCTGCGCGTGAATTATCCACGTCGTGCTCTACTCAAACACTTATATACAGATTATAAATACACGCACACATGCGTTGGCAAAGATCACCCATATAGCCTTAACAGACTAGGAAAACAAGTGATGTTAGCGAGTAGCACCGATGAAGGCCGGCACGGCACACGAAGGGGGTGGGTGGCCAGCACCACGGCAAGACAGTGCACGTATCAGAGCATCCCTAGCTCGTGGTGAGACTAGGCCGTCTCATGGTGTAGGCCAATCGGTTTCAAAGACAATGCCATATATAATTATCAGAGCATGTTTGTTTGCATGTTCACCACAAGGTACTGCGTGTGGTTAATACAGACTTCATAACTTGAAAAAGTTTTCTATTTTGAATATCTTAACACCTATCGTATTGCTAGAAAGGGTAAAACCTATTCTTGCTTTTCAAAAGTCTTGTGGATTTTTGTGTTTAGTTTATTGTCCTTCCCCCGCACCTCCGATTACAGCACGTGCACACACACTCACCACCTCGCGTGCCCATACCAATCTTCGTAGGCGCCCGTGTAACAGCACTTGACCCAACAGTCTGTTAAAGGCTACACGGCGGGGGGGGGGGATCCTTTCGTCCCCTGTGTGCGGCAGTGCACCGAGTGCAGCAAGAGCTACGCGAGCCAGAGGCAGCTGGAGATGCACACGTCGTTGAAGCACCGGAACGAGGGGCTGTGCATGTGCGACATGTGCGGCGTGACGCTGGGGACCCGGCAGGGGCTCCACATGCACATCAAGACCCAGCACAAGTGAGCGGCGTGCTCTTGGTGGCGTGTGCGTCTGTCGGGTCATCTCGGGCAGGTAACCCACAACACCCTGGACCTGCTCCCGTGGCCTCGTGCCAGCAGCACAAACGGGCACGGCTCGGGCTGGAGAACAGGTGGGCTGATGCTGGTGCAGGGGGAGGAGGTGGAGCCCAGTGGACCCGTGAACGACCGGTACCAGCGGTGCTGAGATTGGCCTTTGTGGAGGAGGCTGCTACTGGGCAGTTGGAGGCAGTCCCATGACCTCCTACCGGCGAGCCTTCGACACTCGCCGCAAAGTAGCCTGGCACACGTACCGTGGTGATGTGTGCCCGTCATTTAGCGGCGAATGGCGGCCATTATTATTGTATGTACGTCTGTGAGTGTCTACGTGCGTGTATCTCTGTGTGTGTCGTGTACGCGTGTGTTGCACACCCACAGGGATGAGCGCACGTTTGTGTGCGAGTTCTGCGGTCAGCGCTACGGGCAGCGCACGGGGCTCATGATTCACCGGCGCAAGCACACGGGGGAGCGCCCCTTCTCCTGCTCCATCTGTGGCAAGGACTTCATGTCACGTGGTGCGTGCAGCTCTTTAGATAGACCAGTACCGGCCCTCTACCGGCCCAGTATCAGCCTTTTACCAACCCACTACCAGCACAGTATCTGCCCTCTACCAGCCCAGTATCGGCCGTCTTCCACTCCAGCTCTCTACTGGCTCAGTATCAACTCAGTAGCGCTCTCTACTGGCCCGTTTTCAGCCATGTACCTGCTCAGTACCAACCTGGGAGCAGTCATTACCCATGTCTTGCTTGTTCAATGTTAATGTGCCCTATTATTGAGGGTCTACTGCGTGTTATCTTGGTGTGGTTTGGGATTATTTTGTTGTTTTTGCTGTCTTGCTCTACCTTGATAAATCTGACGTATATAATGATTCTACCATTTATGTTTAGTTAATTGCCCGCCATTTTCTCTGTTTCGTGCTCCTTTCGTCGTGTTTTTGTGGGCCCTGTTCGCTGTTGCGGCCCACTGACCCCCGCCCCTTACGGAGACATCTGTGACAAAAGAGCTTCATAGCTCATCGGATTCCTCCTGAAGTCTAAATCTAAAAAAATTCTGATCAAAGATTCTGTTACCGGCCCGGCACCAGCCAAGTGATGGCCCTGTCGTTGCCATGAACCGCACCACCGATTATCCCCGCACCTCCGATGAGTACGTTTGGCTACGGACGGTGCGAAAGAAGTTCAACGTGCATGCAAACCAGTGCAGTTGTAACCCTGTTCTGGTGCCCTCCTGGCCCAATACCAAACAATCAACTCGCTCCTATCCTCCTTCCAATCCCGCTCCTCTCCCTCCTCCCCGTTCCCTCCACGACCGCCCCCCCCCCCGTTGCCGCGTGCAGGAACGATGGCCAAGCATGAACGCACGCACACGGGCGAGCGCCCGGTCCCGTGTGAGCGCTGCGGCCGAGGCTTCGCTGACCGCGGCTCGCTCGTGCGTCACATGCAGAGCGTCCACTCGGATGGGCCGCTGCTCTCCTGCACACTCTGCTTCAAGCCCTTCAAGTGTACGCAGCCCACCGCCCTCACCCACCAGCTCCCCACCCCCTCCCCAACCCCTCCTCACCCCCTCCTCATTCCCTCCTCACCCCCTCCTCATCCCCTCCCCACCCCCTCCTCACCCCCTCCTCATCCCCTCCTCAACCCCTCCTCATCCCCTCCTCACCCCCTCCTCACCCCCTCCTCATCCCCTCCTCAACCCCTCCTCACCCCCTCCTCACCCCCTCCCCACCCCCTCCTCATCCCCTCCTCACCCCCTCCTCACCCCCTCCTCACCCCCTCCTCAACCCCTCCTCATCCCCTCCTCATCCCCTCCTCACCCCCTCCTCACCCCCTCCTCACCCCCTCCTCATCCCCCTCCTCACCCCGTCCTCACCCCCTCCTCATCCCCTCCTCAACCCCTCCGCACCCCCTCCTCATCCCCTCCTCATCCCGTCCTCACCCCCTCCTCACCCAGCCGCCACGGCACACCACATACAGTTGTGAATGTGCTTCCCCATTGTTGGATGAATCTGAACTCGTTCCTTACTCCCTGCTAAGGAACGAGTTCCCCACCTCCGTACCAAATCTACGAATACTTTTCAGGATTTTGAGAAGGCCTTCGCCCAGCAGTGGATCATGGCTGATGACTTTGAGACTTTCCTGCTTAAAGGACAGTCCACCATCGTGGTGATGGTGGTGGTTATGATACTGTGAGAAGCTATGAGTATGGTGCCACAAGTTTGGATGTCAACTTCACTTGTGTGTTTCTCTCTCTCCTCCCCTCTCCATTCTCTCCTCTGAGTCATCACTCTTCACACTCTCCCCTCTTTCTCTCCTGTCCTCTGAACTCTCCTCTCCCTCTGCACCCTCTCTCTCCATTCTCCTACATCTCCTATCCACCCTCCATCTCTCTCCACTCCACTCACCACTTTTCCCACTCTCTTTCCTATCTCTCTACCTAATTTTTTATTTCTCTTCTCTCACCACCCCCCCCCCTTTCTCTCGTCCCTCTTGTATTTCCTCTCTCCCCGTTTGTATTTCCTCTCTCCCCGTTTACACTCTGTGTTGTCTCTACGTCTCTCTCTCTCAAGTCTCTCCACACTCTCTCTCCCATCTTTCCCCTTTCTTAAACCTCCTCTCGCATGTCTCTCCCTTATCTCCCCCCACCTCCTTTTCCCCTTATCGACTCTCTCTGTCCCCCCCCATCTTTCATCTCCCTTCTGTCTTTCTCTCTCTCTCTCTCTCATCTCCCTCCACTCTCTTTCCCTGCCCCATCTCTCCCCACCTGTTGCGTCTCTCCGTGCGCCAGCGAGCGACCAGCTGCGTGCTCACCTCCGCCGGCACACGGGGCAGCGCAAGTTCAACTGCTCTCTGTGCGAATACAAGTTCACTCGTCAGGTGTGGGGGGCGGGGGTGGGTGTGTGCGGGGGGGGGGCGGGGTGGTGGCGATGATGAGGAGGGTAACAATGTCACAGCCATCTTCATCGTCACTTCGTCATTGGCATCATCGTCATCACCATCGTCAGTATTCTCGCCACTAACGTTGCCATCGGAGACATTGTTATCGGCAGCAGCATCATCATCAGCTTCGTCAGTGTAATCAATATTCTCGTCAGCTTCATTGGCGCATCGTTGTTGTTGTTGTCACCATCATCTTCGTCAGCATCATTACCTTCAGCTTCGTCATCACCATTGTTGCTATTACCATTGCCATCATCGTTAGATTCAACATCAGTCAGGAGCGCCACGGTGTTGTCCCATCATGAATCCCTGCTCCTTGAACAATCCCTGTCAGCAATCTCTGCCCCGTCAAAAGTCCCTGTCAACAACAATCCTTGCCCTGTCAACAATCCCTGTCCTGTCCACTCGCCGCGGTGTCAGCCGATGGACATATTTTCACGGCCCTCTCTTCCCCCTCCCCTCCCCCACACCAGGCCCACCTGCGGCGGCACATGGAGGTCCACGGCCGTGTCACCGACTACTGCCCGCAGATGCGGCGGCTGCGCACCACCGCTGCCGGTGACCAGGAGAACGCCGCCACCGCCGACTCCTCGCAGCAGCAGCAGCAGCAGCAGTTGCAGCTCCAGCTGCAGCAGCATCTCCCACCGGGCACGGCGCTCACCGTCCCCGTCGCCGGGCAGCCCTCGCTGCTGACCTACACCATCACTCCGTCGACGTTGAGCGCCAGCCACAGCCTGGCGCTCGCCGTGGACCTGCTCAACGACGTGAGCGGCGAGGGTGGCGAGGTGGCCGTGGAGGAGGTGGAGGAGATGGGCCAGGAGCAGCACGAGCATGAGCAGCAGCTGCTTCAGCTGCAGCAGCAGTTTCAGCAGCACCAGCAGCAGCAGCAGCAGGAGGACGAGGAGCAGCAGGTGGCGGACGTGGCGACGGTGGCCGGTGGGGACGACCCGGGGGTGGCGCTGCTGCTGAAGCTGGCCGAGCAGAACCCAGGGGACGTGTTCGTGCTGATGCAGTCGTGAGTGGCGGTGACCGTCATCGGCGTCGTCAACGCCAGCAGCCACTTGATCGGTGGCAGTGAGTGACGTGTCGGCGTTGAGGGAGCGTGCTTTGGATAAAAGCACTCTCGCTAGAAACTGAAACACTGGCGGGGGTGGGGAGGGCCCTCTGTGGCTCGTCAGATTGACCCGGAGCAATTTCTCACTGGACTCCTACCCCCCCCTCCCATCCCCCCGATATGACGATGTGCTCCTGACGAGTATGTTGGGGGTAACCGCAATCGCTTGATCTCACCACCCTGCTGGGAGAAGGTGCTTCCCCACCAGAGGGCGTTCTAGGGACACGAGCGATATGTTAACAAATGAGAGGGGAGTGGGGGGAGCGATGGGCCCCCCATTCGGTCCATCCGGCTGCTTTGTCGGTAGCAGGTGGGTTTGGGGAACCTCACCGGGGCCAGTGCTTGAAGAGTCTCGGTGAATTCGCTTCCACGACGCGCTTATTGCGGGCCTGTCCCGGACTGCCCCACCACTATTATAGAGGGTGTATTGGGCCTCCTCTTCCACACTCGCCAGACTCCTTGGAATAGGTAGAAGTACCCACACACCGCGACACGGGCCCATGCGTTTGGCAAGCTGCTGGGTGAACAGGCAGTGGGGGTTGGGTGGGATTCAAGAATCTTGGCAATTGTTTCGACTGCGGCCCCGGGGAGATCTTCATCACCATTATTTACATCATCATCACCACCATAAATGACTGTCACCAGCACCGCCACCATCGTCATCAGTTTAATCCATGTCACTATCATTGCCGCCCGTAAAAATGTTTTCACGATCGTCATCCTGATCATAATCATCGTCGTGTCAACATTGTCACCGCCATTGTCCACATCATTGTCATCTTTGCGCATGGGGGGGGAGGGGGGGGAGGTCTGACCTGCCCGGATGTCACGTGCTGACTTCCTGGGTCCTGTCCGATGATACTGGACGTGGTTTCAACGTCATTTGTTTGGCCTTCGGGTGGTGGAGGGACTTGGCGACACAACGTTTAGCCAGATCCTTTATGCGGCCCGAACCCCCAAAAATGCTAATGTGAACAATATATTTTGTCTAGCATTTAAAGGTTTTATTCGTTACCGGTTCCGTTAATATTTATTGCTATTTTCAATTGTACTCGGCAAATGTTGTCACGAGATCGGAAGCGCTATCCATTGGAGACTCTCGTGGTTCAAGTTTCTCAAGTAAATGTTTCTCAAGTAAACGTTTCTTGAACTGGGTTGAGATCTGAGGAGGCCAGGATGAGTCTCATTCGCACGACGATTTGCTGATGCGCGCACCATCCCAATTGAGTAATTTTCGAGCCATTTTCGAATTCGTTTCAATTTGTCCTCTGCCACAGGCACCCAAGCGGCCCCCACCCCCTCCTCTCGCGTCAACCGTGAGGCGGCACGCCGCCCAGTGTCTTTGTTCTTGGCGTCTTCCTTTCCTTCGACGGCGCGGGAGTGTCCTTACGGTTAATGCACAACCGTAGTAGTAACCGGGGGCGACCGCTGGATTCGAGCCCCCTCCGCGGGCCTCTGCAACAAGCGACAAATGCACAACCCCCGTGGCCGCGCGCGCACGCGTGCCGCTTTACCATCAGAGATGTCGCAGCAAGGAAGCTGGACATCTAATGCTAGAGAATGGCCTGTCTCACGTGGGATGGTATTTATTTTGTTTTTTTGTTGCTCCGATGGCTCTCTACTTCATCGCCGCCGTGCGTGATGATAGGAGCTCTGCGTTCAGTCCCACCGGGCATCGCGATTTGCAATCCCGTTGCGCGTCCCGCTCCGCCGGCCAATCGGCTGCCGGGAAAACGACCCCTGACCCAACATGGCCTGCCGCTGTTGCACAACGCCGAGTCCCCCTGCACAGCATGGCCGCCGTGACGTCGTCCCTCCGTGCATTCAGCCGGGCTGAAGTTGTATATTTACGTTATTAATGCTCGCGAATGTTTGATAAAGTGATGCAAGTGTTATCTTTGCACGCATTTATTTTTGCGAACGTGTTGAGAGTTCGTTTGCCTTGCTTGGCGATGCCGTTAAGTGTAATTTATCCGTGCGCGTGTGTGAAGCGTGTGCCATGCCGGCCTTGATAATTGCTTGCTTAACAGTATTAAAAAGGCTTTCTGATTTGGCTATTTGTGAACAGTGGGTTTCAGTGTGTGGGGGGGAGAGTATTTGTACGCGATTTGGGCGTGTATCGATGTAAGTGTTTTTTTTTTTACGGCCCGAGAATTTTTTTTTTTAAATAGGGGGCTGTTGTTTGGGGATAACCATAGCCAGCACTGCCCCCCCCCTCTCTCTCTCCTTCGCGACGTTTCGCGTCCAGCGTGCGCGCGTGTGTGTGAGCGCACGTAGGGAGCGGTGGTGCATCGGTTGGTGCGCTGCGCTACGAACCCGGTGACCCGAGTTCGATTCCCGCTCGCGGTCAAATCTTGACGATTATCTCAAGCGGTCACGGGGCCCTCCCCTAGGTCGACTCGGCCTCAAATGAGTACTTGGTATGGTGTGGAGTAAACATCGCCACTGGGGAGACAAAGGTGGCCGGGCGTGGTGCTGGCCACCCACCCCCCTCGAGTGCCGTGCCGGCCCTCACAGGTGCTCGCTAACAGCACTTGCCCCAACAGTCTGTTAAAGGCTACACGGGGGATCTCTGTTTGTGTGACAGCACAACACGGAGGCAGTCGCCCTCCAGCACCAACTGAGGGCAGAGGAGCGACGCTCACAACAACGAGCGGAGCGCCGGGCGGCTAAAACGCAGAAAGTTTGCACGTGTGGGGAAGCACAGCTGGTGCATCTCAGTCAGTCTCCCCGTGGCACCTGGGTCTGTTCCGTGACCTCGCGGCATTTGGCGAGCCATCGAAGACGGTCACTGCATCGCACGGCGCTTTTAGTTGCGCTTCTGCGACCGTCTGGAACGCTCTTCCGATATGAGGAAGCCACCGGAGCTATGCAATTTTAAAATCGAGATCGACAAACTCATTTCTTTAGAACTGCTTTTTGTGTTCTAGATTTGAAGCTTTCTTGACTGCAAGGATCCATACTCTTTGGTTCTATTCGGTAAAGACACGTAGGTAAAAAATAAAACAACAAAAATCACGACGTTTCGGCCACAACACAAGTGGCCTTCATCAGGTTGGCTGTTATTGTGTTGTGGCCGCAACGTCGTGATTTTTGTTTTATTTTTTTTACCTTCGTGACTTTACCCAATAGAACCAAAGAGTATGGATCCTAGCAGTCACGAAAGCTTTAAATCTAGAATTTACCGAATAGAACCAAAGAAGAGTATGCTTTTTGTGTTTCAGTTTGTGTGTTCTTCCCACGACACCTCCGATTCAGACGGTTGCCAACTATGTTCAACGGACGTACAGCGGACCTCGGCCCGCTTCACGTGGACTAAAAGTGCACCGAGCATGGCACGATCGCCGTGGTGGCGGGCGGCGGTTGTGATTGTTGTTGTTGTTGAGTTGTCCACGTGTGCGCGTGTGGACGTTGATATTGGCCGACTTGGGCAATGTTCGCATCGCCTTCGCGTAAACTCCCGTAGGGCATCGGAATTGGGGCGGTTCACAGAATAAGTAATATTTAAAAAAAAACACGCTTTCATGAAATGTACCGTACTAGTAATGGCAGAACTCCACGACTCCAGGAAGTGGCCCCGAAGCTTGCCACAACGTAAGGGGACCGTGGCCAATTACAGCCAACGTCAGTTGAGCGTGGATAATTAGACCCAAGCCGAAACATAACATATACAAAAGAATGTTTAATTTTTTTTATATGATATAATATAGTATTGTTATCAGTATGACATAAGTATACAAAGTTGGCAGTCGATACCACATTGGGAAGTGGGTTAAAATTGAGTTACAAGATTTGAGGATTCAACAACAACAGACTGAGTTAAATGAAAGCGTGTAATGTACGAAGTTGTTCGGTACTCGGGGGGGGTGGGGGGGGCTTGGAGTAGGGGGGGTAGGGTGGTGGAATAGGGTGGGGGGTGGTGGAATGGTGTGGGGAGGGGTGGAGTAGGGGGGGGGGGTGGTGGAATAGGGTGGGGGGGTGTGGGGAGGGGGTGGAGTAGGGGGAAATAAGACCAGATATGACCCAAATGACAATTCTTCAGGAACTCGGCTCTTTTGTTCTCACCCTGGTTGAACATAATATACACGTGCTTGAAAAACGTGGTCCGTGGAAGTTGACATCACAGAGCTACTTCTAACATTACTACAACTACCGCTCATCAACACTAGGTGGTGGTGCTGCTGCAACCATTTCAGAGTTGAATTTCGCGATCTACGACCGACGGCCGAATTAAATCAGAGTAGATTTGTTTTTTCGGGTATGTCAACTTAATGAAGACGGTCAATTCTGTGTCGTAAGGCCCTCCACCACCCAACACCGCGAAACAAAAAAATTGAATTGCCACGTGTACAAGCGGTGAACGACGCCTCCAGCTGAGTCGGAGAGCAATTCTCACGGAGAAACGGAGCAATTGGACACGTGGCTTATCGTTATTTTATTTTACAAAGAATGCCTCCGGTATTTTTTTTTTTACAATTGAGGTTGCATTTCTGAATATTTGAATTGTTGGCAGCGTTAACGTTGTGTCGGAGGGTCTTGCGACAACACTTTTTTTGTTGCCAGATTATTGTGGCGTGACCGAAAAATATATTATTAATTCTAATGTTGCCGTACTAAAACCCCACGTGTTTCTCAATTGTAGCAAACTCGCTACAATTG
Source organism: Petromyzon marinus (assembly GCF_048934315.1). Taxonomy (NCBI): domain Eukaryota; kingdom Metazoa; phylum Chordata; class Hyperoartia; order Petromyzontiformes; family Petromyzontidae; genus Petromyzon; species Petromyzon marinus. The sequence goes on from NC_133705.1 coordinate 4,418,218, forward strand.
AGAAACCTTGTTTAATCGCAACTCATTTTGTGCGCGAGACTTTGCTTCTTCGGCTCTCCGTGTTAGTTCGCTGGTCTCTGTGCCAGTCGATGTGGACTCTTACGCGAGCCGTTGGTAACCCGGGGTCGGGATCCATCACACTCGGCCCAGCGGTTGGTCGGGCGGGCGGCTGAATCCCGGACTCGAACCCACAATGTCAGCGGTGCCCGGCCTCAGTGGCTACCCGGCATGGCCACAATGACCCCCTCCGCCCTGGGAACACCCCCCCACGCCCTCCACGGTGTTCGATGACTGACGGCTCCAGCTCGTCTGCAGCTCGGCTATTTGATTGGCTGCTGAGGGAGGTGGCCGAGCGCTTGTTGCTATGCCCAGGAATTGTCACTTGACTTGTTTCTCAACTAAATCAAATACAACGCCCCTAGGCCAGCGGTCCTTAACCTTTACTGCAGCCTTGGTTCTCAATCGTAAAAAAAAAAATGTACGACGTTAATAAAAACATCTGTTTTTATGAAACAAAGTAATTGTATTTCCGTACCCGTGCTTAATTTGTGTATCGATCATTTACCTTAAACAAATCTGGCCACATGTCTCGCGCCCCCAGAAAGGGCTTCTCGCACCTCCAGGGGGTGCAGCGTGCACCCCAGGTGAAGAAGAACCACTGACCTATAATATAATACCGGTCGCCGCCAATCTCACCACACAGGCCACCAACATCGCAGCCCTGATCCATGTGGGACGCCTTTTGGCGTTCCCTGGTTTACCACTGGTGGTGAGACAAGGCCGTAAAAGAGGGCCACTGTCTCTGCCGTCGGCCAATCGGTTTAAAAGACAATGCGTACATTATTGTTATCGGAGCATGTTTGCATGTTTTGCCACAAGTAGTGTGTGGCGAGTGCAGACTTTTGATGCCTTGCACGAAAGGTATCTGGTGTTTGAACATGTTAACACAACTCCTGTTTTTATCGGCAGAAAGGTCAAAACCTATTCTTATTTTTGACATTCTCGACCTCACGCTTATCGAGCATTATTTTTGTTCTTTATTTAATTTTCGGCGCAGAAGCCGATGGGGGAGCGTTCGGAGCACAACGCGTTTGCAATTTTGCAAGTACGTAAGTCCTTTCTGCTTTCGTCCTTTTCAGTTCCCAAGTTTTTCTACATCGCCTTGATACAAATTGTCTCCGAAGATGGGACCCCCCCCCCTACCCCCACTTAACAAGCCACACCCCACGCAATCCTGGCTGATGATGACAATGATTCCAATGACGTTACCAAGCCGCGTCCGTCGTCTGCCGTCCAGCGGCACACGTGGGAAACGGAGATGAAGACTTGATATTTTCTCCCAGCTATTTTCGTTTGCTATCCGATTAACCGTGCCATCGAACCGCCGATAACCGTTGGAGGAATCGGTGAATTAATTGCATATTCTCGTCGGCCCCATGAACTTGTTTCGTAGGCCTTCGGTGATAACTTTACAAAGGTTGGAACTGCTGCTGCTGCCCATGTCATTACCACCGTTCATGTTAGTACCACCACCGATAGATTCACTATTTAGTCTGTGCCCTAATTCGATGGTAGCGCGCTGCGTACCGCGGTTATACAAGCAGCTTTAATTTTAAACACTGTGGCCTATGCTTGCAATATAAATATTTTTTCAAGAAGATATATTTTTTTTATCATACAAACGAAAAAAACTTGAAGCATTTTTCGTAGGCCCTTTTAGTCTTCGTAGGCCCCAGGCACAGTGCCTACTGTGGCCTATTTGATAATAGGGCCCTGCCCCAGACTACGATTTGTAAGGCTCCCTTGGGGGACTGGCTTGGCCAGCTTGTAGGATTTCTCACCACACACCGCACCGCATCGTCATCTTGCCTCCCAATTAAATCTCGATTGAGCCTCGAGGGAGCCACGCGTGTCCTGGATGGTGCCCGGCCGTCCCCGTCGCATGCCCAACCGGTCGAGCCAGAACCGGAACTCGACCCCAGTCCGTGTCGACGCAAGCGACCCCGCAGCATTGCACGAAAACCTGGGCATTGTCAATCGAACACGTGGTGTCTATGAGATCCTTTCAGAAGGCCTGGATCAAAAAGTTATAGAAAGGAGACCACCCCCCCCCGCCCTCCAGATGTGGGGGCAAAAAGTTGATCCAACAGGTTTACAACAGCTGTCGACTGCCTAAAAATATTTCCCTCCCCCCCCCCACCCACTCAACAAAAATATTTATTTTGTAGGTACATAAATTATAGCTACACACCCGACAGAGGCAGTAGTATCTGTAGGGTGTGTAGGTATACCGATGTTTACCTACGTATGCCTACACACTCGACAAACAATAGTAGTTTCTGCATACATGGGGAGGGGGGGAGAAAGAGGACATCAGTGGGGGCGACGGGCGAAGCGCAAAGCGCCGATAAGACAAAATGAGACATTTTTGCCGGTGGCAAAGTATGAAAAAATAATACGAATAGGTTTGAGCCTTTCTGGCAATAAAACAGGAGGCGTTAAGATGTGCAAACACCAAATAGAAACCTTTTGTAATGAAACAAGTGTGCATTAACCACACACAGTACTCGTGGTGAACATGGAAACAAACATGCTCTGAGAATAAGAATATGATGGCATTGTCTTTGAATCGGATTGGCCTGCACCAGAGACGGCAGCCTTTTTTATGGTCCAGTCTCACCACAAGTGTCAGACCAGAGACCGCTAAAAGGCGAAAAATGTACAGGGTGTTTGAAAGAGATGGACACAATTTCAAAGCGGTATATTTCACGATGGCAACATGTTACAATTACACAAAAAGTTACAAACGGTTTAATGAGTTATCAAGTTTTACAAACCGTTTTATAAATGCTCTATGTGCCCTCTACCTGCTGTACGGACAACATCGAGACGATAGTTGAATTCGTCCCAAACGCCTCTTAAAGTGTCTTCTTCCACTGAAGTCACCGCTGCCGTGGTTGTGTTTTTGAGGTCATCCAGATTAGTCGCTAATGGTGGCACAAAAACACCACGGGTCTTTTGTGCCACCATGCTCTTTGATATTGGCGGATCAATTCCAAAACGCCGTTGAAACGCACGCTGCACCGCAATTACGGATTCAGTCTTGCTGAACTGCAGAACGCAAAACGCCCCTTGTGTTGCGGGGTTACCGTCTTGCCAATGACTGAGGCTAGGGGCTGTTTGTGCGCTGGGAGACGCATCGAGCGGTAATCACTTGAAACTCTATGCCCCGCCCTCTCTATGCCCCGCCCTCTCTATGCCCCGCCCTTTCAAGTGGTAAGAGTTTCATTCATGGGCGGTTCGTGGGTGCAGAGATATAGCGATTTCAAATCGGGTCCATCTTTTTAAAACACCCGCTACAAAGACATCGCACGATCAAAGCATTTATACCAACTAGGTCGACTGAGCCGGAGGCAGCCGAAATTCTACGTCGTCAAATTCGCATCGGGATTTTCGAGACCCTTGCACATGACGATTGGTTTTGTGACTCTTACGAACGACACCGCGGGGATCTTTTAACGCCCCACTGCGAGGCCCGGCGGCGCTGCAGTGTTTGCTTTAGGGCTGCTACGTGCCCGCAGCGTTGACCACGGCGGCCTGCCGGAGTCGAACCGCGATAGCTCTGCAACGTTTCGGCGAAACTCGTTGCCGCAGGGTCATGCGCCTGCGTGTTGTGGGGAGTGGTGGCGCAGCGGTTAGCGTGCTGCGAAAATGAACCCCAGCCACCCGAGTTTGATCCCCGAGTTGGAGTCCCACGGCCAACACCAGTGATGATAATCTGAAACGGTCCTGGACCTCGCCTAGGTCAACTCAGCCTCAAATGAGTACCTGATACAATGTGTAAACATCGCCACTGGGGAGACAAAGGCGGTCGGGCGTGGTGCTGGCCACCCACCCGCTCGAGTGCCGTGCCGGCCTTCATAGGTGCTACTCGCTAACAGCACTTGCCCCTGCAGTCTGTTAAAGGCTACGCGGGGGTTCTGTGTCTTTGCGGGACTTCCCAGACCTCCACCGATCTACAGCGCGATCAGCAGGTGGCAGTACTGCAAGCAGTGGGTTCGTGATCCCGTCTGTGCGGACGTGCCTGTGTTCAAGTGTCGTGGGCTCTCACATTGCGCTCCCGGGCGAAACGCAAGACCCATTTGGCGTTTTTGCCTACACACAACACACACACACGCGCGCGCGCGAGTGGCCACGCCTGTTCTGGCAACAAATCTGCCCGTCGGGGAATCGCGAATTTACATCGCGACTCGCGTCCGCCGTGTCGTCCGAGGCGTTTTCAATTCACAGTGCTCGAAGCCGATGGAGGAAGTGACACAGACGACGACTGTCGGGCGAAAACGGATTCGGGCACCGCATTCGCCACGTGTACTTACGCTAGCACACACGTGGCGCGGCCTTGCGAGTTACGTTGCAGAGGTCTGTTCGTCGGTCGATTTGTTCGTGACTCTACTCTTGTCGATTCCAAATGCGTTGTGCGGCATGTGCAGTACTACAAAACATTATACACTACTAGAGTGAGGGAAAAAAAGTATTTGAGCCCCTGCTGATTTTGTACATTTGCCCACTGACAAAGAAATGCTCAGTCTATACTTTTAATGGTAGGTTTATTTGAACAGTGAGAGACAGAATAACAACAACAAAAATCCAGAAAAACGCATGTCAAAAATGTTATAAATTGATTTGCATTTTAATGAGGGAAATAAGTATTTGACCCCTCTGCAAAACATGACTTAGTACTTGGTGGCAAAACCCTTGTTGGCAATCACAGAGGTCAGACGTTTGTAGTTGGCCACCAGGTTTGCACACATCTCAGGAGGGATTTTGTCCCACTCCTCTTTGCAGATCTTCTCCAAGTCATTAAGGTTTCGAGGCTGACGTTTGGCAACTCTAACCTTCAGCTCCCTCCACAGATTTTCTATGGGATTAAGGTCTGGAGACTGGCTAGGCCACTCCAGGACCTTAATGTGCTTCTTCTTGAGCCACTCCTTTGTTGCCTTGGCTGTGTGTTTTGGGTCATTGTCATGCTGGAATACCCATCCACGACCCATTTTCAATGCCCTGGCTGAGGGAAGGAGGTTCTCACCCGAGATTTGACGGTACATGGCCCCGTCAATCGTCCCTTTGATGCGGTGAAGTTGTCCTGTCCCCTTAGCAGAAAAATACCCCCAAAGCATGTTTCCACCTCCATGTTTGACGGTGGGGATGGTGTTCTTGGGGTCATAGGCAGCATTCCTCCTCCTCCAAACATGGCGAGTTGAGTTGATGCCAAAGAGCTCCATTTTGGTCTCATCTGACCACAGCACTTTCAAATACTTTTTTCCCTCACTGTATACTACAATACATACTACCACACTACGATGTACTACACTACATTATATACTTCTATATACTACTACACCACATTATACACTACTACACTACATTATATACTGCTACACTACATTATATACGACTACATTATACACTACTACACTACATTATATAATACTACACTACATTATACACTACTACACTACATTATACACTACTACACTACATTATACACTACTACACTACATTATACACTACTACACTACACTATACACTACTACACTACACTATACACTACTACACTACATTATACACTACTACACTACATTATACACTACTGCACTACATTATACACTACTGAACTACATTATACACTACTACACTACATTATACACTACTACACTACATTATACACTACTACACTACATTATACACTACTACACTACATTATACACTACTACACTACATTATATACTACTACACTACACTATACACTTCTACACTATACACTACTATACTACATTATACACTACTACACTACATTATATACTACTACACTACATTATACACTACTACACTACATTATACACTACTACACTACATTATACACTACTACACTACACTATACACTACTACACTACATTATACACTACTACACTACATTATACATTACTACACTACATTATACACTACTACACTACATTATATACTACTGCACTACATTATACATTACTACACTACATTATACACTACTACACTACATTATATACTACTACACTACATTATACATTACTACACTACATTATATACTACTACACTACATTATACATTACTACACTACATTATACACTACTACACTACATTATATACTACTACACTACATTACAGTTAACGGCCGCCTACTTATGAACGAGTTAGGTTTTTGAGGTCTGTTCTTAAGTCGATTATGTGCGTAAGTCCAACTTTACTCTTGTCGATTCCAAACGCGTTGTACGGCATGTAAAGTACTACTACACATTATACACTACTATACTACATTAATACTACTACTACACTACATTATACACTACATTACATACTACTACACTACTATGTACCACACTACATTTTTACGACTACGCTACATTATATACTCTATACTACTACACTACATTATACACTACTACACTACATTATACACTACTACACTACATTATACACTACTACACTCATTATACACTACTAAACTACATTATACACGACTACATTATATACTACACTACATTATACACGACTACATTACAGTACAGGTACTCCTCTATTTACGAACCAGTTCGGTTCCAGAGGTCTGTTGCTAAGTCCAACTTATTGTACGGCGTGTACACTAAACACGGGGGATGGTGAAAGTGGCGTTCGTATTGGGATCAACTTTACACGAGTTGTGCTTGGCCCCACGTTATAGAAGGACCCGCGTAAAGGCAGACACGTGTCCACGCCTTCTCTTGGCGGAGTCCCGAGGCTGAAGTTTCTATGAGCAACACAACTTCCCGCGAAAGCGCTGCTCTTATCTGGATGATCTTGTGAGACGGAGTGAGTGAGACGGAGTGAGTGAGCTCTCCCCGTTCCCGACGGGGGAGGGTGGAGAGAAGGCGGTGCCTGAACCCCGGCTCAGCCTGCGCAGGCAAAGCGTCTCGGTGCCAAGGACGTCTCGGAGCGAAGACGGCCTGGAAGCCCATTGGGTAGAAGACGAGATTCGTCGCATTCTCGAAGAGAACTCGAGAATTAATGCAGGCGGAAAACAACCTCATGATCAGTTCCTGAAGAATTTTCATTTTGGACATCTCTGGGCTTAGCCCCCCTACTCCACCTCCCTCCCCACACCCCTCCCCACACCACCCCCACCATATCCCCCCCCTACCCCCCCACACCACCCCCACCATATCCCCCCCTACCCCCCCCCTACTCCACCTCCCTCCCCACACCCCTCCCTACACCACCCCCACCATATCCCCCCCCCTACCCCCCCACACCACCCCCACCATATCCCCCCCTACCCCTCCCTACTCCACCTCCCTCCCCACACCCCTCCCTACACCACCCCCACCATATCCCCCCCTACCCCCCCCCCCACTCCACGCCGCACAGCCCCCCCTACTCCGCCCCCCCCCACACCACCCCCCATAATCCATCCCCCCACTACCAGCTGCACATCCCCCACCACTCTCCCCACTCCACCCCCACATCCCTATCCCCTCTACTTCCCCTCCCACGTCCCTCTCCTACCCCCCCACTGCCCCCCCAACTACACCCCCACATCCCCCCCTACCCCCCCTAACCCCCCCCCACTCCCCCCCAACTACACCCCCTCTCCCCCCCTACTCCCCCTCCCATGTCCCTCCCTTACTCCCCCCTCTACTCCACCCCTCCTAATCCCCCCCCCCCACATCCCCCCCGACTCCCCCTCCCCGCCCGCCCGATCCCCCCCACATCACGCGCCAATGACCTCGCGGCATGGAGTCGCGAGGGGGGGGGGCGCTGGGGGGGGCGGTGGCGTCGGCGCGTGGCGGTGAATCATTGATGAGCGGCGTGGGCAGGGCACATGGGTGGTGAGGGTGGTGAGGTGAGGTGTGTGGTGAGGTGTGTGGTGAGGGTGTGGTGAGGTGTGTGGTGAGGGTATGGTGAGGTGTGTGGTGAGGGTGTGGTGAGGTGCATGAGGCTGGTGAGGTGAGGGTGTAGTGAGCGTGTGCTGGGCTGGTGTGGTGAGGGTGTGCTGGGCTGGTCTGGTGAGGTGTATGGGGCTGGTGTGGTGAGGGCGTGGTGAGGGTGTGCGGGGCTGGTGTGGTGAGGGTGTATGGGGCTGGTGTGGTGAGGGTGTGGTGAGGGTGTGCGGGGCTGGTGTGGTGAGGGTGTGGTGAGGTGTATGGGGCTGGTGTGGTGAGGGTGTGCGGGGCTGGTGTGGTGAGGTGTATGGGGCTGGTGTGGTGAGGGTGTGGTGAGGGTGTGCGGGGCTGGTGTGGTAAGGGTGTGGTGAGGTGTATGGGGCTGGTGTGGTGAGGGTGTGCGGGGCTGGTGTGGTGAGGTGTATGGGGCTGGTGTGGTGAGGTGTATGGGGCTGGTGTGGTGAGGTGTATGGGGCTGGTGTGGTGAGGGTGTGGTGAGGTGTATGGGGCTGGTGTGGTGAGGGTGTGCTGGGCTGGTGTGGTGAGGTGTATGGGGCTGGTGTGGTGAGGTGTATGGGGCTGGTGTGGTGAGGTGTATGGGGCTGGTGTGGTGAGGGTGTGGTGAGGTGTATGGGGCTGGTGTGGTGAGGGTGTGCTGGGCTGGTGTGGTGAGGATGTGGTGAGGGTGTGCTGGGTTGGTGTGGTGAGGGTGGGCTGGGCTGGTGTGGTGAGGGTGTGGTGAGGGTGTGCTGGGTTGGTGTGGTGAGGGTGTGCTGGGCTGGTGTGGTGAGGGTGTGGTGAGGGTGTGCTGGGTTGGTGTGGTGAGGGTGTGCTGGGCTGGTGTGGTGAGGGTGTGGTGAGGGTGTATGGGGCTGGTGTGGTGAGGGTGTGCTGGGCTGGTGTGGTGAGGTTGTGGTGAGGTGTATGGGGCTGGTGTGGTGAGGATGTGGTGAGAATGTATGGGGCTGGTGTGGTGAGGGTGTGCTGGGCTGGTGTGGTGAGGGTGTGGTGAGGGTGTATGGGGCTGGTGTGGTGAGGGTGTGGTGAGGGTGTGCTGGGTTGGTGTGGTGAGGGTGTGCTGGGCTGGTGTGGTGAGGGTGTGGTGAGGGTGTACGGGGCTGGTGTGGTGAGGGTGTGGTGAGGTGTATGGGGTTGGTGTGGTGAGGCTGTGCCGTGGTGTGGATAGCTGGCGGTATGTGGGAAGACATTGGGAGAGGCGATGGAGGCAGGTTTGTTATGTAAGGTGGTTCGTGAGGAGGTGTGGGTTGGCGCTTGCTTTGGTGTGGTATGATGGGGTGGTTGTGGTATGTTGGGGTGGTTGTGGTATGTTGGGGTAGTGTGGTATGTTGGGGTAGTGTGGTATGACGGGGGTGGTGTGGTATGATGGGGTGGTTGTGGTATGTTGGGGTGGTTGTGGTATGTTGAGGTAGTGTGGTATGACGGGTGGTGTGGTATGTTGAGGTAGTGTGGTATGACGGGGTAGTGTGGTATGATGGGGTGGTTGTGGTATGATGGGGTGGTGTGGTATGATAGTATAGCGACACCAACACGTTCTTGCTTTACGAAGAGCCTTTATTTCGGACACGACACTTTCTAGGCCCGGGAATCACTTCTTGATGCTTGAACTTCGTCTTCTCTCCACCTGTCCCCTCCCCTTGTGCTGTCCCCTTTTATAACCTCCGAGCCTCCTTTCTGGAAGCTTCGCTCACCCCATTCCCTTCAGCCAATTATCGTCCTCCTCCAACGGTTGTCAAACATCGCCCCTACAGTCAACTCTCGTTTACTGCCTTTTGCGTTTTAATCTCCTCTTTGAATCTCCCATCGTGACCAATCAGAGAACCTTGATTGACTCACTGACTGCCCATTCACACGTACGCTTTTGTCAGGTTAATAGTCTGTGGCCTCGGTTATTACATCAATCCCCCCCCCCCCCCCATTCTTTAAAAAACAAACGAGCTGTCCCAACTAACTCCACACACAACGTTGCGGGAACAACAGAGTGCAACAATTACATGCTGCGTCCAGGAACAGTGTTCACGTATTCGTACACATGTCGTACACATGTCGTCCACATGTTGTCCACATGTTGTCTGGGTTCTCGTTGCCGGACCGGCGTATGCTGCTGGGTCCAGCATCGCGTTGTCCTGCATTAGTCTCGGTCCTGTGGGTGGGACAGGAGCATGCACAGGATACGTAGATGCTCCGGGCAGCTGTCAATGGCTTGTCGGACACCCCAGACTCCGGCGGTATGTAGGGCATTGAGCTGAAGGTGCTTTGGTGATGGTGAAGGTGAGGTTGGAGGTGCGACGGGTGGGCATACCAATGGTGACATCCCGACTGTACATGCACGCACTGCGGCCGATTAACCTCCAGAATTTCAAACGCGCCCTGCCATGGCCGATGCAATTTGGGAGAGGTACGTAATGGGACCCGCGGGCAATGTAACAATGAAGTGTGTGAACCTGTCGCAGTGTATTTAGCTTTGTTTTAGAGGCATGTGCTTTCGGGGTGTCCGCCATTGCCGCTGTCCAGATTTCGAGCAATCGACTGAGCGTGATCTGCCGTACCCGAGGTAGGGAGAAAATCCCGTGGAGGCATGTGCGGTCAGCCTCTATGCTCCCAAGACCCCCCCCCCCGGAACAGGGAGATCCCAGTCAGTTTGCATTGTATCGACGACTTGGCAGAGCATTGCTGTTAGGGTTTCACAATACTATCCGTTTCAGGGTGGTACGGGGGAAGTGCGCACCTTCTTTGTACCCAAGCGCCTCGCACATCTCCCATAGAAGTTTTTATTTTTTTACGAAAAATTCCATTCCTGGTTGGTGAGGAGCTGCTCTGGATGGCCTTTGTCAATCATGTAACGTGAAGGAACGCATCAGTGATTGATGCTGCCGTTTGATCAGGCAGCGGCCAGGCCATCGGCCACCTTGTGAAATACTCAACCCCCACCAGCGTACATGTATTTCCCCTTTTTGAGCATGGGAAAGGCCCGAGAATATCAAGGGTGGCCAATAAGTTGACCCAAGAGACATTAATGGCCTGTAAGGGAAGCTGTGACCTGTGTGCCAGTGGTTTCCGACGCGCACACTCCGTGCAACTCGCGACCAAGCCATTAACATCAGCAGATATACGCGGCCGACATGAATCGCGTTGCAAGGTCAACAGCGTCTTACGGCATTATGGACCTCCCGTGTCAATCTGCCCCAAAGGGATGTGGGATCCACCAGGCATCGTCTGCGAGCGATTTCGTCCCACCCCATCAACAGTCCCTCGTGTAGTATAAATGGAGACCCTACTGGGGAGGTTGACGTGGATATAGGTCTACCTTTACCCCGTGGCACAAGGGTAGCAGGCTGGTGTCACCGACCTGCAGCTGTCCCCACTCGGTGTACGTGCAGTCCCTGCACGGTTCCTCTGCAGGTGGCTCCGCGGGCTAAAATGCTGTTATTGTTGAGTTATCCGACTCTAAAGATAAAGGTACCACACGACCTAGCACCGTCCCCGTCTGAACAGTGTTCGGACCCTCCCCAACATTGAGCACTTGCAGGAACAGTCTTTGGTCCGCGTTAACCCGCGGGTCGTTGCCTTTGACGGGGAGACCACAGTTGGCAAGTCAACCCACGTCATCACTAGTGGTTTGCGGTATCGTGAGGGTGCCAACATCTGTATACCTGGAGGTAGGGTCGCGGACTCACTAACCAGTGCCTGCACAGACAAACACTGACCCACTGGTTGCAGGAATTTCTATGCAACCCTGGTCGAGTATCTAGAGGGGCATCCTAATTAAGAAATCGTTTCCCAGCAGGCATGGAACTGTCAGCATGCTGGAGACCAGTATAGGTCCCGACAATGTAAGCTCCCCTATTTGCACCCACACATCAATCTGCCCTACAATCCCCATGTTACCGCCGTTATCCATCACATAAGTGCTGGTGACCGGCACTAAGCAAGGGCAACTGGACGGTAACAAGTCATATATAAATGTCGAAATGATGGTGGCCGATGCCCCCGTATCAATTAAAATGCAGATCTCTACTACTGTTGTCAGTGCCGACAGCAGTGGGTCGCTCCTGCACCCGCACGCAATGTGCCCTGGTGTGCGGCAGTGATGGCAGGTGATAGGTGGGCTCCGACACGGAGTCGCCATCTCCCCTCTCGTCCCCCATCCCCGAGGTCGCTGTAGAGTTGTCTCATTGGGCCCCGTCCACCCGTGGACTGCCACCACTCCTCGCAGCGGCCCTCCGCTACCTCCAACTTTCGCCACGACGGGCGGGCCCCCGCCGACGGCAACCCTTGCTCTGCAGCCTGAGCAGGAGGAGCAGGCACCGCTCCCAGGGACCTCATCTCTCAGTGCCACTACTCGGGTCCACCGGTTCATTTTTTCCTGTGCCCGCAAACACCGGACTACCCACAAGGAGGCCTATGCTTCCTCATCCAGGGCCAGCATTCTCTCCATCACGATTGAGTCCACCACCGCTTCATCCAGCAGAGGGTAAGCCACCTACCCGAGTGCCATCAGAGCACTGCGGTAGACGAGGGGCGACTCTGCTTTCTCTCGCACTGTTGGAACTTCCTCTTCACGTTGGATGGTGGGTTGAATACTTCAGCTATCTCGCGGCAGGCTGCTTGTAGCGTGGCCCTTCGCTCTGCCGGTGTGGCCTTGAAGACGGCGAGGGTTTCATCGTTAAGGCTAACTGGTAGTGCCCTTAACACCCATTCCTCCGTCCAGTCCATGGCTTGGTACGGGGCCTTGAACCATCCGGTGAAGGCTCCCCAGTCGCCTCCTGCTGCCACGAACTCCTTAACCAGCCTCAGCCGGCGAGGTCTGTCGGCTGCTCTCTCACGCGCTGCGGGAACCGCCTCCCGTGATGGTGCCCAGACCATCGCTGTCGCCGCCGCTGTTGTCGGCTGAATGGTTCCAATCGCCGGTTCCACGGTTCCTGGCCTCCCCTCTTTCTCGGCAAGGTGTAGCATGAGCCGGACAACCGCGTTCGTGAGGCGGTCTACTCGTCCTTCCAGCCCTTCCATCCGTCGGCTACCAGCGGCGTTTGGATGAGTGGACGCTCCCGTTGTTGCGGCTGCCCCTTTTCTATCGCCGCTGGTGCCACCACAGCCTCTCTCGCGTCCCTGAGGTTGGTTTCCGGGTCCTCTTCACCCCGGGACGTTCTGGATGAAAAGCTCCTTGTCGTCGGACGTCACTTTTGGGTTCTTTCATCGGCTTGTGCGCGATATCTTTCAGAGACCCCATTCTTGTGACATCAGTTGTAGGATGCCAACACACGTTATTGTTTTTCTAAGAGCCTTTATTTTCGGACACAACACTCTGTATAGGCCTGGGCATCGCTTCTTGATGCTTGAACTTCATCGTATGTCCAACTGTCCCCTCCTCCGAGCCCCCTTTCTGGAAGCTTCGCTCACCCCGTTTCCTTCAGCCAATCCTCGTCATCCTCCTCCATCGGGTGCCAGCTGTCGCCCCTACACTCAACCCTCGTTTCCCGCCTGTTACGTTTGAGTCTCTCCTCCAATCTCTTTGAGCTCTTATCCCAACCAATCGGCTTTGAGGCCTCCCCACACCAATCATAGGCCTTGATTGACTCCTTGACTGTCCGTTCACACGTCCGCTTGTCAGGTAAGTGGTCTGTTGCCTCAGTCATTTGAATAGGGATGGTGTCGCATAATAGGGTGGTGTGGTATGATAGGGATGGTGTGGTATGAGGTGGTACTGAATTTGTATTGGGTGCGTTGAGGGGCAGTGTGGTGAGGCGTTGAGCGGTGAGGTGTGGGGTGCCGTGGGAAAGAGGGCGCGGCGGTGGCTATGAGATGTTAACAACCTCGCCTGGTACACAGGAGGTCGTGGGCTCGGTCCCGACCCTAACGCCTGCTGCTGCTGCTGCTGTATATTTGGGGTTTGGGGCGTCTTCTCTCCCCGTGGTCGGTCCTCCGGTTTTTCCTTCCACATTTTTAGAATTAACATCACGTGTTGAGAGTTAACATCACGTGTTGAGAGTTAGCATCACGTGTTTAGAATTAACATCACGTGTTGAGAGTTAACATCACGTGTTTAGAGTTAACATCACGTGTTTAGAGTTAGCATCACGTGTTTAGAATTAACATCACGTGTTTAGAGTTAACATCACGTGCTTAGAGTATTTGGCTGCTATAATTAGTGGCAAATGTCGCTTCTGATAAAAGCTATATATACTGTACCTGCTAAAATTAAGAATAGTTTAATTGTTTTAATAGAGTGGTGAGGCGTGGCATCGTGTGGCGTGTGAAGCAGCGATGAGAGATGGAGGGAGGTGGCAAGGGAAGGAGTGGTGAGGGGTGATGTGGGAAGGAATGGTGAGGTGTGGCGTGGTGAGGTTTTGGTGAGGTGTGGCGTGGTGAGGTTTTGGTGAGGTGTGGCGTGGTGAGGTTTTGGTGAGGTGTGGCGTGTTGAGGTTTTGGTGAGGTGTGGCGTGGTGAGGTTTTGGTGAGATGTGGATGCGCCGTGCAGGTCACGTGTGACCCCTCAGCCGCTTGCAGTCGACGCATTCGTGGCCCCCCTAAAGCCTCAACAACAACAAATCTCAACAACAACAAATCTCAACAACAACAAATCTCAACAACAACAAATCTCAACAACAACAAATCTCAACAACAACAAATCTCAACAACAAATCTCAACAACAACAAATCTTAACAACAACAAATCTCAACAACAACAAATCTCAACAACAACAACAAATCTCAACAACAACAACAATAAATCTCGCATCCGACAAACGCCGCCTCGCCAAGTTCATGGCAAAAAATAAATGATTACGGCAGCTGTCAACTCGAACATTTTAACTTCGATAATCTCATAAATAAAACAGAAATAACTCGCAAAATGCGATGCTTTTTCTTTGTTCGACAGCAAAATATTGCGGACCAGTCAATCGATCCTCCCTGCCCGAGACACACAACTATCATTTATTTGAGGCAAAACAATCACGAGCGACGTTTGCGGAGGACATGCAATCATCAATTGACAGGCTCGTGTCGAACTTAGGACGCGCGTCTATCACTCCCTGCATCATCACGTTCCATGAAATAGATAAAAAATGTATTACTCCTCCACGACATTCTGGTCGGGTCTGCTGCACCTTATAAAAAGGTAATTATTAATAATAATAATAGTTGTTGTTGTTGTTGCTTTAGGCGACGGTGACGCGCCGCTAGTGCGCCGACCGTTGCAGAGATTCGCGGTTCAACACCCGGCGGCCGCCCCGGTCAGTACTGCGCCGCGTTGCATTCACGGAGGATTAGGAGGGTGATGCAGACGGCACAGCTGCCACCGCACTGTCTAAGCGAGTGGCCGTGCAGGGTGGCCAGGCGTTGTGGGCGCCGCGGTGGCTATGAGATGTTAACTCCCTCGCCTGGTGTGCAGGAGGTCGTAGGTTCAATCCCGATCTTGACGACGCCTGCTGCTGTGTATTTGGAGTTTGCAGTGTCTCTCTCATCATCATCATCACGGTGGCTATGCGATGTTAACTACCTCGCCTGCTATGCAGGAGGTCGTGGGTTCAATCCCGACCCTGACGCCTGATGTTGTGTATCTGGAGTTTGCGGTGTCTCTCTCATCATCATCATCACGGTGGCTATGAGATGTTAACTACCTCGCCTGGTATGCAGGAGGTCGTAGGTTCAATCCCGATCTTGACGACGCCTGGTGCTGTGTATTTGGAGTTTGCGTGTCTCTCAATCTGCCCGTGGCCGCGTGAATTTGTCTCCGGGTCCTTCGATTGTTGCCCTCCACATTTATAAACACGCGTTTACGGAATGTAGCCGCTACACACGTCCACGCGACGATAAGCCACTTAGTTATCTTTTGTGGTGGCCAGCTCGCTCTCGAAAAAGAGCGACTCCACATCTCAGTGGGGCCTTACCGGGTAAAAATAGAAGTTGTAGTTTAAATAATACAAATATTTTGCCATCCTTTAACAAAATGAACTCCGCACGTGACACAATTTGGTCAAATCATTCAGCAACACCCCCCCCCCCCCAATCAATCCCGACTGGCAGACGCAAGATCCGTCTGTGAAAGGCAGCCTTGCGTTACACACGCATGGCACGATGAAGACAGGTGTAGTCTATGACTCATGAACAGGTGTAGTCTATAACTCGTGAACAGGTATAGTCTATAACTCATGAACAGGTGTAGTCTATGACTCGTGAACAGGTGTAGTCTATAACTCATGAACAGGTGTAGTCCATGACTCGTGAACAGGTGTAGTCTATGACTCATGAACAGGTGTAGTCTATAACTCGTGAACAGGTGTAGTCTATAACTCGTGAACAGGTGTAGTCTATGACTCATGAACAGGTGTAGTCTATGACTCATGAACAGGTGTAGTCCATGACTCATGAATAGGTGTAGTCTATGACTCATGAACAGGTGTAGTCTATAACTCGTGAACAGGTGTAGTCTATGACTCATGAACAGGTGTAGTCTATGAATCATGAACAGGTGTAGTCTATAACTCATGAACAGGTGTAGTTTATGACTCATGAACAGGTGTAGTCTATGACTCATGAACAGGTGTAGTCTATGACTCATGAACAGGTGTAGTCTATGACTCGTGAACAGGTGTAGTCTATGACTCACGAACAGGTGTTGTCTATGACTCATGAACAGGTGTAGTCTATGACTCATGAACAGGTGTAGTCTATGACTCATGAACAGGTGCAGTCTATGACTCATGAACAGGTGTAGTCTATGACTCATGAACAGGTGTAGTGTATGACTCATGAACAGGTGTAGTCTATAACTCATGAACAGGTGTAGTCTAATGACTCATGAACAGGTGTAGTCTATAACTCGTGAACAGGTGTAGTCTATGACTCATGAACAGGTGTAGTCTATGACTCATGAACAGGTGTAGTCTATAACTCGTGAACAGGTGTAGTCTATGACTCATGAACAGGTGTAGTCTATGAATCATGAACAGGTGTAGTCTATAACTCATGAACAGGTGTAGTTTATGACTCATGAACAGGTGTAGTCTATGACTCATGAACAGGTGTAGTCTATGACTCATGAACAGGTGTAGTCTATGACTCATGAACAGGTGTAGTCTATGACTCGTGAACAGGTGTAGTCTATGACTCACGAACAGGTGTTGTCTATGACTCATGAACAGGTGTAGTCTATGACTCATGAACAGGTGTAGTCTATGACTCATGAACAGGTGCAGTCTATGACTCATGAACAGGTGTAGTCTATGACTCATGAACAGGTGTAGTCTATGACTCATGAACAGGTGTAGTCTATAACTCATGAACAGGTGTAGTCTAATGACTCATGAACAGGTGTAGTCTATAACTCGTGAACAGGTGTAGTCTATGACTCATGAACAGGTCTAGTCTATGACTCATGAACAGGTGTAGTCTATAACTCATGAACAGGTGTAGTCTATGACTCATGAACAGGTGTAGTCTATAACTCGTGAACAGGTGTAGTCTATGACTCATGAACAGGTGTAGTCTATGAATCATGAACAGGTGTAGTCTATAACTCATGAACAGGTGTAGTTTATGACTCATGAACAGGTGTAGTCTATGACTCATGAACAGGTGTAGTCTATGACTCATGAACAGGTGTAGTCTATGACTCATGAACAGGTGTAGTCTATGACTCGTGAACAGGTGTAGTCTATGACTCACGAACAGGTGTTGTCTATGACTCATGAACAGGTGTAGTCTATGACTCATGAACAGGTGTAGTCTATGACTCATGAACAGGTGCAGTCTATGACTCATGAACAGGTGTAGTCTATGACTCATGAACAGGTGTAGTATATGACTCATGAACAGGTGTAGTCTATAACTCATGAACAGGTGTAGTCTAATGACTCATGAACAGGTGTAGTCTATAACTCGTGAACAGGTGTAGTCTATGACTCATGAACAGGTGTAGTCTATGACTCATGAACAGGTGTAGTCTATAACTCATGAACAGGTGTAGTCTATGACTCATGAACAGGTGTAGTCTATAACTCGTGAACAGGTGTAGTCTATGACTCATGAACAAGTGTAGTCTATGACTCATGAACAGGTGTAGTCTATGACTCATGAACAGGTGTAGTCTATGACTCATGAACAGGTGTAGTCTATGACTCATGAACAGGTGTAGTCTATGACTCATGCACATGTGAAGTCTATGACTCGACAAAAATGAAAAGTCCGTGGGTATTGTGAGTTTCTATAAGTCGATGCATCTCTGTTTTGAGTCGATGGGTCTCTGTGTGAGTCAATGGATCTCTATGCTCATCATGGGTCTCTATGCGAGTCAATCGGTCTCTGTGTGAGTCAATGGATCTCTATGCTCATCATGGGTCTCTGTGGGAGTCAATGGGTCTATGTGTGAGTCAATGGGTCTCTGTGTGAGTCAATGGGTCTCTGTGTGAGTCAATGGGTTTCTGTGTGAGTCTATGGTTGTCTATGTGAGTCAATGGGTCTCTGTGTGAGTCAATGGATCTCTATGCTCATCATGGGTCTCTGTGTGAGTCAATGGGTCTCTGTGTGAGTCAATGGGTCTCTATGCTCATCATGGGTCTCTGTGTGAGTCAATGGATCTCTGTGTGAGTCAATGGATCTCTATGCTCATCATGAGTCTCTGTGTGAGTCAATGGGTTTCTGTGTGAGTCAATGGGTCTCTGTGTTTGTCAATGGGTCTCTGTGTGAGTCAATGGGTCTCTATGCTCATCATGGGTCTCTGTGTGAGTCAATGGGTCTCTGTGTGAGTCAATGGATCTCTATGCTCATCATGGGTCTCTGTGGGAGTCAATGGGTCTCTGTGTGAGTCAATGGGTCTCTGTGTGAGTCAATGGATCTCTGTGCGAGTCAATGGGTGTCTGTGTGAGTCAATGGGTCTCTGTGTGAGTCTATGGTTGTCTATGTGAGTCAATGGGTCTCTGTGTGAGTCAATGGATCTCTATGCTCATCATGGGGCTCTGTGTGAGTCAATGGGCCTCTGTGTGAGTCAATGGGTCTCTATGCTCATCATGGGTCTCTGTGTGAGTCAATGGATCTCTGTGTGAGTCAATGGATCTCTATGCTCATCATGAGTCTATGTGTGAGTCAATGGGTCTCTGTGTGAGTCAATGGGTCTCTATGTGAGTCAATGGGTCTCTATGCTCATCATGGGTCTCTGTGGGAATCAATGGGTCTCTATGTGAGTCAATGGGTCTCTATGCTCATCATGGGTCTCTGTGTGAGTCAATGGGGCTCTGTGTGAGTCAATGGATCTCTATGCTCATCATGGGTCTCTGTGGGAGTCAATGGGTCTCTGTGTGAGTCAATGGGTCTCTGGGTGAGTCAATGGATCTCTGTGCGAGTCAATGGGTCTCTGTGTGAGTCTATGGTTGTCTATGTGAGTCAATGGGTCTCTGTGTGAGTCAATGGATCTCTATGCTCATCATGGGGCTCTGTGTGAGTCAATGGGCCTCTGTGTGAGTCAATGGGTCTCTATGCTCATCATGGGTCTCTGTGTGAGTCAATGGATCTCTGTGTGAGTCAATGGATCTCTATGCTCATCATGAGTCTCTGTGAGTCAATGGGTCTCTGTGTGAGTCAATGGGTCTCTATGTGAGTCAATGGGTCTCTATGCTCATCATGGGTCTCTATGCTCATCATGGGTCTCTGTGTGAGTCAATGGGTCTCTATGTGAGCTGTTGGGTCTCTGTGGGCATTTTAAATGGCACGCGTGAGTTCCTCCCACTCGTGCCATTCGTGACGCTATTTGGGATTGCTCGCTCGGTTTCCATTGGACATCGTTCCGGCTGTTTATACCTTCACTGGTCGAGTTATTCCTAAATACACACATCCCCCACACCTGGTTTAGTGTACACGCAGCCCCCTGTTAAGCGCCCTCCCTTCCCACGTCATGCGCCACGCAGTCCCCTGTCAACCCTCCCGGCCACCGACTCGTTCCACCCGAGGAGCCGGTTTGAATCACGAAGCCCACCCAGGGATCGAGATCCAGAGACTCGGCGTAGTCAACGCGTTGCGGCGTTCGCGACACGGCCACATTGTGAAGCCAGTGAGCCACCCACTCATTCAGGTCCCCCCGCCCCCACCAGGGCACATACATCCACGACCGCGAGATACTTTTAGGATGATGCCTTTTTTTTGTACTTTGAACAAAGACTTCCGCGCGGGTTGCAAGAGGCACTTGCAACCCGCCACCGGGCGTGGCCGCGCGCGACGCCCGACGTTTCGCTCCCAGCTGGGGCTGTGGACGTGTCGGCGTCTACGGGCACGGGTGGGCAGACGGCATCACAACGCAAACCCGGGGGGGGGGGGGGGGGGGGGCAGCAGCCCCGTGACGTCACGGTCGACCCCTTAAATGGAGCTGCTGAACTCTCTCATTGGTGGTCGCTACTTACATTTGGCAGCCGCCGCTTTCCCATTCAAACGTGCGGCAGTGGCGGCGGTAGTGGCAACGGCGGTGGTGGTAGTGGCGGTGGTGGTGGCGGTGGTGGTGGTAGTGGCGGTGGTGGTAGTGGCGGTGGTGGTGGCGGCGGCGGTGGCGGTGGTGGTGGCGGTGGTGGTGGTAGTGGCCGTGGTGGTGGTAGTGGTGGTGGCTGCGGCGGCAGTGGCGGTGGTGACGACACCACCGCGAGTCGTAATCTTGTTTTGATGGTCACCGTCCGCCGTGGAAATTATTCCAGAAATGAATCGAGAAGCCGTCCGACTCAAGCCCAGGGCACGAGTACAGGTTGCCGCGGTGGCGAGGAGATGTCAACTACCTCGCCTGGTACGCAGGAGGACGTGGGTTCCATCCCGACGCTGACGCCCGCCGCTGCTGCTGCTGCTGCGTATTTGGAGTTTGCGCCGTCTCTCTCCCCGTGGTCGCGTGGATCTTACTCCGGCTCCTCCGGCTCCTCCCATCACATTTCGAATCGGCGTCGCGTGTTCAGAGTACTTGGCTGCTATAAATTTCCACGCGGCGATAAGCCAACCTCGTTGGGGCTACCATTTGCGACGACCCACGCAGCGGTGACCGAATTCTGCGTCTCAAAACGACGCGCGGCGCCCCCCCGACCGTGCCGGATGAAATCGCTCGGCAACGAGCCAAACGCACGCACGTCCGCATGGGAGAGAGAGAGAGAGAGACGCCAACACCGCGCACACGCACGCCGATGTGAAATGTTGCCAGGCACGTGGGAAATGCGCCCGTGTGTGTGTGTGTGCGCACGTGGCCATTAAGTTGTTTTATTTCCATCTCGCCACACGACCAATTCCCGTGACGCTGCGCGGGTGGGGGGGGGGGATGGTGGGGAGTGGTCGCACGCGGTGTGGCCACAACGGGTTTCCACGATTCAGGTGTCGGCCACAGAGGCTGTGGACGCGCCCGGGTGTGCGCGTCCACTATCCGCCGTCGCCTGTAGCCGTGTGGGTGCCGCGTCCCGAGGGCAGTAGCCAACTGATTGTTGGCGACGTCAGCGTCGTCAGCAACAGCAACAACAACAACCAGCTAAGACACTGCCAAGGGGCCACGCACAGGCGCAGGCTGTCACCACCAATAACAACAACCACAGGATTGGTGGTGGCTTTTGTAGGGTGATGGTTGATCGTGCTGCTGCTGCTGTTGTTGGGTGGTACAGGGACTCCTCCAATTACGAACATTCGACTTAAGAACTTTCAGAAATATAAACAAACCTCCCTGTATATCCAGTAGTCCATTTGGACCGAAAGTCGTAAGTTCAACCGCCGCTGAATAGATATCGGTGGTGGTGGCATCTACATCTGCAGAACGTGAACAACCAGTGGCATCTACATCTGCAGAACGTGAAGAACCAGTGGCATCTACATATGCAAAATGCAAAGAACCAGTGTCATCTACATCTGTAGAACGCGAAGAACCAGTATTATTTACCTATGCAGAACATGAAGAACCAGTGGCATCTACATCTACAGGGGATTATACAACTTTTAAAGCCATTCCCCGTGTTTAGTGTACACGCCGTGCAACATGTTTGGAATTGACAGGTGTAAAGTTGGACTTATGAACAAATCGACTTACGAACAGACACCTCTGGAACATAACTCGTTCGTATGTCGAGGAGTCCCTATACAGGCAGAAGGCCGCGCCACACGTGTGTGTGTGTGCTAGCGTGTGTACACGTGTGTGTGTGTGCTAGCGTGTGTACACGTGTGTGTGTGTGCTAGCGTGTGTACACGTGTGTGTGTGCTAGCGTGTGTACACGTGTGTGTGTACACGTGTGTGTGTGCTAGCGTGTGTACACGTGTGTGTGTGCACGTGTGTGTGTGCTAGCGTGTGTACACGTGTGTGTGCTAGCGTGTGTACACGTGTGTGTGTACACGTGTGTGTGCTAGCGTGTGTACACGTGTGTGTGTACACGTGTGTGTGCTAGCGTGTGTACACGTGTGTGTGTACACGTGTGTGTGCTAGCGTGTGTACACGTGTGTGTGCTAGCGTGTGTAAACGTGTGTGTGTGCTAGCGTGTGTACACGTGTGTGTGCTAGCGTGTGTACACGTGTGTATGTACACGTGTGTGTGTACTAGCGTGTGTACACGTGTGTGTGTACACGTGTGTGTGTACACGTGTGTGTGTGCACGTGTGTGTGTGCTAGCGTGTGTACACGTGCGTGTGTACACGTGTGTGTGTGTACACGTGCGAGCCTCCACTGCCAATTCTCCACTGCTGGATGAGGTTCCTCCGGACGCAAACTCCACCCACGAGCAGTGGCTTGGAGCTCCTCCCCATCGTCAGTGTCGGGGTCAGCAGGTGGACGTTCCACGTTACTGTGACGGGGCCAATTCCTCCCTGATGAAAGGAAAGACAGTGGCACCATGCTGTGTAGGGAGCGTGGGTGCACAGCTGCGTGAGCCTCGAAACCTCCACCCCCTAGCCCCCAAACCCCCACCCTCTGTCCCCCAAACCCCCACCCCCTATCCCCCAACCCCCCACCCTCTGTCCCCCAACCCCCCACCCCCCACCCCCTATCCCCCAAACCCCCACCCTCTGTCCCCCACCCTCTGTCCCCCACCCCCCCCCACCGCCTATCCTCCACCCCCCGATCCCCGACGCGAACAAAGTGGTGGCACTCATCACATCGACCCTGAAAGGAGGGGTGACGGTGGTGATGATGATGATGGCGGTGATGAAGATCATGACATCGACAGTGATTTCATGATGACGATAACGATGATGGTGTTGTTGTTGTGATCATGATGATGGTGTTGTTGTGATGATGATCATGATGATGGTTTTGTTGTGATGATGATCATGATGATGGTGTTGTTGTGATGATGATCATGATGATGGCGTGTTGTTGTGATGATGATCATGATGATGGTGTTGTTGTGATGATGATCATGATGATGGCGTGTTGTTGTGATGATGATCATGATGATGGCGTTGTTGTGATGATGATCATGATGATGTTGTTGTTGTGATGATGATCATGATGATGGTGTTGTTGTGATGATCATGATGATGGTGTTGTTGTGATGATGATAATGATGATGGTGTTGTTGTGATGATGATCATGATGATGGTGTTGTTGTGATGATGATCATGATGATGGTGTTGTTGTGATGATGATAATGATGATGGTGTTGTTGTAATGATGATCATGATGATGGTGTTGTTGTGATGATGATCATGATGACGGTCTTGTGATGATGATCATGATGATGGTGTTGTTGTGATGATGTTGTGATGGTGGTGGTGTTGTGATGATGATCATGGTGAAGGTGATGATTGCTATCAGTGCACTTGGCTGCAACTGGAACTCTTGTGTGTTTTTGTGTGTTTGTGTGTCTGTGTGTATGTGTTTGTGTGTGTGCTGTGTGTTTGTGTGTCTGTGTGTGTGTCTATTTGTGTGTGTCTGTGTGTCTGTGTGTGTTTGTGTGTGTGTGTGTGTCTGTGTGTCTGTGTGTGTGTTTGTGTGTGTCTGTGTGTGTGTGTTTGTGTGTGTGTCTGTGTGTGTGTTTGTGTGTATGTGTGTTTGTGTGTGTGTTTGTATGTGTTTGTGTGTGTGTGTTTGTGTGTGTCTGTGTGTGTTTGTGTGTGTGTTTGTATGTGTCTGTGTTTGTTTGTGTGTATGTGTTTGTGTGTATGTGTTTGCGTGTATCTGTGTGTTTGTGTGTTTGTGCGTGTTTGTGTGTTTCTGTGTGTGTGTATTTATTGTTCATGCTCAGTCTACCTAGGGGAATCTCAAACCCGGGCGTGCATAGCACTGTATCGGTGCATGTGTTACGATGTGTGGAACGTGAAACACCACTACACACACACAAACCACACACACACATACAATACTGCACACACATAAACTTCACACACTATACACACTACACAAACTACATACACTACCCACACACACAAACCACACACACATACAATACTACACACACACTACCCACACACACAAACCACACACGCAATATTACACACACATAAACTACACAAACTATACGCACACAAACCCCTATACCATCCCTAATACTGACCCCTATACCATCCCTAACACTGACCCCTATACCATCCCTAACACTGACCCCTATACCATCCCTAATACTGACCCCTATACCATCCCTAACACTGACCCCTATACCATCCCTAACACTGACCCCTATACCATCCCTAACACTGACCCCTATACCATCCCTAACACTGACCCCTATACCATCCCTAACACTGACCCCTATACCATCCCTAATACTGACCCCTATACCATCCCTAACACTGACCCCTATACC
Organism: Petromyzon marinus; assembly: GCF_048934315.1. Classification (NCBI taxonomy): domain Eukaryota; kingdom Metazoa; phylum Chordata; class Hyperoartia; order Petromyzontiformes; family Petromyzontidae; genus Petromyzon; species Petromyzon marinus. The sequence continues at coordinate 4,442,923 of NC_133705.1, forward strand.
ATCCTTAACACTGACCCCTATACCATCCCTAACACTGACCCCTATACCATCCCTAACACTGACCCCTATACCATCCCTAACACTGACCCCTATACCATCCCTAACACTGACCCCTATACCATCCCTAACACTGACCCCTATACCATGCCTAATACTGACCCCTATACCATCCCTAATACTGACCCCTATACCATCCCTAACACTGACCCCTATACCATCCCTAACACTGACCCCTATACCATCCCTAATACTGACCCCTATACCATCCCTAATACTGACCCCTATACCATCCCTAATTCGATCCTTGCCCTAATACATTATCCTGGATTATAGCCGCCATACAATACTGGAGTCTTGGCACTATTCACACTCACTAAGCCGATAAACGGCAGCCCTTAACACTAATAATTATTATAAGAGTACAGCACGAGCCATAATAACTCTCACCAAACCACAAGTCACATCCCAAACTGTAATCACCACGACTCCCTCACTACACCATCCCCACGACATCATACAGACCTCACACATCTCACCACACTGAGACAACGTCATGCCACCACCCCTACCACACCTACCAAACCACCCCTACCACACCTACCACACCACCCCTACCACACCACCCCTGCCACACAACCATACCACACCACACCTACCACACCACACCTACCACACCACATCTACCATACCACTCCTACCACACCACACCTACCACACCACACCTACCACACCACACCTACCACACCTGCCACACCACACCTACCACACCGCATCTACCACACCTACCACACCACACCTATCCACCCACACCGCACTACCCTCACCTAACCATACTTCACCAGACCTACCACACTACCCCTACCTAACCATACTTCACCACAGTAACCACACCACTCCGACCTTCACCTCTACCTACCTACTTTACCACCCCAACCACGGAGATAACACAAAGATCCCCCGTATAGTCTTTCACAGACTGTTGGGGCAAGAGCTGTTAGCGAGTAGCATTCTATGAAGGCCGGCACGGCACACGAAGGGGCGGGTGGCCAGCACCAGGCCCGGCCGCCTTTGTCTCCCCGGTGACTTACCACTTTCAACCACAACGATCCCCTCCGAGCCGCCACCCACCCAAACCTCCATCACGCCCACTCCACCACCTCCACCGCCGCCACCACCACCACCACCACGCCCACTCCACCACCGCCACCACCACCACCGCCACCACCACCACGCCCACTCCACCACCGCCACCACCGAGTTCCCGAATCGTTGTCGCGGTGGGGAGGCCAAAATCGTGGTGGTTTGCGGTGGTGACATCACCCCCCCTCCCCATAACCCCCCCTCCCCATAACCTCCCCCTCCCCATCACCCCCCCTCCCCATAACCCCCCCTCCCCATAACCCCCCCTCCCCATAACCCCCCCTCCCCATAACCCCACATCACCACCACCCCACAGCCCCCGTCTGTGTGTCTGCGGGCTCCCGTTTAGGAGAGACGAGAAAAAGAGTGACTCAGCACGAACAGAGAGAGAGAGAAAGAACCCAGTAAAATAATAAATCATTCGCCCATCGTTGGGATTTAAAAGCGGACATCACGGCACTTGCGGGTTGGGTGATGGATCCATCATTGTTTGCCAACATCATCTTCTCGCGGTCCGCAGTCCAGCACGCTGCGTTTGAAAGTAATCCGTGCTCGGATTACTCTGGCCAGATACCGGCGGTGTAATGTTGAAGTGATCCGTACTCGGATTACTTTTGCAAGGTGGAACGGTGGCACGAGTTTTCCCTTCAACCCACAGTGGGGAAATATGGTCATAACAATCCCCCAAAGAAGCGACACAGCCAAGGGTGGCCTTCATCCAGCAGCGGACTGGAGACGATATTCATCTCCACTGTTGCGCAGACCATTCCACGTTCCGGTGGCAGGGTCAGTCCATCCACAGAACAGCCGCTGTCGACTCCGCACATAGTGCTTGCTACACGCAATTACTTTACCGACCCCAGCCGTCGGAATTGTGATGGTGGTGATGATGATGATGACCGGCTAAGTCTACATCTTACCTTGTGTGCCAGGTCACAAAACCAACGTGTGCCGATCAACAGGCGCGCCGGGGTGGTGGAGAGGGATCAATAGATGTGTCACCCAACAAATGCGCCACTCTCCCCTGGTGTGCCGTTCACCGGACGTGTCACAAGACCAAGGTGTGCCAATCGGCGAGTGTGCCGGCGTTCTTCAGCAGGGTGGTGGTGTGTGTGTGGGTGGGTGCCACTACCGGGGCGCGTGACAGCAATGTTTGGCGTGGTTGTGCGAGCTTCCGCCGATGTCTGTCGGCTGCCACGGACGCGGGCGTCAAGCGAAGCGAAGGCCAAACAATGATGCGGGATTGGTAAAGGCAAGCCCTGACACGCGCTCACACACACACACACACGCGCGCGCGCACTCGTACACACGCACACACAAATACTCCTATACACTCATACACACGCACTCCTATACACACACACTCATACGCACACACACACTCATACGCACACACACACGCACGCACTCCTATACACACACTCCTATACACACGCACACACACTCCTATACACTCATACACACACACACTCTCGTACACACACACTCCTATACACACACATCACACCTATACACACACACTCGTACGCACACATACACACGCACACCAATACACGCACACACATCTATACACACACATCACACCTATACACACACACTCATACACACTCATACACACACACTCATACACACACACTCGTACACGCACACCTATACACGCACACACTCATACACACAAAACAAAACAAAGAACCCCCGTGTAGCCTTAACAGACTGTGGGGGCAAGTGCTGTTAGCGAGCACCTATGAAGGCCGGAACGGCACACGAGGGGGTGGGTGGCCAGCACCACGCCCGGCCGCCTTTGTCTCCCTAGTGGCGATGTTTACTACACACCTCACCAGGTACTCATTTTAGGCCGAGACGACCTAGGGGAGGAGGCCCAGGACCGGTTCAGGAAATCGTCACGTGGTGTTGGCCGTGGGACAAGTGCTGTTAGCGAGCAACTATCAACTATCACTAACGTCATCACCAGTGCCAGCCATTCACTATCAGTGACACATCGTGAGTGGCACATCAATACTACCTAATGACCCACTCACACGTGCAAAGACAAAGACCCACCCCCGAATAGCTCTGGACAGACTTAATACAGAGTTTTGTTTGGGTTAGATCGCGTCAGTATAAATGTGTCGTTAACCCGCCACAGTAAATTAGTAAGGGTCGTCACATAAACAGAACATGCCATTAATTACGAGCAGAGCACACCGCTGTGTTGGACAGCGAAGCCACAACTTTGACTATCTGAGCACGACGTTTTGCCACGGCACACGAGGGGGGTGGGTGGCCAGCATCACGCCCGGCCGCCTTTGTCTTCCTGGAGCCTCAAATGAGTACCGCACCAGGTACCCATTTGAGGCCGAGTCGACCTAGGGGAGGCCCAGGACGGGTTCAGACAATCGTCACTGGTGGTAGCCGCGAGCGGGAATCGAACTCGCGTCGCCGGGTTCGTAGCGCAGCGTCGCGCTAACCGCTGCACCACCGCTCCCCACGCAACACTCAATACCCCCGCCATTCGCCACGTGGTGACGGTGACCACGTCGCCTGTGCCAGGCTAGGTGCACTTTGAGGTCACGTGAAGTGTCGAAGGCTCGCTGACAGCAGATCTCTGGACAGACCCAGCAGGTGCCATGGGTCGGCTGATTGAGATCGGTTAATGCACCACCAGCTGTACTCCCTACTGTGCCAGGCTAGGTGCAGGAGGTCTCGGGACAGACCCAGCAGGTGCCATGGGTCGACAGACTGAGATGACCACTGGTAGATGCACCACCAGCCGTACCCTCCTTACTGTGCCAGGCTAGGTGCAGGAGGTCTCGGGACAGACCCAGCAGGTGCCATGACTGAGATGACCACTGGTTGATGCACCGCCACCCAGCCAAGGTGGGGAGCCGCAGGTATCCCAAGAGGACGCGACAGGGGTGGCCTCTGGCACCAAGGAGAGACGGCGCTCAACGTCAAGCGATAATCGCCGTGACGAGGTCAACTTCAGCTCTCATCCGCACCTCGTCGACTGTCCTCTTCTGTCACCTCGTTTACACCTCCCGACTGCGGGAGGTCTCGTCCGCATGCCGATAGCTCGTCTTCACGCGCACGCGCAAGCTCCGTGATCGTCTCCTCTCTGCATCTCCACTGCTGTCTTACCTCCGCCACCACTTGCTTCTTACAAAGATAAAGATCAAGATCCCCCCCCCCCCCGTGTAGCCTTCACAGACTGTAGGGGCAAGAGCTGTTAGCGAGCAGCGCCTATGAAGGCCGGCACGGGCACACGAGGGGGTGTGGGTGGCCAGCACCACGCCCGGCCGCCTTTGTCTCCCCGTTGGCGATGTTTACTGCACACCGCGCCAGGTACTCATTTAAAGGCCGAGTCGACCTAGGGGAGGCCCAAGGCCGGTTCAGAGAATCGTCACCGGTGGTGTTGGCGGCCGTGAGCGGGAATCGAACTCGGGTCGCCGGGTTCGAAGCCGCGGGGCCGCTAACCGTTGCGCCACCGCTCCCCACACGCGCTCGTATTTCCATTCCACATGAACACGCGCTCTGTTCAGTCAGCAAAACACAAACTTGTGAATAATGCACCAGACACACACTGCACGGCTGTGTGTGTCAGTGTCGGTGTCTGTGTGTGTGTGTGCGTGTGGGGAGCGGTAGTGTCGTGGTTTAGCGCTGTGCTGCGCTACGAACCCGTAAGGGTCGAGTTCAATTCCCGCTCACGGCCACCACCGGTGACAATTATCTGAACCGGTCCTGGGCCTCCCCTAGGTCGACTCAGCCTCAAATGAGTGCCTGATACGGTGTGTAGTAAACATCGCCACTAGGGAGACAAAGGCGGCCGGGCGTGGTGTCGGCCACCCACGTCCTCGTGTGCCGTGCCGGCTTTCATAGGTGCTCGCTAACAGCACTTGCCCCTACAGTCTGTGAAGGCTACACGGGGGGTCTTTGTCCTTGTTATCGGGGTGTATTTGTGTCGGTTCAGTACTTTTGACACGGCCTTTATGAACCCCGCGATAGAGACACGCAGACACTGGAATCGTAGACACAAAAACAAAGATCACCCGTCTAGCCTCAACAGACTGTTGGGGTAAGTGCTGTTAGCGAGCACCTATTAAGGCTGGGATGTCACACACGGTGGTGGGCGGTCAGAAATACGCCCGGCCACCTTTGTCTCCCCAGTGATAATGCTTACACACCGGGCCAGGTATCCATTTGCGCTAAATGTCGGGAGCGGTGGCGCAGTAATTAGCGCATTGCGCTAATTACTGCGCCACCGCTCCCGACAGCCACACGCACACACAGACACACAAACACACACAGACACACAAACACACACAGACACACAAACACACACACAGACACACAAACACAGACACAAAAACACACACAGACACAAACACACACAGACACACAAACACACACAGACACACAAACACACACAGACACACACACACAGACACACACACAGACACACACACAGACACACAAACACACACACACAAACACACAGACACACAAACACACGAACACACACACAGACACACAAACACACACGCACAGACACACAAACACACACGCACAGACACACAAACACACACACAGACACACAAACACACACAAACACACACAGACACACACGCACAGACACACAAACACACACAGACACACAAAAACACACACACACAGACACACAAACACACACAGACACAAAAACACACACACACAGACACACACACAGACACACACACAAACACACACAAACACACACACAGACACACAAACACACACAGACACACAAACACACACACAGACACACACAGACGCACAAACACACACACAGACACACTTACACGCACACTGACACACACCCAAACACACATACACACACACACCCAAACACACATACACACAGACACACATACACACAGACACACTCACACACAGACACACAATCACACACACACACAGACACACACACAGACACACAAAAACACACACAGACACAAAAACACACACACAGACACACAACACACACACAACACACACACAGACACACAAACTCACTTACAGACACACTCACACACAGACACACACACAGACTCACTTACAGACACACTCACACACAGACACACACACAGACACACATACTCACACACAGACACACAAACAGACTCACATACAGACACACTCACACACAGGCACACTGACTCACACGCACACTGACACACGCACAAACACACACACACAGACACACAAAAACACACTCACTTATAGACACACTCACACACAGACACACACAGACACACTCACACACAGACACATAAACACACACAGACACACTCACACACAGACACACTCACACACAGACACACCGACACACACACACCGACTCACTCACAAACGCACTAAAGCTCAAAGTCACTCCACGTGCCAGAATTGCGCTGACATCGCGATACCTTCTAGACCTGCCTATATATACACACTCACCCTTACACACTCACCCTTACACACTCACCCTTACACACCCTTACACACCCTTACACACTCACCCTTACACACTCACCACACCCTTAGACACTCACCCTTACACACCCACCCTTACACACTCACCCTTACACACTCACCCACTCACCCTTACACACTCGCCCTTACACACCCTTACACACTCACCCTTACACACCCTTACACACTCACCACACCCTTAGACCCTCACCCTTACACACCCACCCTTGCACACTCACCCTTACACCGTCGCCCTTACACACTCGCCCTTACACACCCTTACACACCATTACACACTCACCCTTACACACCCTTACACACCCTTACACACTCTTACACACTCACCCTTACACACTCACCCTTACACACTCACCACACTCACGCTTACACACTCACCACAATCACACTCACCACACTCACGCTTACACACTCACCACAATCACACTCACCACTCACCCTTACACACTCACTCTTACACATTCACACTCACCACACCCACCCTTGCACACCACTCACCCTTGCACACTCACCACTCACCCTTACACACCACTCACCCTTACACACTCACCACACTCACACTTACACACTCACCATACTCACCCTTACACACTCACTTTTACATTCACACACACACACTCACACACTCACCACACTCACCCTTACACACTCACCACACTCGCCCTTACACACTCACACTTACACACTCACCACACTCGCCCTTAAACTCGTTTGCGTGTCACAGACTAACGCCGTGAGGGGTCAATGATAAAGTGACACAGATGATGATAATGATAGTGCCGTGATGTCAATGCTGATGGTGACAAATGTTCGTGATGCTGTTGGTGATGTTGTGTCACTGATGATGCGACTGATGTGATGCCACTCGTGATGTTAGTGATTATGATTATGGTGATCAGTTGTGGTTATAATAATAGTTATTATTATATCAATATCGCGCTTTTCGTCAAGGCTCTCAAAGCGCCTTAACAGGACAGGGCAGCGGCACTCAGCCTAAAACTAATGAGACTATAAATACATTACAAACACAATCCATTGACTAAAAGTTGCTTAAGTGTTCCCCTCTGATAACGATGATGAGCTGCTACGCTCGTTCCGGGGCCCACTCACTTGAGCGATGAGGATGCCCCGCGATGCTCGTTCCGGGGCCCGCTCTGCTCCCCACGCCGTGCACGCGGCCCGCACTACACAGACACACGTGGTCTCACACAGACACACGTGGTTTAAATAGAGCCGCCAGGGGAGGGGCTGGCGGGCGGGTCACGTGAACCACCCGCCAGCCCCTCCCCCCCCGTCCCCCCCACAGTTGGTGATCACTACGGGCAATTACGTGGCTTTAAGTGGCGTGTATGGGTGTGTGTGTGTGACAACGTGTGTGTGTGTGACAACGTGTGTGTGTGTGTGTGACAACGTGTGTGTGTGTGACAACGTGTGTGTGTGTGACAACGTGTGTGTGTGTGACAACGTGTGTGTGTGTGTGTGTGACAACGTGTGTGTGTGACGTGTGTGTGTGTGACAACGTGTGTGTGTGTGTGTGACAACGTGTGTGTGTGTGTGACAACGTGTGTGTGTGTGACAACGTGTGTGTGTGTGACAACGTGTGTGTGTGTGTGACAACGTGTGTGTGTGACGTGTGTGTGTGTGACAACGTGTGTGTGTGTGACAACGTGTGTGTGTGTGTGACAACGTGTATGTGTGTGTGACAACGTGTGTGTGTGTGACAACGTGTGTGTGTGTGACAACGTGTGTGTGTGTGTGACAACGTGTGTGTGTGTGTGTGTGACAACGTGTGTGTGTGTGTGACAACGTGTGTGTGTGTGTGACAACGTGTGTGTGTGTGACAACGTGTGTGTGTGACAACGTGTGTGTGTGACAACGTGTGTGTGCGTGACAACGTGTGTGTGTGACAACGTGTGTGTGTGTGTGACAACGTGTGTGTGTGTAGCAACGTGTGTGTGTGTGTGACAACGTGTGTGTGTGACAACGTGTGTGTGTGTGACAACGTGTGTGTGTGTGACAACGTGTGTGTGTGTAGCAACGTGTGTGTGTGTGTGACAACGTGTGTGTGTGACAACGTGTGTGTGTGTGTGACAACGTGTGTGTGTGTGACAACGTGTGTGTGTGACAACGTGTGTGTGTGACAACGTGTGTGTGTGGCAACGTGTGTGTGTGACAACGTGTGTGTGCGTGACAACGTGTGTGTGTGTGATAACGTGTGTGTGTGTGACAACGTGTGTGTGTGTGACAACGTGTGAGTGTGTGTGGCAACGTGTGTGTGTGACAACGTGTGTGTGTGTGACAACGAGTGTGTGTGTGACAACGTGTGTGTGTGTGTGTGACAACGAGTGTGTGTGTGACAACGTGTGTGTGTGACAACGTGTGTGTGTGTGACAACGTGTGTGTGTGTGACAACGTGTGTGTGTGACAACGTGTGTGTGTGTGTGTGACAACGTGTGTGTGTGTGACAACGTGTGTGTGTGTGACAACGTGTGTGTGCGTGACAACGTGTGTGTGTGTGTGACAACGTGTTAGTGTGTGACAACGTGTGTGTGTGACAACGTGTGTGTGTGACAACGTGTGTGTGTGCGTGACAACGTGTGTGTGTGTGTGTGACAACGTGTGTGTAACAGCGTGTGTGTGTGAAAACGTGTGAGTGTGACAACGTGTGTGTGTGTGACAGCGTGTGTGTGAGTGTAACAACGTGTGTGTGAGTGTGACATGTGTGTGTGAGTGTAACAACGTGTGTGTGTGTGACAACGTGTGTGAGTGTGACAACGTGTGTGTGTGTGTGTGACAGCGTGTGTGTGAGTGTGACAACGTGTGTGTGTAACAACGTGTGTGTGTGTGACAACGTGTGTGTGAGTGTGACAACGTGTGTGTGTGTGTGACAGCGTGTGTGTGTGTGTGACAACGTGTGTGTGAGTGTGACAACGTGTGTGTGTGACAACGTGTGTGTGTGTGTGAGTGTGACAACGTGTGTGTGTGACAGCGTGTGTGTGACAGCGTGTGTGTGTGTGACAGCGTGTGTGTGTGAGAGAGCGTGTGTGAGTGTGTGTGACGTGTGTGTGTGTAGCTTAGCGGTAAGCGCGCTGCGCTACGAACCTGGCGGGATCGATTCCCGCTCACGGCCAACAGAAGTAACGATTATCTGAACCGGTGCTGGGCCTCCCCTAGGTCGACTCAGCCTCAAATGAGTACCTGGTGGGGTGTGTGAGAACATCGCCACTGGGGAGACGAAGGCGACCGGGCGTGGTTGCCGGCCTTCATAGGTGCGACTCCCTCACAGCCCTTGGCCCAAAAGTCTGTTTAGGCTACACGGGGGGGGATCTTTGTCTCAATATGAATGCAACGGGAACGGGCAGTGAGTGAGCGGGGATTTCCAATAAAGTTTCAACTTTTTTGTTTTTATAAGCCAGTTAGCGTCGAATAATCATTGCCCCGTGAGCTACCCACTGCTGGATGGACGAGGGCCTGCGTGCGGGTGGACGTGCGAGCGAGCGAGCGAGTCACCCGGCGTTGGCACTGCGAAGCCGCCGACGACGACGACGATGATGAGCAGCCACTTCGCTGGGCTGTCTTCCGTGGTCGCTGGGCTCGCTTCTGGAAAAGAAGGAGACAGGCTCAGTGGGCTTCAAACCTGGCAAAAATAATATATCATGGTTTATTTTGTTGGAGTGCTTTGATGACCTTTCCCGTGCGTTGCACGATCGTGTTTTTTTTTTCCTTCTAGATTTGAAGTTTTCGTGACTGCGAGGATCCATGCTCTTTGGTTATTCCGGTGTTGCTTTGTTGCGTTGTTGGTGTAACCGTGCCCCGACTGAACATTTGTGAATCAAATAATAATGAGCTTTATAGCTCATCGGATTCCTCCAGTGTAAATAAAGATTGTGATGCGTTTCGACCATCACCATCACCACCTTCATCCCTTCGAGCGGCGTATTCTGCCCAAAATCCAATCATGACCTTACATTTCAGCACAGCCAACATTGGATTTGACCTGTATAATACTAATAATAATTTATAATCATAATTTGATTAACATCCCATGTCTCATCAAGGATCTCAAAGCGCTGTACGTAGGACATAGCAGCAGCAGCAGACGCTCAGCTTGAACATGAATTAGATTATTCATACATTTTAAAGATCCCATTTACTCCAATGAATCTTGACTTAAAGCTTTCGTGACTGCAGGAATTCATATTCACGGAGATAGGTTCAAATAAATTAACGAAACACGAGGACGTTTCGATCGCAACACAAGCGGTCGTCCTGATGACGTCCGCTGGTGTAGCGATCGAAACGTCGTAGTTTATTATTATTATTTGCTTTGAACCTATCCCCGTGACTTTACCGAAAGACCCAGAGAATACTCTAATGAACTAAACGTTTCGTAAGCGGAAGGGTATATAAATAAAAAAAAGTGTCCACAGGCTCAGAGAGATCACTCTGATGTCTCGTGGGACAGCGGTCCGTGGCCTGGGGGCTTCACGGTGACAACGCCTCGGACGGTCACCCACAGAGCGAAGACGCCGTGACCTGGGGACGCAGAGACAACAGCTGCACCCTCACGTGCTAGGGGCCTTGAGGGGGACACGTGGGGGTGCAGCATGGCAATGATGGAGGCCCGGGCGAGATGGTGATGCAATTGTAACTTTGATTCTTTATTTATTTAGTGGGCGCCACGGTGTCGAGTTGTCATCTTCCTCGCCTGGTACACAGGAGGTCGTGGGTTCCATCCCGACCCTGACGCCTGCTGCTGCTGTGTATTTGGAGTTTACGTGTCTCTCTCTCATCATCATCATCATCACGGTGGCTATGAGATATTAACTACCTCGCCTGGTATACAGGAGGTCGTGGGTTCGATCCCGACCCTGACGCCTGCTGCTGTATATTTGGAGTTTGTGTGTCTCTCTCCGTGGTCACGTGGATTTTTTTCTCCGGGTCCTCCGGTTTTTCCCTCCACATTTAGAAGCACGCGCTTAGACTATTTAGATGATTTGGCTGCTACAAATGTCCAAATGATGGGCCACTCTGTTGAGCTGTCATTTGTGGCCAGGTCGCTTCTGAATAATATGTTTATATTTCGATTTAAAGCTTTCGTGACTGCAGGGATTTATATTCACGTAGAAGGGAAATAAGAATAAAAAACATAATAAAATAAAATTCTCACGACGTTTCGGCCACAACTCAAGCAGCCGTCCTCAGGTGAAGAAACCGAGCTGTCACACTAAGGCGCTGTCTTTCCGACAGCTCGGTTTCTTCACCTGAGGACGGCTGCTTGCATTGTGGCCGAAACGTCGTGAGAATTGTATTTCATTATGTTTTATTTTTAATATGTTTATACCTCAGTAAGCTTTCTCTGGGTAGGATGGTGACGGTTTCGTTGTAGTTTTTGTTTGTGTTTGGGTGATTTATTGACCTTTCTTGTACTTTGCACTAGTATCGTGTTTGTCTACCGTTTGGTGTTGTAACGTTCTTACCCCGTGCCGCTATTGGACATCTGTGAAACAAAACATCTTTATAGCTCATGGGATTCCTCGTGCAGTATAAATACAGATTCTGATTAACAAAAGGATTTTAAATTTTATTCTCCGTGAAACTGGAAGGCAGTGCAGGGAGGCCAACATTGACGTACTCCGATGTGAAGAAGGCCTTCTGGTGAACACTCCTTAGCGGTAGCCGCATGCTGAGGCACGTGCTCCTCAGTCGTTCTGGTGAACACTCCTTAGCGGTAGCCGCATGCTGAGGCACGTGCTCCTCAGGCGTTCTGGTGAACACTCCTTAGCGGCAGCCGCATGCTGAGGCACGTGCTCCTCAGGCGTTCTGGTGAACACTCCTTAGCGGTAGCCGCATGCTGTCCTCTGAGGCACGTGCTCCTGAGGCGTTCTGGTGAACACTCCTTAGCGGCTGCCGCATGCTGAGGCACGTGCTCCTCAGGCGTTCTGGTGAACACTCCTTAGCGGCAGCCGCATGCCTAGGCACGTGCTCCTCAGGCGTTCTGGTGAACACTCCTTAGCGGCAGCCGCATGCTGAGGCACGTGCTCCTCAGGCGTTCTGGTGAACACTCCTTAGCGGCTGCCGCATGCTGAGGCACGTGCTCCTCAGGCGTTCTGGTGAACACTCCTTAGCGGCAGCCGCATGCTGAGGCACGTGCTCCTCAGGCGTTCTGGTGAACACTCCTTAGCGGTAGCCGCATGCTGTCCTCTGAGGCACGTGCTCCTCAATTCTGGAGGCCTTCGCATTTTGGGGTCGTGATACAGATCGAGAATCTCAGACGGGTTTTCGAGACCGGCATGATGCCCGACGTTTCGGCCCCCCGTGCTGCAACGGAATTCAGCTCGAGGGTGGGGGGGGGGGGGAGACGGATGGTGAAGATTTCGGGTTGAACTTCCCGCTGGGGAAGTTGAAGTAATTTCGCGTTCAATTGTTTGTTGTTGTAGCTTCAACCAGGTGAGAAGTGACGAGATTCAGGATGATCGGGGCGCGGTAATGAGAAGAAGAGGAATAAGAAGAGGAATAATAAGAAGAGGATGAATAATAAGGCGAAGAAGATTAAACGAATTAGAGCAGAAAGTCAACCGCATCTATCATCACGATGAGGAATTTGAAATAATTGCACGCGGTTCCACGCCGATTCTTCGCAGTGAAAATCGATTTCCCCCCACTCCTCCTCCTCCGTGCGTATTTACCGCAGCACGAGTTGACAACACACCAAGCCGCACAGATGCCACTGAAGAACTACTGGCATCTACATTTTCAGAACGTGAAGAACCAGTGGCATCTACATTTTCAGAACGTGAAGAACCAGTGGCATCTACATTTTCAGAACGTGAAGAACCAGTGGCATCTACATTTTCAGAACGTGAAGAACCAGTGGCATCTACATTTTCAGAACGTAAAGAACCAGTGGCATCTACATTTTCAGAACGTAAAGAACCAGTGGCATCTACATTTTCAGAACGTGAAGAACCAGTGGCATCTACATTTTCAGAACGTAAAGAACCAGTGGCATCTACATTTTCAGAACGTGAAGAACCAGTGGCATCTACATTTTCAGAACGTAAAGAACCAGTGGCATCTACATTTTCAGAACGTGAAGAACCAGTGGCATCTACATTTTCAGAACGTGAAGAACCAGTGGAATCTACATTTTCAGAACGTAAAGAACCAGTGGCATCTACATTTTCAGAACGTGAAGAACCAGTGGCATCTACATTTTCAGAACGTAAAGAACCAGTGGCATCTACATCTGCAGAACGTGAAAAACCAGTAGCATCTACATCTGCAGAACATGAAGAACCAGTGGCATCTACATCTACAGGAGATTATACAACTTTTAAAGCCATTACCTGTGTTGAGTATAAATTTCCATACGGCGTGTTTGGAATCGACAGGAGTGAAGTTGGACTTAATGAACAAATCGACTTACGAACAGTACCTCTGGATCCAAACTCGTCCGTAAGTAGAGGAGTCCCTGTAGGGTGATTGGTAATTTATCGGTTGATGCCGGGTGAGCTCCTCGCTCGCTCGCTCGAGACCTGAGCCTGCCCCCACCCGCCCTGTTCACAGCCCAATGATTGCCAGCCAGCGATGTTAAATAAGCTCTAACGAAACGTGGGTGCCCGCATACATTGCCGTGAGATAAATGACTCTTCAACAACTACAACATTAACCACACGTGTCCCCCGGTGGTGATTACCGAAGCTGTGATATAGTTACATGGCGACGTTTCGTTGCCTATGTCGGGTGGAGGAGGGTTTTACGACAAGACAAAGATGACCCTGTAAGCCTATAACAGACTGTTGGGGCAGGTGCTGTTAACCCGCAGTTGCCTCTTGCGTCTCCCGAACGACCAAGGTGTGTCATTATCATCACTACATGTACAGTGTGTATGTATATATTTATAGACACTCATAGGTATGCATCATCACCATCATCATCCCTTTGGGGAAGGGTGGATGGACGCGATGCGCGTTCGCATTACATTTATACAACCTATATGCACACGTACGTGTGTGTATATGTACACGTGGGTGTGTGTGTATGTACACGTGTGTTTGTCTGGGGAGCGGTGGTGCAGCGGTTAGTGCTACGCTGCGCTACGAACCCGGCGACCCGAGTTCGATTCCCGCTCACGGCCACCAACAGCAGTGACGATTATCTGAACCGGTCCTGGGCCTCCCCTAGGTCGACTCAGCCTCAAATGATTACCTGGTGCAGTGTGTAAACATCGTCGCTGGGGAGACAAAGGTGGCCGGGCGTGGCGTTGGCCACCTACCCCCGTCGTGTTTCGTGCCGGTCTTTATAGGTGCTGCTCACTTACAGCACTTGCCCCAACAATCTGTTAAGCTATACGGGGGATCTTTGGCTTTGGGGAGCGGTAGTGCAGGGCCTAGCACGCTGCGCTATGAACCCAAAGCCCATCAGGAGGTCATCATCATCATCATTCACCACGACCACCACCGCTACCATCGTCATTGCGTCTGCGAATGGTCTTGGTGGATGAATGAGCGAGTGGATGAGTGGTTGACTGAGTGGATGAGGTTGAGTGAGTGAGTGAGTGGATGAATGATTGAGTGGATCAGTGGTTGAGTGAGTGAGTGAGTGGATGAGGTTGAGTGAGTGAGTGGATGAATGGTTGAGTGGATCAGTGGTTGAGTGAGTGAGTGAGTGGATGAGGTTGAGTGAGTGAGTGGATGAGGTTGAGTGGATCAGTGGTTGAGTGAGTGAGTGGATGAGTGGTTGAGTGAGTGGATGAGGTTGAGTGAGTGAGTGGATGAATGGTTGAGTGGATCAGTGGTTGAGTGAGTGGATGAGGTTGAGTGGATCAGTGGTTGAGTGAGTGAGTGGATGAGTGGATGAGGTTGAGTGAGTGAGTGAGTGAATGAATGGTTGAGTGGATCAGTGGATGAGTGGTTGAGTGAGTGGATAAGTGGTTGAGTGAGTGAGTGGATGAGTGATTGAGTGCCTCAACGAGTGAGTGACGATGTGATTGGTTGACTCGGGCAGTGAGTGACTGGGTGGGTGAGTGAACTCGCCGGCTTTGTAGCGCAGTGCGCCCACCACCACACTGGCCGCTGCGTGGGGAGCGGTGGCGCAATGGTTAGCGCACTGCGCCACTACATCGAGTTCAATTCACGGCTACTAAACTGGACAATGTTTTGCACAGGTCCCAGGCTCTCCTCTATGTCGACTCAGCCTAAAATCAGCACCTGGCACGGTGTGTAAACATTAAGCATTGGGGAGACAAAGGCGGCTGGGTCTGGTGGGGTTGGCCACACAACCACCCTCATCCTGTGACGTTCCGGTCTTCATTGGTGCTGGCGAACAAGGACTTGCCCCAACAGTATGTCACAGGCTACCCAGGGGATCTTTGCCTTTGTGTACTCGTTTGTGTTGGCCACGTGTACACGTGAACGTTCATCAACGTGGTGGTTCATGCTGATGATGATGATGGCGCGTGAACTCTCTGTGTGTGCTTGATGGCAGTGTGGACTGGAGGGAGTTCACCCCGTCCTATGAACGGGGTGACCTTCATCACATGAGTGGATGAATGATTGAGTGGATCAGTGGTTGAGTGAGTGGATGAGGTTGAGTGAGTGAGTGGATGAATGGTTGAGTGGATCAGTGGTTGAGTGAGTGAGTGAGTGGATGAGGTTGAGTGAGTGAGTGGATGAGGTTGAGTGGATCAGTGGTTGAGTGAGTGGATGAGTGGTTGAGTGAGTGGATGAGGTTAAGTGAGTGAGTGGATGAATGGTTGAGTGGATCAGTGGTTGAGTGAGTGGATGAGGTTGAGTGGATCAGTGGTTGAGTGAGTGGATGAGTGGATGAGGTTGAGTGAGTGAGTGAGTGAATGAATGGTTGAGTGGATCAGTGGATGAGTGGTTGAGTGAGTTCATCAACGTGGTGGTTCATGCTGATGATGATGATGGCGCGTGAACTCTCTGTGTGTGCTTGATGGCAGTGTGGACTGGAGGGAGTTCACCCCGTCCTATGAACGGGGTGACCTTCATCACACCTGCGGCCACTACTTTATGGACGTTCTGAGCCCCTGGCATAGGAACATGGAATGTCTCGTAAGGGGTTAGGGCCGCCATCCGTACGAGCAGTGCTGACGCGTCGTTTTTGTTGAGTGCTTTTTTTTCCCCATTTCAATTTCTAAATATATATTTTTCATGGAAATTCCACATTCCTGTGGCGGGGGATGGCGGGGCGGGCAGGGAGGGAGGGGGGGCTGAGTAACAATGTGAGCGCAGTCGCTAAGGGGTTTGTTGAAGTTGCCGAGTTTCGTGGGAACACGCGCGCGCACCCTGGGGGGTCGACTCAGGCAAGCCGCGACTTGCCTCCAGCTACCCTTTAGTTCCCCGAGACCCCCCCCTCTCTCTCCTCCCACATCTCCTCCACCTCCCTCTGAACCCTCTCTCCTCAGGTTTACCTCTCGCACCTCCATCTCCCTCCTCACTTTGAACTCTCGTCCTCAATACCCTCGGCCCTCGCTCTCACCCCCGACATCATCTCGCTCCACTCTTTCTCTCTTTCTCTCTTCTCTCTCTCCCCTTCCTCTCTTACCTCTCCGTCAGCTCTCCCCTCCACTCTCTCCTCCTCTATCCCCGTCCACTCCCCCCGTCTCTCTAATCTTTCTCTCCCCCCTCTCGCTCCCCTCCACCCCTCTCTTTCACCTCTTTACCCCCCCCCCCTCCATAGCCCCCTTCTCTCTCACCTCTCTCTTTTTTTTACGATCAGAGGAAACAAGAAGATGCTCAGTGTAGTCGGCACTTTGCTCCGTTCATCATTTTGTTTTTTTATGCTTTGCTTTATGTAAACCGCCCCCCCCCCCCCGTTTTAAATGAAAGACCAAACAACGTATATTTTTTTTTCTGCTCGCCTTACCCCTTCCCTCTCTCTCTACCCCCCTCTCTCCCCCCCCATCTCTCTCTCCCCTCCATCTCCCCACTCTCCCACACCTCTCTCTCTCTCCCCTCCATCTCCCCTCCATCTCCCCCGCCCCCGTCTCTCTCCCCTCCATCTCCCCTCTCTCTCCTCTCTCCCTCCCCTCTCTCTCCCCTCCATCTCCCCCCCCCCCGTCTCTCTCCCCTCCATCTCCCCCCTCTCCCTCACCTCTCTCCCTCTCCTCTCTCTCCCCTCCATCTCCCCCCCCCCCCGTCTCTCTCCCCTCCATCTCCCCCCTCTCCCTCACCTCTCTCCCTCTCCTCTCTCTCCTCTCCATCTCCCCCTCTCTCTCTCTCCTCTCTCCCTCCCCTCTCTCTCCCCTCCATCTCCCCCCCCCCCCCGTCTCTCTCTCCTCCATCTCCCCCCTCTCCCCCACCTCTCTCTCTCTCCCCCCTCTCTCCCCTCTATCTCCCCTCCATCTCCCCTCCATCTCCCCCCTCTCCCTCACCTCTCTCTCTCCCCTCTCCCTCACCTCTCTCTCTCCCCTCTCTCTCCCCTCCATCTCCCCCCCGTCTCTCTCCTCTCTCCCTCCCCTCTCTCTCCCCTCTCTCTCCCCTCCATCTCCCCCCTTTCCCTCACCTCTCTCCCTCTCCTCTCTCTCCCCTCCATCTCCCCCCCCCCCGTCTCTCTCCCCTCCATCTCCCCCCTCTCTCTCTCCTCTCTCCCTCCCCTCTCTCTCCCCTCCATCTTCCCCCCCCCCGTCTCTCTCCCTTCCATCTCCCCCCTCTCCCTCACCTCTCTCTCTCCCCTCTCTCTCCCCTCTCTCTCCCCTCCATCTCCCCCCCCCCGTCTTTCTCCCCTCCATCTCCCCCCTCTCCCTCACCTCTCTCTCTCTGTCCCCTCCATCTCCCCCCTCTCTCTCCCCTCTCTCTCCCCTCCATCTCCCCCCCCCCCCGTCTTTCTCCCCTCCATCTCCCCCCTCTCCCTCACCTCTCTCTCTCCCCTCCATCTCCCCCCTCTCTCTCCCCTCTCTGTCCCCTCCATCTCCCCCCCCCCCCGTCTTTCTCCCCTCCATCTCCCCCCTCTCCCTCACCTCTCTCCCCTCCATCTCCCCCCTCTCCCTCACCTCTCTCCCCTCTCGATCCGGCAGCCGGGTTCTCGAGTGAGGGCCTCAGCCCGGTCACCGATGACTGCACAAACAAAATTAAACAAATCCCTGATCACGATTTCATTTTGCCTCAATTTCAGCTTCGAGAATTTCAAATACGCATCGAAAATAATGTTGTGTTGTTGATGCTGCTGCTGCTGTATTGGCAGCGGTACGCAACCACAACTAAAATAACAACAAACAATAAAATTACTCAACACAATCGTCAATAGCAACACACACAACTAAAATAGACGACGTTGCGGGCAATGGCACCCGTGGTATGCGGGAAAGTGCTGCCACCTACAGTGTTGAACAGACGTCACTTGAAGAAGAGGATAACTCAGAGGTAGCTCTATGATATCCGCTTCCGCAGATCGTTCTGTCTGACGGGGGGGTGGTGCGGGGGGGCGGGGGAGTTCACATCGGATTTATCATCTCTTGACACCGATGTGTGTGCACACCATTGTGATAACATTGGATGGGACAATAGATGGGATAATGGATTGGACAATGGATGGGACAATGGATGGGACAATAGATGGGACAATGGATGGGACAATAGATGGGACCATGGGTGGGACAATGGATGGGACAATGGATGGGACAATGAATGGGACAATGGATGGGACAATAGATGGGACCATGGGTGGGACAATGGATGGGACAATGGATGGGACAATGGATGGGGCAATGGATGGTACAATAGATGGGTCCATGTGTGGAACAATTGATGGCACAATAGATGGGACAATGGATGGGACAATGGATGGGACAATGGATGGTACAACGGATTGGACAATAGATGGGACAATGCGTCAAATCACTGCACACCCTGAAATCCTTTGCAAACGAGATGTTTCCATCTCAAGGGATTAACCCCGTGCAGGTGAGGTGTATTCATGAATAAATAACGGTGACAATGGTGATTGTTTTGGCGACAAATATCCATGATACGTTTCTGACTTGTGGGTCAGATCACGCGTGTGTATGTGTCGTATGCTGCTGTTCTCTAAACGGGTGACGTCGATTCTCAATGTGAAGGGAAAACCGGAGGACCCGGAGAAAAATCCACGCGACCACGGGGTGAGAGACACCACAAACTCCAAATATACAGCAGCAGGCATCGTCAGGGTCGGGATCGGACCCACGATCTCCTGCATACCGCGCGAGGTAGTTGACATCTCACCACCGCGGCTCTGTGAGTTTCACAAAGCCACCTCTCGATTATTATGAGTATCTCATTATGAATGTTTTATTCCGCTTATGGGCCCAGCGTGAGCCTCAGTGACCCTCAAGACTTCTATTTCAGGAGGGTGGTGACACGTTTTCCGCAGTAGGGAGATGGTGGCGTTGCTGCTGCTGCTGCTGTGTGATCCCAATGGAGTCGTTTGTTGGCATTGGGATGTTTGGTTAATGCCGGTTACCTCGCGTGCGTTTGTTTCGTAACTTGGGAGGGGGGGGGGGGAAGGGGAGGAGGAAGGGGAGGAGGAAATCCACGAGCCACACACCAATATAAAGACCCCCCCCCCCCGTACAGCCTGAACAGACTGTTGGGGCAATTGCTGTTAGCGAGTAGCTCCGACGAATATATTTACACGATCTAACCCCCCCCCCCCCCCAACACAACCTCTATTATGGATAATATTGGTCGCGAAAGCCCGCTACGTGTTCAATAAACATCTATGAAGGCCGGCATGGCACACCAGGGGGTGGGTGGCCAACGCCAAGGACAAAGATCCCCCGCGTCACCTTCACCAGACTCTTAGGTCAAGCGCTGTTCGCGAGTGGCACCTATGAAGGCCGGAAAGGCACACAAGAGGAATGGGGGGGGGGGGACAGCACAACGCCCGGCCGCCTTTGTCTTCCCACTGCTGATGTTTACACACCCCGCAGCAAGGACTCATTTAAGGCTGAGTCACCCTTGATGAGGCTCTGGACCGGTTCGAATATTCGCCTCGATGAGCCGCAGAGCGCTGTAATGACTTCACTGGCGCTCCCCACACTTACTGCAGGACAGGGGGAGGAAGGGGACGAACAGGGAACTCCACACACACACAAGAACAACCGGCTCGGGGAATCGAACTCAGCATGCCGTAAATCGTCTCAATGAGCCACAGCTCGGTGCAGTGAACATTCGTACGGTGCAGTTGTAAATGTGCGATGCAGCACGCACAAGCCGGGCAGAAACATTAAGGAGGCTTCATTAGTAGGCAAACAGACGCCCAGACAGACACGTCAGCCTAAGCGGCAGCCCTGCCTAGCCCTGGCAACTCATCCTGACACTAACACTAACCCTGACGCTAACACTAACCCTGGCACTAACCCTGACACTAACACTAACCCTGACACTAACACTGACACTAACCCTGACACTAACACTAACCCTGACACTAACACTAACCCTGGCACTAACACTAACCCTGACACTATCACTAACCCTGACACTAACACTAACCTTGACACTAACACTAACCCTGACACTAACACTAACCCTGACACTAACACTAACCCTGACACTAACACTAACCTTGACACTAACACTAACCCTGGCTCTAACACTAACCCTTACACTAACACTAACCCTGACTCTAACACTAACCCTGGCACTGACACTAACCCTGACACTATCACTAACCCTGGCACTAACACTAACCCTGACACTATCACTAACCCTGACACTAACCCTGGCACTAACACTAACCCTGACACTAACACTGACACTAACACTAACCCTGACACTAACCCTGGCACTATCACTAACACTGACACTATCACTAACCCTAACACTAACCCTAACACTAACCCTGACACTGACACTAACCCTGGCACTAACACTAACCCTGACACTATCACTAACACTGACACTATCACTAACACTAACCCTGACACTAACACTAACCCTGACACTAATCCTAACACTAACCCTGACACTAACACTAACCCTGGCACTAACACTAACCCTGACACTAACACTAACCCTGACACTAACACTAACCCTGACACTATCACTAACACTGACACTATCACTAACTCTAACACTAACCCTGACACTAACACTAACCCTGACACTAACCCTGACACTAACCCTAACACTAACCCTGACACTAACACTAACCCTGACACTAACACTAACCCTGGCTCTAACCCTGACACTAACACTAACCCTGGCACTAACACTAACCCTGACACTATCACTAACCCTGACACTAACACTAACCCTGGCACTAACACTAACCCTGACACTAACACTAACCCTGACTCTAACACCAACCCTGACACTAACACTAACCCTGACACTAACACTAACCCTGGCACTATCACTAACACTGACACTATCACCAACCCTAACACTAACCCTAACACTAACCCTGACACTAACACTAACCCTGGCTCTAACCCTGACACTAACACTAACCCTGGCACTAACACTAACCCTGACACTATCACTAACCCTGACACTAACACTAACACTGACAGTATCACTAACCCTGACACTATCACTAACACTGACACTATCACTAACCCTAACACTAACCCTGACACTAACACTAACACCAACCCTGACACTAACACTAACCCTGACACTAACCCTAACACTAACCCTGACACTAACACTAACCCTGGCTCTAACCCTGACACTAACACTAACCCTGGCACTAACACTAACCCTGACACTATCACTAACCCTGACACTAACACTAACACTGACACTATCACTAACCCTGACACTATCACTAACACTATCACTAACCCTAACACTAACCCTGACACTAACACTAACCCTGACACTAACACTAACCCTGACACTAACCCTAACACTAACCCTGACACTAACACTAACCCTGGCTCTAACCCTGACACTAACACTAACCCTCACACTAACACTAACCCTGACACTAACCCTAACACTAACCCTGACACTAACACTAACCCTGACACTAACCCTGGCTCTAACCCTGACACTAACACTAACCCTGGCACTAACACTAACCCTGACACTATCACTAACCCTGACACTAACACTAACCCTGACACTAACACTAACCTTGACACTAACACTAACCCTGGCTCTAACACTAACCCTTACACTAACACTAACCCTGACTCTAACACTAACCCTGGCACTGACACTAACCCTGACACTATCACTAACCCTGGCACTAACACTAACCCTGACACTATCACTAACCCTGACACTAACCCTGGCACTAACACTAACCCTGACACTAACACTGACACTAACACTAACCCTGACACTAACCCTGGCACTATCACTAACACTGACACTATCACTAACCCTAACACTAACCCTAACACTAACCCTGACACTGACACTAACCCTGGCACTAACACTAACCCTGACACTATCACTAACACTGACACTATCACTAACACTAACCCTGACACTAACACTAACCCTGACACTAATCCTAACACTAACCCTGACACTAACACTAACCCTGGCACTAACACTAACCCTGACACTAACACTAACCCTGACACTAACACTAACCCTGACACTATCACTAACACTGACACTATCACTAACTCTAACACTAACCCTGACACTAACACTAACCCTGACACTAACCCTGACACTAACCCTAACACTAACCCTGACACTAACACTAACCCTGACACTAACACTAACCCTGGCTCTAACCCTGACACTAACACTAACCCTGGCACTAACACTAACCCTGACACTATCACTAACCCTGACACTAACACTAACCCTGGCACTAACACTAACCCTGACACTAACACTAACCCTGACTCTAACACCAACCCTGACACTAACACTAACCCTGACACTAACACTAACCCTGGCACTATCACTAACACTGACACTATCACCAACCCTAACACTAACCCTAACACTAACCCTGACACTAACACTAACCCTGGCTCTAACCCTGACACTAACACTAACCCTGGCACTAACACTAACCCTGACACTATCACTAACCCTGACACTAACACTAACACTGACAGTATCACTAACCCTGACACTATCACTAACACTGACACTATCACTAACCCTAACACTAACCCTGACACTAACACTAACACCAACCCTGACACTAACACTAACCCTGACACTAACCCTAACACTAACCCTGACACTAACACTAACCCTGGCTCTAACCCTGACACTAACACTAACCCTGGCACTAACACTAACCCTGACACTATCACTAACCCTGACACTAACACTAACACTGACACTATCACTAACCCTGACACTATCACTAACACTATCACTAACCCTAACACTAACCCTGACACTAACACTAACCCTGACACTAACACTAACCCTGACACTAACCCTAACACTAACCCTGACACTAACACTAACCCTGGCTCTAACCCTGACACTAACACTAACCCTCACACTAACACTAACCCTGACACTAACCCTAACACTAACCCTGACACTAACACTAACCCTGACACTAACCCTGGCTCTAACCCTGACACTAACACTAACCCTGGCACTAACACTAACCCTGACACTATCACTAACCCTGACACTAACACTAACCCTGGCACTAACACAACCTTGACACTAACACTAGCCCTGACTCTAACACTAACCCTGACACTAACACTAACCCTGACACTAACACAACCTTGACACTAACACTAACCCTGACACTAACACTAACCCTGACACTAACTCTAACCCTGACACTAACCCTGACACTATCACTAACCCTGATACTAACACTAACCCTGACACTATCACTAACCCTGATACTAACACTAACCCTGACACTAACACTAACCCTGACACTATCACTGGCACTAACACTAGGCCTAGCACTATCACTAACCCTGGCACTAACGTTCGTACTAACACGATGGCCCTTGTACTAATACTGCGCACTATCAGCACTTGCCCCGGCAGTCTGTGGAGGCTACGCGTCGGAGCACACTTTGTCTTTCCTGTCCTCACCACCTACGTGTGCCACGTGGACCTTAATAGGTGCTCGCATACAGCTCTGGCACCTTCATCGTACACGTCTCTGATTGGCACGGTCGGCTACGTACGGTGCGAAAGAAGTTCAACATACATGCGTATCGATGGGACTTGATGCCTTGAAAAAGGTATCCATTTGTTGCTTGAACATCTTAACAGCTGTTCTATTGCCATTAAAGGTGAAACCTATTCCTATTTTTCATCATGCTTATCGATCCAAGTCAGGGGAAGCCTCCCGTACGTCACGTGACTTCTGTGTGGCCACTCCCACTCTGAACCGCTCCCCTCTCCCCGCCCACTCTGAAAACAGACGCTGCTCCCCCTCCACGCAGCAGCAGCGTGGAGGCCCTGATGGGGCCTCTCCCTCGTCCCTCTCCTCATCTAATCCCGAACCCTCTTGCTTCCTTCCTTCTCCATCCCTGTTCTGTCATTCCCCGTTATTTATCATTTCTTCCCTGTCCCGTCCCTCTTTACATTTCTCATCCATTCCATTGCAACATCCGCGACTCGCCCCATACTTGCCGTGCTGTAGCCGCCATGGGTTAACGAGCTGCTGCTGTAAGCCTAAAACCACGGGTAATCATCATTCTTCACATTTCACCGATTCTCGAACACGCGAAAAAATAATAATGAAAAACGTGAGCGTTGGATGTTTAGAATGCCTTGCGAGGTTGCTGCACGTTTATGCTCACTCGTCTTTGTGTGACTTTGTGTGACTGTCTTTGTGTGACTGGGCTATACGGGGGATCTTTGTCTTTGTGTGACTTTGTGTGACTGTCTTTGTGTGACTGGGCTATACGGGGATCTTTGTCTTTGTGTGACTGGGCTATACGGGGGATCTTTGTCTTTGTGTGACTTTGTGTGACTGTCTTTGTGTGACTGGGCTATACGGGGGATCTTTGTCTTTGTGTGACTGGGCTATACGGGGGATCCTTGTCTTTGTGTGACTGGGCTATACGGGGGATCTTTGTCTTTGTGTGACTGTGTGACTGGGCTATACGGGGGATCTTTGTGTGACTGGGCTATACGGGGATCTTTGTCTTTGTGTGACTGGGCTATACGGGGGATCTTTGTCTTTGTGTGACTGGGCTATACGGGGGATCTTTGTCTTTGTGTGACTGGGCTATACGGGGGATCTTTGTCTTTGTGTGACTGTCTTTGTGTGACTGGGCTATACGGGGGATCTTTGTCTTTGTGTGACTGGGCTATACGGGGGATCTTTGTCTTTGTGTGACTGGGCTATACGGGGGATATTTGTCTTTGTGTGACTGTGTGACTGGGCTATACGGGGGATCTTTGTGTGACTGGGCTATACGGGGATCTTTGTCTTTGTGTGACTGGGCTATACGGGGGATCTTTGTCTTTGTGTGACTGGGCTATACCGGGGATCTTTGTCTTTGTGTTACTCTCTTTGTGTGACTGGGCTATACGGGGGATCTTTGTCTTTGTGTGACGGGGCTATACGGGGGATCTTTGTCTTTGTGTGACTGTCTTTGTGTGAGTGGGCTATACGGGGGATCTTTGTCTTTGTGTGACTGGGCTATACGGGGGATCTTTGTCTTTGTGTTACTGGGCTATACGGGGAATCTTTGTCTCTGTGTGACTGGGCTATACGGGGGATCTTTGTCTTTGTGTGACTGTCTTTGTGTGACTGGGCTATACGGGGGATCTTTGTCTTTGTGTGACTGGGCTATACGGGGGATCTTTGTCTTTGTGTGACTGGGCTATACGGGGGATCTTTGTCTTTGTGTGACTGGGCTATACGGGGGATCTTTGTCTTTGTGTTACTGGGCTATACGGGGAATCTTTGTCTCTGTGTGACTGGGCTATACGGGGGATCTTTGTCTTTGTGTGACTGTCTTTGTGTGACTGGGCTATACGGGGGATCTTTGTCTTTGTGTGACTGGGCTATACGGGGGATCTTTGTCTTTGTGTGACTGGGCTATACGGGGGATCTTTGTCTCTGTGTGGCTGGGCTATACGGGGGATATTTGTCTTTGTGTGACTGTGTGACTGGGCTATACGGGGGATCTTTGTCTTTGTGTGACTGGGCTATACGGGGGATCTTTGTCTTTGTGTGACTGGGCTATACGGGGGATCTTTGTCTTTGTGTGACTGGGCTATACGGGGGATCTTT
Source organism: Petromyzon marinus (assembly GCF_048934315.1). NCBI lineage: Eukaryota > Metazoa > Chordata > Hyperoartia > Petromyzontiformes > Petromyzontidae > Petromyzon > Petromyzon marinus. Next base: position 4,469,728 of record NC_133705.1, read on the forward strand.
GTCTTTGTGTGACTGGGCTAGACGGGGGATCTTTGTCTTTGTGTGACTGTCTTTGTGTGACTGGGCTATACGGGGGATCTTTGTCTTTGTGTGACTGTCTTTGTGTGACTGGGCTATACGGGGGATCTTTGTCTTTGTGTGATTGGGCTATACGGGGGATCTTTGTATTTGTGTGACTGTCTTTGTGTGACTGGGCTATACGGGGATCTTTGTCTTTGTGTGATTGGGCTATACGGGGATCTTTGTCTTTGTGTGATTGGGCTATACGGGGGATCTTTGTCTCTGTGTGACTGTCTTTGTGTGACTGGGCTATACGGGGGATCTTTGTCTTTGTGTGACTGGGCTATACGGGGGATATTTGTCTTTGTGTGACTGTGTGACTGGGCTATACGGGGGATCTTTGTCTTTGTGTGACTGGGCTATACGGGGGATCTTTGTCTTTGTGTGACTGGGCTATACGGGGAATCTTTGTCTCTGTGTGACTGGGCTATACGGGGGATCTTTGTCTTTGTGTGACTGGGCTATACGGGGATCTTTGTCTTTGTGTGACTGGGCTATACGGGGAATCTTGTCTCTGTGTGACTGGGCTATACGGGGGATCTTTGTCTTTGTGTTACTGGGCTATACGGGGAATCTTTGTCTCTGTGTGACTAGGCTATACGGGGGATCTTTGTCTCTGTGTGACTGGGCTATACGGGGGATCTTTGTCTTTGTGTGACTGGGCTATACGGGGGATCTTTGTCTTTGTGTGACTGGGCTATACGGGGGATCTTTGTCTTTGTGTGACTGGGCTATACGGGGGATCTTTGTCTCTCTGTGACTGGGCTATACGGGGGATCTTTGTCTTTGTGTGACTGGGCTATACGGGGGATCTTTGTCTTTGTGTGACTGGGCTATACGGGGGATCTTTGTCTTTGTGTGACTGGGCTATACGGGGGATCTTTGTCTTTGTGTGACTGGGCTATACGGGGGATCTTTGTCTCTGTGTGACTGGGCTATACGGGGGATCTTTGTCTTTGTGTGACTGGGCTATACGGGGGATCTTTGTCTCTGTGTGACTGGGCTATACGGGGGATCTTTGTCTTTGTGTGACTGGGCTATACGGGGGATCTTTGTCTCTGTGTGACTGGGCTATACGGGGGATCTTTGTCTTTGTGTGACTGGGCTATACGGGGGATCTTTGTCTCTGTGTGACTGGGCTATACGGGGGATCTTTGTCTTTGTGTGACTGGGCTATACGGGGGATCTTTGTCTCTGTGTGACTGGGCTATACGGGGGATCTTTGTCTTTGTGTGACTGGGCTATACGGGGGATCTTTGTCTCTGTGTGACTGGGCTATACGGGGGATCTTTGTCTTTGTGTGACTGGGCTATACGGGGGATCTTTGTCTCTGTGTGACTGGGCTATACGGGGGATCTTTGTATTTGCGGCTCTGGGGAGCGGTGGCGCAGCGTTTAGCGCGGTGCCACACGAACCCGGCCACCCGAGTTGGATTCCGGCTCAAGGTCAACGCCACTGACGATTATCTGAACCGGTCCTGGGCCATCGCCCAAGTCGACTCAGCCTCAAATGAGTACCTGTTGCGGTGTGTAAACATCGCTACGAGGGAGACAAAGGCGGCCGGGGGTGCTGCTGGCCACCCACCGCCTAATGTGCATTGGCGGCCTTCATAGTTGCTCGCTAATAGCACTTGTCCCAAACGTCTTTGAAGACTATACAGTACGGGGATTATTTGTCTGTGTAAGTGTGCGTGCGTGTGCGTGTGTGTGCACTAAACAGGCGCACCTGCACTTGTACGAGTCAGTGCTGCACGGGTATGGAGTTTGAGTGCACGCAGGGAACGTACGTCATGTCTATGTACGATGGGTGGACACGTGTCCTTGTCTTTGTAGGCGTTATTTGTAAACTTAGACAAAGACGGGCCGGGCGTGGAGCTGGCTACCCCACCCCCTCGTGAGCCGTGCGGCCCTTCAGAGGTCCCGGCTAACAGCACTTGCCCCAAATGGCTGTAAAGGCTCTACGGGGGATCTTTGTCTTTGCGTGCATCCACTTTGACAAACTCAAGTCACCCACTCTGACTTCACCTCCCCACCCCGCCCCCCGATTACTCACCCCCCTCCCTCCCACTCTCATCCCCCATTCTCCCCCCCAACTATCCAACCCCCGCATCACCCCCGCAATTCACGACATCGCCCCCGTTCGCACACGCGGTGACGTAATGCCCAGGTTACGTCACCGCCGACGGGACGCGGTGGCGGAATGAGCCCGGAATTGAGTTTACCCCTCCCCCCTGCTTCACCTACCGCCCCTCCCCTCCCCCTCACCGCCCCTCCCCTCCCCCTCACCGCCCCTCCCCTCCCCCTCACCGCCCCTCCCCCTCCCCGCCCCTCCCCTACACCTCGAGCACCCCCACCCCACACTCCCCCATTGTGCGTGAGCAGCGAGGCACGTTGAGATACAGACCTACACTGACCCCAGCCATGACCCTACACTGACCCCAGCCATGACCCTACACTGACCCCAGCCATGACCCTACACTGACCCCAGCCATGACCCTACACTGACCCCAACCATGACCCTACACTGACCCCAACCATGACCCTACACTGACCCCAACCATGACCCTACACTGACCCCAGCCATTACCCTACACTGACCCCAACCATGACCCTACACTGACCCCAGCCATGACCCTACACTGACCCCAACCATGACCCTACACTGACCCCAACCATGACCCTACACTGACCCCAGCCATGACCCTACACTGACCCCAACCATGACCCTACACTGACCCCAGCCATGACCCTACACTGACCCCAGCCATGACCCTACACTGACCCCAACCATGACCCTACACTGACCCCAACCATGACCCTAAACTGACCCCAACCATGAGCCTACACTGACCCTAACCATGACCCTACACTGACCCCAACCATAACCCTACACTGACTCCAGCCATTACCCTGCACTGACCCCAACCATGACCCTACACTGACCCCAACCATGACCCTACACTGACCCCAGCCATGACCCTGCACTGACCCCAACCATGACCTTACACTGACCCCAACCATGACCCTACACTGACCCCAACCATGACCCTACACTGACCCCAGCCATGACCCTACACTGACCCCAACCATGACCCTACACTGACCCCAACCATGACCCTACACTGACCCCAGCCATGACCCTACACTGACCCCAGCCATGACCCTACACTGACCCCAACCATGACCCTACACTGACCCCAACCATGACCCTACACTGACCCCAACCATGACACTACACTGACCCCAACCATGACCCTACACTGACCCCATCCATGACCCTACACTGACCCCAGCCATGACCCTACACTGACCCCAACCATGACCCTACACTGACCCCAGCCATGACCCTACACTGACCCCAGCCATGACCCTACACTGACCCCAACCATGACCCTACACTGACCCCAAACATGACCCTAAACTGACCCCAACCATGACCCTACACTGACCCTAACCATGACCCTACACTGACCCCAACCATAACCCTACACTGACTCCAACCATGACCCTATACTGACCCCAACCATGACCCTACACTGACCCCAACCATGACCCTACACTGACCCCAGCCATGACCCTGCACTGACCCCAACCATGACCTTACACTGACCCCAACCATGACCCTACACTGACCCCAACCATGACCCTACACTGACCCCAGCCATGACCCTACACTGACCCCAACCATGACCCTACACTGACCCCAACCATGACCCTACACTGACCCCAGCCATGACCCTACACTGACCCCAGCCATGACCCTACACTGACCCCAACCATGACCCTACACTGACCCCAACCATGACCCTACACTGACCCCAACTCTGACCCTGGCACTGGCCCCTCGCACTGACCCGAGCATTCCAACTGATCCTACCCATAAACGAACATTAGCTTTGACCCTTACCCTGATCGTAATAGTACAGCACTATCTCCGTACCTAGCACTGATCATTACCTAACAGTGGACCTTAACACTAGTCCTTAAGCTAAGACTGACACGAACCATGACTCTCACCGGGTTCAATTGGAACTCACTCAATCACGTCACCGCTCACTCACTCACCCACACACCCACTGACCAACTCACTCACTCATCCACCCACTCATTCACCCATTCTCTCACTCACCCACCCACCCATTCACTTCCTCACCCACACACTAAATCAAACGGAGACCGATTCAGCCACTCACTCGCTCACTCACCTACCCACTAACTCACTCATTCACCAACTTACCCACCCACTAACTCACTCATTCACCCACTCACCCACCCACTAACTCACTCATTCATCCACCCACTAACTCACTCATTCACCCACCCACTCACTCACTCATTCACCCACCCACTCACCCACCCACTAACTCACTCATTCACCCACTCACCCATCCACTAACTCACTCATTCACCCACCCACTCACCCACCCACTAACTCACTCACTCATTCACCCACTCACCCACCCACTAACTCACTCATTCACCCACCCACTCACCCACCCACTAACTCACTCATTCACCCACTCACCCACCCACGAACTCACTCATTCACCCACTCACCCACCCACTAACTCACTCATTCACCCACCCACTCACCCACCCACTAACTCACTCATTCACCCACTCACCCACCCACTAACTCACTCATTCACCCACCCACTCACCCACCCACTAACTCACTCATTCGCCCACTCACCCACCCACTAACTCACTCATTCACCCACCCACTCACCCACCCACTAACTCACTCATTCACCCACCCACTCACCCACCCACTAACTCACTCATTCACCCACCCACTCACCCACCCACTAACTCACTCATTCACCCACCCACTCACTCATTCACCCACCCACCCACTCACCCACCCACTAACTCACTCATTCACCCACTCACCCATCCACTAACTCACTCATTCACCCACCCACTCACCCACCCACTAACTCACTCATTCATCCACCCACTCACTCACTCATTCACCCACCCACCCACTCACCCACCCACTAACTCACTCATTCACCCACCCACTAACTCACTCATCACCCACCCACTCACCCACCCACTAACTCACTCATTCACCCACCCACTCACCCACCCACTAACTCACTCATTCACCCACCCACTCACCTACTCATTCACCCACCCACCCACTCACCCACCCACTCACCCACCCACTAACTCACTCATTCATCCACCTACTCACTCACTCATTCACCCACCCACCCACTCACCCACCCACTAACTCACTCATTCACCCACTCACCCACCCACTAACTCACTCATTCACCCACCCACTCACCCACCCACTAACTCACTCATTCACCCACTCACCCATCCACTAACTCACTCATTCACCCACCCACTCACCCACCCACTAACTCACTCATTCATCCACCCACTCACTCACTCATTCACCCACCCACCCACTCACCCACCCACTAACTCACTCATTCACCCACTCACCCACCCACTAACTCACTCATTCACCCACCCACTCACCCACCCACTAACTCACTCATTCACCCACCCACTCACCCACCCACTAACTCACTCACTCATTCACCCACTCACCCACCCACTAACTCACTCATTCACCCACCCACTCACCCACCCACTAACTCACTCATTCACCCACTCACCCACCCACTAACTCACTCATTCACCCACCCACTCACCCACCCACTAACTCACTCATTCACCCACTCACCCACCCACTAACTCACTCATTCACCCACCCACTCACCCACCCACTAACTCACTCATTCAACCACTCACCCACCCACTAACTCACTTATTCACCCACCCACTCACCCACCCACTAACTCACTCATTCACCCACCCACTCACCCACCCACTAACTCACTCATTCACCCACCCACTCACCCACCCACTAACTCACTCATTCACCCACCCACTCACTCATTCACCCACCCACCCACTCACCCACCCACTAACTCACTCATTCACCCACTCACCCATCCACTAACTCACTCATTCACCCACCCACTCACCCACCCACTAACTCACTCATTCATCCACCCACTCACTCACTCATTCACCCACCCACCCACTCACCCACCCACTAACTCACTCATTCACCCACCCACTAACTCACTCATTCACCCACCCACTCACCCACCCACTAACTCACTCATTCACCCACCCACTCACCCACCCACTAACTCACTCATTCACCCACCCACTCACCTACTCATTCACCCACCCACCCACTCACCCACCCACTAACTCACTCATTCACCCACTCACTCATCCACTAACTCACTCATTCACCCACGCACTCACCCACCCACTAACTCACTCATTCATCCACCCACTCACTCACTCATTCACCCACCCACCCACTCACCCACCCACTAACTCACTCATTCACCCACTCACCCACCCACTAACTCACTCATTCACCCACCCACTCACCCACCCACTAACTCACTCATTCACCCACCCACTCACCCACCCACTAACTCACTCACTCATTCACCCACTCACCCACCCACTAACTCACTCATTCACCCACCCACTCACCCACCCACTAACTCACTCATTCACCCACTCACCCACCCACTAACTCACTCATTCACCCACCCACTCACCCACCCACTAACTCACTCATTCACCCACTCACCCACCCACTAACTCACTCATTCACCCACCCACTCACCCACCCACTAACTCACTCATTCAACCACTCACCCACCCACTAACTCACTCATTCACCCACCCACTCACCCACCCACTAACTCACTCATTCACCCACCCACTCACCCACCCACTAACTCACTCATTCACCCACCCACTCACCCACCCACTAACTCACTCATTCACCCACCCACTCACTCATTCACCCACCCACCCACTCACCCACCCACTAACTCACTCATTCACCCACTCACCCATCCACTAACTCACTCATTCACCCACCCACTCACCCACCCACTAACTCACTCATTCATCCACCTACTCACTCACTCATTCACCCACCCACCCACTCACCCACCCACTAACTCACTCATTCACCCACCCACTAACTCACTCATTCACCCACCCACTCACCCACCCACTAACTCACTCATTCACCCACCCACTCACCCACCCACTAACTCACTCATTCACCCACTCACTTACTCATTCACCCACCCACCCACTCACCCACCCACTAACTCACTCATTCACCCACTCACCCATCCACTAACTCACTCATTCACCCACGCACTCACCCACCCACTAACTCACTCATTCATCCACCCACTCACTCACTCATTCACCCACCCACCCACTCACCCACCCACTAACTCACTCATTCACCCACCCACTCACTCACTCATTCACCCACCCACCCACTCACCCTCCCACTAACTCACTCATTCACCCACTCACCCATCCACTAACTCACTCATTCACCCACCCACTCATCCACCCACTAACTCACTCATTCACCCACCCACTTACCCACCCACTAACTCACTCATTCACCCACTCACTCACCCACCCACTAACTCACCCACCCACTAACTCATTCATTCATCCAGGTCACGCTGGCAAATGAGGCGACTGTCCCGTGATTTGTCTGGTTCAACAAAATCGACTTGAAACCTGAACCTTTAAATCCCTCTTGGGGGCGTGGCGGTAGGGGGCGTGGGGGGAGGGCGCGGGGTTGGGCAGTCTGTGGGGGACTGGGAAGGGGGCGGGGCTGGGCAGTGGGTGGCTGTGAAGGGGGCGGGGCTAGGCAATCGGGGGGAGGGGCTAATAAGTGGGCGGAGCAGGGCAATGGGGGGAGAGGGCGGGGTTGGGCAGTCTGGGGGGACTGGGAAGGGGGCGGGGCTGGGCAGTGGGGGGCTGTGAAGGGGACGGGGCTGGGCAGTCGGGGGGAGGGGCTGGAAAGGGGGCGGGCCCGAGCAGTGGCTTCCCTGCAGTCCCGCCTTCCTCGTGGCCACGTGACTACGTGACCACGAGGGAGTTCGGGGGCGTTGCCAACATGACGTCATTGGGACCCGGACTTCCTGCTCTGGGTAAGTAGTCGCACCACGTGGGGCGTGCAGCACGTGGGCCGGATGGACGCAGCGGCGTGCGCTGTACATATTTTAAGTTATTTTTTAAAAATATTCTGGTCGCAATGAACCTTCTAAGCTGAGTTCAAACCTTGGCGACGTGCCAACCAACGTGGGTGGTGGCGCGTGAATATCAGAACCGATGACCCTGGCGTCTCCCCGCCCCCTACCCCCACTTTGTTTGCCAACCGTAACGGGTTTGACAGGGACAGTCCCACTCGTTGAGGCTGGGGGGCATCTTGCCCGGCCGCCTTCTGGGCACATTTGCGTCCACATGACGTGGTGGTGGGGGCACTTTGTTGAGCTGTCATTTGTGGTGGACAGGGCGCTTCAGAAAAATAAGTTTATACCTCAAGTGAGCTTTTGCCTGGTAGGGTAGGGATGGGTTCGTGTTTGGGTGATTTGTTTACGTTGTACTGTTGTAACGGTCTTGCTGCGTGGCTCGACTGGACATCTGTGAAAAAGAGCTTCACAGATCATCGGATTCCTCCCGCAGTTACGAATACAGATTCTGATTAAATGTCCCAGGTTTTTTTGTGTGTGTAAAAATGTCTCCCCCCTCTTAATGAATCTGCGAGAGAGAGAGAGAGAGATATACAGTATATCCCTTCGCCCTTTGAACACACACAAGTCGCGGTGGTGTTTTTCCTCGTCTTGTAGCTCAAGAAGTGGCAAAAACCCGACACGGTAATCCTCTGGGGCGAAGAAGCTCCGAGCCCTCGCAGACAGCGTCGGTGAAGTGACGGCCTCACGATAACCCCTGTGGGCGGGGGCGTTTATCCAGCAGTGGATTGACAAGAAGAGGGCAGATGATGGTTGGCTCTACCCTCCGATGGGTCTAATCTCGCCTGCACTCGCAAGCTCAGCGGGGGACATTTGTGGCCTGGCGAGCACTGGGCTGAGTCACCAAGCCAAGGCCGTAGCCATGGAGTCAACATTGTGGGGGGGGGGAGCAAATCTTCCAGGGGGTCTGGGGGTCCCAACCCAGAAAAATATCTACATTTGAAAACGAATTTCTTGCCTGAAATATTTAAAAATTCACGAACACATGGGATGGACTTTTTATGTATTTATTTACAACAATGTCTAATAGTGTATATTGTATTACATTCCTCTTTTTACCTTTTTACCATTTATTGTTTCATTGTATGCAATGACAGAGATTAGGGATTAATAAAGTACAACCACAATCATATAAACAGAAATCTATGCATTGATTTATATGAAGACAAGTCCAGATGTTGTGGCCAAGGTTTATCAAATTGTTTTTTTAATCTACATAGCATAGCAATTATTGTTTTATAGCAATATTTATTTGGGGGGGGGGCATTTTGAGCATATTTGAATATGCAATGTGTTGAATCGGACCTGGACCTTGTGTTTGTTCAAGATTTTGGAGATCTTTTTTGTGATCCCCGCAATGTAGGGTAAAGTGATGGTTTTGAAAGCTCCTCAAGAGAGTCCTTCATGGTTGGAGTGATAGCTTTGCGGATTGTGTAGTCGGAATAACCATTAGCCTTAAGAGCTTGGTGTACGTGCTTGAGTTTTGTCTACAGGAAAGCTACCCATACGGATGCTTACCTGAAACTGGATTCCCACCACCATCCATCCCAGAAGAATTCCCTCATCAAGACTCTGCACCATAGAGCCCAATGCATATCCGACCAGGAACACATTGCCAGTGAACTCAAGCACGTACACCAAGCTCTTAAGGCTAATGGTTATTCCGACTACACAATCCGCAAATATATCACTCCAACCATGAAGAAGGACTCTCTTGAGGAGCCTTTCAAAACCATCACTTTACCCTACATTGCGGGGATCACAAAAAAGATCTCCAAAATCTTGAATAAGCAGAAGATCCAGGTCCGATTCAACACATTACATAAAATCCATGATCTGGTTCCGTCTGTAAAAGATGTGATTCCTGACATACAGTACCCTGGTGTCTACAAACTAAGTTGCCTCTGTGGTAGTAGTTACATTGGTGAAACCAAACAACATGTCTCGGACCGCATTCGTGAACACAAAGCAGACCTGAAACACGGTAGGACCAATACCTCGGCCGTGACAGATCACTGTAATAATTCAGTAGGTTCACATGACATTGACTTCTCCAAGACAGAGGTTCTTTGCAAGCCATCTGGCTACCATGAGAGATTCGTTCATGAGGCTATCCACATATACAAACACAGAGACAATTTCAACCGAGAAGATGGATTCTGGCTTAGCAATCATTGGAAGGATTTGATAAACCATTTCGGGTCTTAATTGATTGATCACGCTTGAGGTGGCTTTCAGACAGCATCCATTATTTTTCGTCTCCCCCCTCCGCTTTTCCGAACATAGATGGACTCGTCCATCTGAACAAACTGTCAAATCTCTCTCCGTGGTGCTAACGTTAAAAATAACCGCCACTTTCAAATTTTCTTGTGTTTTTCACGCCTGATGATGATTGCTGGTGTTGCAGTCGAAACGTCGTGAGAATTTTATTGTTTTATATTTTTATTATGTTTTTGTTTCCCTTCTACGTGACTTTACCGAAATAACCAAGAATATAAAAATAAAAATATTTTATAAAATAAAATATTTTATTAAATATTTTGTTTTATTTTAAAATATTTTATTATGTTTTATTTTTATTATTTTATTGTTTCCCTTCTACGTGACTTTACCGAAAAATAACCAAGAAGATGAATCCCTGCAGTCACGAAAGCTTTACATCGAAATTTTAACTTCCGTTTATTCGGGAGCCCTGGGTCTCGCCATGAGGTTCATCGAGTTTATTTCTCGCTGCAGTTTATCGCTGCAGTTTATCACGTAGAATGGAAATAAAATAATAAAAATAAAACATAACGAAATATTCTTATCATGTTTTATTTGAATATAAAATATTTTATTACTTTTTTTTATTTTCATTATTTTATTTCCCTTCTACGTGAATTTACCGAAAGAACCGAGAAGTGGAAGTTAAAATCTTAATTTATTTTTTTGGCGGCTCCGTCCCACCGCTCACAATAAACGCCGTGAGCCGCCTGGCGCCGATCGTTCTGTTGTGAAGTCGTCCAAGCAGCAGCAGCAGCAGCAGCAGCAGCCACAGCGAGGGCGGACGCGGCAGGAGAAAGAAAACTGCGAAACTTTGATGAGCGCTTCGTGTAGAGCACGACGAGAGGAAACGGATCGCCGCGGCGTTCGCCGCCTTCGACAGACATCAAATGACGTCGCGACGCAGTTCATGCGGGAGCCGGGGGCCTCAGGGACCCCAGAGTCCCCGACACAAGGCTCGCGTGTTGAATCCATTTGGTGGACTGCCGCACGACGCTCCCACGTCTGCGCCGACCGGCGTGGTGAAGTATGGTCAAATGTTTCCCCCACGACGAGAACGGCTTTGTCGGGTTGGGGGGGGAGGGGTGAGGGGGCGCTCATCCAGCAGTGGATTTGACAACTCCGCGTCTGTCCTTGGAGACTCCATACAGCACAAACTTTGCGACGCGTCTCTTAGAGAACGCCGCCGTCTTCAAAGGAAAGCAGCGGCAGCAAAATTAGGTGACGATGATGTGCTGTGAAGAAGGGTCATTTACCGAAACGTCGCCTATTACATATGTTGTTCCCTTTTAAGGCCACGTGCACTTTGACATCTAAATTGAAGACTAATTCATTTAGTACTCACTTTTTGTGTGTGCTTAGTTTGTGGTCCTTACCCCGCCGCACATCCGATTAGCATGGTTGGCTACGTAGGGTACGAAAGAAGTTCAACACACACGCTGTTGCTATCCAAACTATTGCTACATTAAAAAAAAATATTTTATCATGTAAGGCTCCAGTGAGCTGTGTAGCACCTTTTCAGAAGCGACCTGGCCACAAATGATAGCCCAACGAAGTGGCTTATCGTGTGGAAATGCAAGGCAGCCAAATTACTCGGAAGCGCTTGTTTCTAAATGTGGAGGGGAAAACCCGGAGACAGTTGCCCGCGACCACGGGGAGAGAGCAAGAGAGAGAGAGACACTGCAAACTCCAAATATACAGCAGCAGCAGGCGTCAGGGTGGGAATTGAACCCACGACCTCCTGTGTACCAGGCGAGGTAGTTAACATCTCCTAGGCCACCGTGATGATGATGATGAGAGACAGACGAAAACTCCAAATATACAGCAGCAGGCGTCGTCAGGGTGGGGATTTAACCCACGACCTCCTGCATACCAGGCGAGGGAGTTAACATCTCCTGACCACCGTGGCATCCAATGGTGGTGAGCGGTGATGCCGAATTGTGCGCATCACTGCCAACGCTGCTGCATCACCACCGCCACCACCAACCACCAAATATAAGGGTTGAACATAGAGTTGTAGCCTCGCAGAGAACCCGCGTCAGACCCGCACAGATCTTAATCTATGCTCGCGGCCTTGCAAAAATTACAAGGGGCCAACTTTAACCCGTCTCAATAAAAGTTGCGTTAATCATTTGAAACGTCACGTGGTGCGCGTGGCGTTTTGTAAACCTTGCGGCGGGAGGGGGGGGGGTCCATGGTTCCCGGGCTTGGTGTCAGGTAAGCAACGTGGCCCTTTATTGGACCAGATGACGGTCCTTGGAGATCACCCCCCCCCCAACCCCCCTTTGTGATTTGTAATTGGTAAACTATGTTTGATATTTTTCACGCAGAGACCGAATCGTGCTGATTAACACGAATATACCGTAACAGATGTGCAACCCGTAAGGCGTGTTAAATAAATAAATAAGAGTGTTAATGTTCGCGTTTGTGTTTTGCTGAAAATTAAGTTTGCGGAATTCCACCCTGCAATCTCCTGTAACTGATGTCACTACTCACGGCCTTGCGCTGATGCCTCTTGAGTCTCTGTGTAACTCTATGGCTCTCTGTGTCACTCTGTGAGTCTCTTTGTCACTCTATGGCTCTCTGTGTCACTCTGTGAGTCTCTGTGTAACTCTATGGCTCTCTGTGTCACTCTGTGAGTCTCTGTGTAACTCTATGGATCTCTGTGTCACTCTGTGAGTCTCTGTGTAACTCTATCTATGGATATCTGTGTCACTGTGAGTCTCTTTGTCACTCTGTGGATCTCTGTGCCACTCTGTGAGTCTCTATGTAACTCTATGGCTCTCTGTGTCACTCTGTGAGTCTCTGTGTAACTCTATGGATCTCTGTGTCACTGTGAGTCTCTATGTAACTCTATGGATCTCTGTGTCACTCTGTGAGTCTCTGTGTAACTCTATGGCTCTGTGTCACTCTGTGAGTCTCTGTAACTCTATGGCTCTGTGTCACTCTGTGAGTCTCTGTGTAACTCTATGGATCTCTGTGTCACTCTGTGAGTCTCTGTGTAACTCTATGGCTCTCTGTGTCACTCTGTGAGTCTCTATGTAACTCTATGGTTCTCTGTGTCACTCTGTGATTCTCTTTGTCACTCTATGGATCTCTGTGTCACTATGTGAGTCTCTGTGTAACTCTATGGATCTCTGTGTCACTCTGTGAGTCTCTATGTAACTCTATGGCTCTCTGTGTCACTCTGTGAGTCTCTGTGTAACTCTATGGCTCTGTGTCACTCTGTGAGTCTCTTTGTCACTCTATGGCTCTCTATGTCACTCTGTGAGTCTCTTTGTCACTCTATGGCTCTCTGTGTCACTCTGTGAGTCTCTATGTAACTCTATGGCTCTCTGTGTCACTCTGTGAGTCTCTATGTGACTCTATGGTTCTCTGTGTCACTCTGTGATTCTCTTTGTCACTCTATGGATCTCTGTGTCACTCTGTGAGTCTCTGTGTAACTCTATGGATCTCTGTGTCACTCTGTGAGTCTCTGTGTAACTCTATGGCTCTCTGTGTCACTCTGTGAGTCTCTATGTAACTCTATGGTTCTCTGTGTCACTCTGTGATTCTCTTTGTCACTCTATGGATCTCTGTGTCACTATGTGAGTCTCTGTGTAACTCTATGGATCTCTGTGTCACTCTGTGAGTCTCTATGTAACTCTATGGCTCTCTGTGTCACTCTGTGAGTCTCTGTGTAACTCTATGGCTCTGTGTCACTCTGTGAGTCTCTTTGTCACTCTATGGCTCTCTATGTCACTCTGTGAGTCTCTTTGTCACTCTATGGCTCTCTGTGTCACTCTGTGAGTCTCTATGTAACTCTATGGCTCTCTGTGTCACTCTGTGAGTCTCTATGTGACTCTATGGTTCTCTGTGTCACTCTGTGATTCTCTTTGTCACTCTATGGATCTCTGTGTCACTCTGTGAGTCTCTGTGTAACTCTATGGATCTCTGTGTCACTGTGAGTCTCTGTGTAACTCTATGGTTCTCTGTGTCACTCTGTGAGTCTCTGTGTAACTCTATGGTTCTCTGTCTCACTCTGTGAGTCTCTATGTAACTCTATGGCTCTCTGTGTCACTCTGTGAGTCTCTTTGTCACTCTATGGATCTCTGTGTCACTCTGTGAGTCTCTAACTCTATGGCTCTCTGTGTCACTCTGTGAGTCTCTTTGTCACTCTATGGATTTCTGTGTCACTGTGAGTCTCTATGTAACTCTATGGATCTCTGTGTAACTCTGTGAGTCTCTGTGTAACTCTATGGATCTCTGTGTCACTGTGAGTCTCTATGTAACTCTATGGATCTCTGTGTCACTCTGTGAGTCTCTGTGTAACTCTATGGCTCTCTGTGTCACTCTGTGAGTCTCTATGTAACTCTATGGCTCTCTGTGTCACTCTGTGAGTCTCTTTGTCACTCTATGGCTCTCTGTGTCACTCTGTGAGTCTCTGTGCAACTCTATGGCTCTCTGTGTCACTCTGTGAGTCTCTGTGTAACTCTATGGCTCTCTGTGTCACGCTGTGAGTCTCTGTGTAACTCTATAGCTCTCTGTGAGTCTCTGTGTAACTCTATGGCTCTGTGTCACTCTGTGAGTCTCTGTGTAACTATATGGCTCTCTGTGAGTCTCTTTGTAACTCTATGGCTCTCTGTGTCACTGTTAGTCTCTGTGTAACTATATGGCTCTCTGTGTCACTCTGTGAGTCTCTATGTAACTCTATGGATCTCTGTGTAACTTTATGGATCTCTGTAACTCTATGGTTCTCAATGTAACTCTATGGATCTCTGTGTAACTCTATGGATCTTTGTGTGACTCTATGGATCTCTGTGTAACTCTATGGCTCTCTGTGTAACTCTATGGATCTCTGTGTAACTCTTTGGCTCTCTATGTAACTCTATGGATCTCTGTGTAACTCTATGGATCTCTGTGTAACTCTTTGGCTCTCTATGTAACTCTATTGATCTCTGTGTAACTCTATTAATCTCTGTGTAACTCTATGGATCTCTGTGTAACTCTATGGATCTCTGTGTAACTCTTTGGCTTTCTATGTAACTCTATGGATCTCTGTGTAACTCTATGGATCTCTGTGTAACTCTATGGATCTCTGTGTAACTCTATGGATCTCTGTGTAACTCTTTGGCTCTCTATGTAACTCTATGGATCTCTGTGTAACTCTATGGATCTCTGTGTAACTCTATGGAGCTCTGTGTAACTCTATGGATCTCTATGCAACTCTATGGATCTCTATGTAACTCTATGGGTCTCCGTGTAACTCTATGGATCTCTGTGTAACTATATGGATCTCTATGTAACTCTATGGATCTCTGCAATTCTATGGATCTCTACAACTTTATGTATCTCTGTGTAACTCTATGGATCTCTGCGTAACTCTATAGATTTCTGTGTAACTCTATGGATCTCTGTGTAACTCTGGATCTCTGTGTAACTCTATGGATCTCTATGTGACTCTATGGCTCTCTGTGTCACTCTGTGAGTCTCTGTGTAACTCTATGGCTCTCTGTGTCACTCTGTGAGTCTCTATGTAACTCTATGGTTCTCTGTGTCACTCTGTGATTCTCTTTGTCAGTCTATGGATCTCTGTGTCACTATGTGAGTCTCTGTGTAACTCTATGGATCTCTGTGTCACTCTGTGAGTCTCTATGTAACTCTATGGCTCTCTGTGTCACTCTGTGAGTCTCTGTGTAACTCTATGGCTCTGTGTCACTCTGTGAGTCTCTTTGTCACTCTACGGCTCTCTATGTCACTCTGTGAGTCTCTTTGTCACTCTATGGATCTCTGTGTCACTGTGAGACTCTGTGTTACTCTATGGTTCTCTGTGTCACTCTGTGAGTCTCTATGTAACTCTATGGTTCTCTGTCTCACTCTGTGAGTCTCTATGTAACTCTATGGCTCTCTGTGTCACTCTGTGAGTCTCTTTGTCACTCTATGGATCTCTGTGTCACTCTATGAGTCTCTAACTCTATGGCTCTCTGTGTCACTCTGTGAGTCTCTTTGTCACTCTATGGATCTCTGTGTCACTGTGAGTCTCTATGTAACTCTATGGATCTCTGTGTAACTCTGTGAGTCTCTTTGTCACTCTATGGATCTCTGTGTCACTGTGAGTCTCTATGTAATTCTATGGTTCTCTGTGTCACTCTGTGATTCTCTTTGTCAGTCTATGGATCTCTGTGTCACTATGTGAGTCTCTGTGTAACTCTATGGATCTCTGTGTCACTCTGTGAGTCTCTATGTAACTCTATGGCTCTCTGTGTCACTCTGTGAGTCTCTGTGTAACTCTATGGCTCTGTGTCACTCTGTGAGTCTCTTTGTCACTCTATGGCTCTCTATGTCACTCTGTGAGTCTCTTTGTCACTCTATGGATCTCTGTGTCACTGTGAGACTCTGTGTTACTCTATGGTTCTCTGTGTCACTCTGTGAGTCTCTATGTAACTCTATGGTTCTCTGTCTCACTCTGTGAGTCTCTATGTAACTCTATGGCTCTCTGTGTCACTCTGTGAGTCTCTTTGTCACTCTATGGATCTCTGTGTCACTCTGTGAGTCTCTAACTCTATGGCTCTCTGTGTCACTCTGTGAGTCTCTTTGTCACTCTATGGATCTCTGTGTCACTGTGAGTCTCTATGTAACTCTATGGATCTCTGTGTAACTCTGTGAGTCTCTTTGTCACTCTATGGATCTCTGTGTCACTGTGAGTCTCTATGTAACTCTATGGATCTCTGTGTAACTCTGTGAGTCTCTGTGTAACTCTATGGATCTCTGTGTCACTGTGAGTCTCTATGTAACTCTATGGATCTCTGTGTCACTCTGTGAGTCTCTGTGTAACTCTATGGCTCTCTGTGTCACTCTGTGAGTCTCTATGTAACTCTATGGCTCTCTGTGTCACTCTGTGAGTCTCTTTGTCACTCTATGGCTCTCTGTGTCACTCTGTGAGTCTCTGTGTAACTCTATGGCTCTCTGTGTCACTCTGTGAGTCTCTGTGTAACTCTATGGCTCTCTGTGTCACGCTGTGAGTCTCTGTGTAACTCTATGGCTCTCTGTGAGTCTCTGTGTAACTCTATGGCTCTCTGTGTCACTGTTAGTCTCTGTGTAACTATATGGCTCTCTGTGTCACTCTGTGAGTCTCTATGTAACTCTATGGATCTCTGTGTAACTTTATGGATCTCTGTAACTCTATGGTTCTCAATGTAACTCTATGGATCTCTGTGTAACTCTATGGATCTTTGTATGACTCTATGGATCTCTGTGTAACTCTATGGCTCTCTGTGTAACTCTATGGATCTCTGTGTAACTCTTTGGCTCTCTATGTAACTCTATGGATCTCTGTGTAACTCTATGGATCTCTGTGTAACTCTTTGGCTCTCTATGTAACTCTATTGATCTCTGTGTAACTCTATGGATCTCTGTGTAACTCTATGGATCTCTGTGTAACTCTATGGATCTCTGTGTAACTCTTTGGCTCTCTATGTAACTCTATGGATCTCTGTGTAACTCTATGGATCTCTGTGTAACTCTGGATCTCTGTGTAACTCTATGGATCTCTGTGTAACTCTTTGGCTCTCTATGTAACTCTATGGATCTCTGCAACTCTATGGATCTCTGTGTAACTCTGTGTATCTCTGTGTAACTCTATGGATATCTGTGTAACTCTATGGATCTCTATGTAACTCTATGGATCTCTGCAATTCTATGGATCTCTACAACTTTATGTATCTCTGTGTAACTCTATGGATCTCTATGTAACTCTATGGATCTCTGTGTCACTCTTTGGATCTCTTTGTAACTCTTTGGCTCTCTGTGTAACTCTATGGATCTCTGTGTAACTCTATGGATCTCTGTGTAACTCTATGGATCTCTATGCAACTCTATGGATCTCTATGTTTTTCTATGGATGTCTCTGTAACTCTATGGATCTCTATGTAACTCTATGGATCTCTGTCTAACTCTATGGATCTCTATGCAACTTTATGGATCTCTGTGTAACTCTTTGGATCTCTATGTAACTCTATGGATCTCTGTGTAACTTTTTGGATCTCTGCGTAACTCTATGGATCTCTGTGTAACTCTATGGATCTCTGTGTAACTCTGGATCTCTGTGTAACTCTATGGATCTCTATGTAACTCTATGGATCTCTGTGTAACTCTATGGATCTCTATGTAACTCTATGGATCTCTGTGTAACTCTATGGATCTCTATGTAACTCTATGGATCTCTGTGTAACTCTGGATCTCTATGTAACTCTATGGGTCTCCATGTAACTCTATGGATCTCTGTGTAACTCTATGGATCTCTATGTAACTCTATGGATCTCTGCAATTCTATGGATCTCTACAACTTTATGTATCTCTGTGTAACTCTATGGATCTCTATGTTACTCTATGGATCTCTGTGTAACTCTTTGGCTCTCTATGTAACTCTATGGATCTCTGTGTAACTCTATGGATCTCTGTGTAACTCTATGGATCTCTGTGTAACTCTATGGATCTCTGTGTAACTCTTTTGCTCTCTATGTAACTCTATGGATCTCTGTGTAACTCTATGGATCTCTGTGTAACTCTATGGATCTCTGTGTAACTCTATGGATCTCTGTGTAACTCTTTGGCTCTCTATGTAACTCTATGGATCTCTGCAACTCTATGGAGATCTGTGTAACTCTGTGTATCTCTGTGTAACTCTATGGATATCTGTGTAACTCTATGGATCTCTATGTAACTCTATGGATCTCTGCAATTCTATGGATCTCTACAACTTTATGTATCTCTGTGCAACTCTATGGATCTCTATGTAACTCTATGGATCTCTGTGTCACTCTTTGGATCTCTTTGTAACTCTTTGGCTCTCTGTGTAACTCTATGGATCTCTGTGTAACTCTATGGATCTCGGTGTAACTCTATGGATCTCTATGCAACTCTATGGATCTCTATGTTTTTCTATGGATGTCTCTGTAACTCTATGGATCTCTATGTAACTATGGATCTCTGTCTAACTCTTTGGATCTCTATGCAACTTTATTGATCTCTGTGTAACTCTTTGGATCTCTATGTAACTCTATGGATCTCTGTGTAACTTTTTGGATCTCTGCGTAACTCTATGGATCTCTGTGTAACTCTATGGATCTCTATGCAACTCTATGGATCTCTATGTAACTCTATGGGTCTCCGTGTAACTCTATGGATCTCTGTGTAACTATATGGATCTCTATGTAACTCTATGGATCTCTGCAATTCTATGGATCTCTACAACTTTATGTATCTCTGTGTAACTCTATGGATCTCTGCGTAACTCTATAGATTTCTGTGTAACTCTATGGATCTCTGTGTAACTCTGGATCTCTGTGTAACTCTATGGATCTCTATGTGACTCTATGGCTCTCTGTGTCACTCTGTGAGTCTCTGTGTAACTCTATGGCTCTCTGTGTCACTCTGTGAGTCTCTATGTAACTCTATGGTTCTCTGTGTCACTCTGTGATTCTCTTTGTCAGTCTATGGATCTCTGTGTCACTATGTGAGTCTCTGTGTAACTCTATGGATCTCTGTGTCACTCTGTGAGTCTCTATGTAACTCTATGGCTCTCTGTGTCACTCTGTGAGTCTCTGTGTAACTCTATGGCTCTGTGTCACTCTGTGAGTCTCTTTGTCACTCTACGGCTCTCTATGTCACTCTGTGAGTCTCTTTGTCACTCTATGGATCTCTGTGTCACTGTGAGACTCTGTGTTACTCTATGGTTCTCTGTGTCACTCTGTGAGTCTCTATGTAACTCTATGGTTCTCTGTCTCACTCTGTGAGTCTCTATGTAACTCTATGGCTCTCTGTGTCACTCTGTGAGTCTCTTTGTCACTCTATGGATCTCTGTGTCACTCTATGAGTCTCTAACTCTATGGCTCTCTGTGTCACTCTGTGAGTCTCTTTGTCACTCTATGGATCTCTGTGTCACTGTGAGTCTCTATGTAACTCTATGGATCTCTGTGTAACTCTGTGAGTCTCTTTGTCACTCTATGGATCTCTGTGTCACTGTGAGTCTCTATGTAATTCTATGGTTCTCTGTGTCACTCTGTGATTCTCTTTGTCAGTCTATGGATCTCTGTGTCACTATGTGAGTCTCTGTGTAACTCTATGGATCTCTGTGTCACTCTGTGAGTCTCTATGTAACTCTATGGCTCTCTGTGTCACTTTGTGAATCTCTGTGTAACTCTATGGCTCTGTGTCACTCTGTGAGTCTCTTTGTCACTCTATGGCTCTCTATGTCACTCTGTGAGTCTCTTTGTCACTCTATGGATCTCTGTGTCACTGTGAGACTCTGTGTTACTCTATGGTTCTCTGTGTCACTCTGTGAGTCTCTATGTAACTCTATGGTTCTCTGTCTCACTCTGTGAGTCTCTATGTAACTCTATGGCTCTCTGTGTCACTCTGTGAGTCTCTTTGTCACTCTATGGATCTCTGTGTCACTCTGTGAGTCTCTAACTCTATGGCTCTCTGTGTCACTCTGTGAGTCTCTTTGTCACTCTATGGATCTCTGTGTCACTGTGAGTCTCTATGTAACTCTATGGATCTCTGTGTAACTCTGTGAGTCTCTTTGTCACTCTATGGATCTCTGTGTCACTGTGAGTCTCTATGTAACTCTATGGTTCTCTGTGTCACTCTGTGATTCTCTATGTCAGTCTATGGATCTCTGTGTCACTATGTGAGTCTCTGTG
This sequence comes from Petromyzon marinus, assembly GCF_048934315.1. Lineage (NCBI taxonomy): Eukaryota > Metazoa > Chordata > Hyperoartia > Petromyzontiformes > Petromyzontidae > Petromyzon > Petromyzon marinus. The sequence continues at coordinate 4,490,857 of NC_133705.1, forward strand.
TAACTCTATGGATCTCTGTGTCACTCTGTGAGTCTCTATGTAACTCTATGGCTCTCTGTGTCACTCTGTGAGTCTCTGTGTAACTCTATGGCTCTGTGTCACTCTGTGAGTCTCTTTGTCACTCTATGGCTCTCTATGTCACTCTGTGAGTCTCTTTGTCACTCTATGGATCTCTGTGTCACTGTGAGACTCTGTGTTACTCTATGGTTCTCTGTGTCACTCTGTGAGTCTCTATGTAACTCTATGGTTCTCTGTCTCACTCTGTGAGTCTCTATGTAACTCTATGGCTCTCTGTGTCACTCTGTGAGTCTCTTTGTCACTCTATGGATCTCTGTGTCACTCTGTGAGTCTCTAACTCTATGGCTCTCTGTGTCACTCTGTGAGTCTCCTTGTCACTCTATGGATCTCTGTGTCACTGTGAGTCTCTATGTAACTCTATGGATCTCTGTGTAACTCTGTGAGTCTCTTTGTCACTCTATGGATCTCTGTGTCACTGTGAGTCTCTATGTAACTCTATGGTTCTCTGTGTCACTCTGTGATTCTCTTTGTCAGTCTATGGATCTCTGTGTCACTATGTGAGTCTCTGTGTAACTCTATGGATCTCTGTGTCACTCTGTGAGTCTCTATGTAACTCTATGGCTCTCTGTGTCACTCTGTGAGTCTCTGTGTAACTCTATGGCTCTGTGTCACTCTGTGAGTCTCTTTGTCACTCTATGGCTCTCTATGTCACTCTGTGAGTCTCTTTGTCACTCTATGGATCTCTGTGTCACTGTGAGACTCTGTGTTACTCTATGGTTCTCTGTGTCACTCTGTGAGTCTCTATGTAACTCTATGGTTCTCTGTCTCACTCTGTGAGTCTCTATGTAACTCTATGGCTCTCTGTGTCACTCTGTGAGTCTCTTTGTCACTCTATGGATCTCTGTGTCACTCTGTGAGTCTCTAACTCTATGGCTCTCTGTGTCACTCTGTGAGTCTCTTTGTCACTCTATGGATCTCTGTGTCACTGTGAGTCTCTATGTAACTCTATGGATCTCTGTGTAACTCTGTGAGTCTCTTTGTCACTCTATGGATCTCTGTGTCACTGTGAGTCTCTATGTAACTCTATGGATCTCTGTGTAACTCTGTGAGTCTCTGTGTAACTCTATGGATCTCTGTGTCACTGTGAGTCTCTATGTAACTCTATGGATCTCTGTGTCACTCTGTGAGTCTCTGTGTAACTCTATGGCTCTCTGTGTCACTCTGTGAGTCTCTATGTAACTCTATGGCTCTCTGTGTCACTCTGTGAGTCTCTTTGTCACTCTATGGCTCTCTGTGTCACTCTGTGAGTCTCTGTGTAACTCTATGGCTCTCTGTGTCACTCTGTGAGTCTCTGTGTAACTCTATGGCTCTCTGTGTCACGCTGTGAGTCTCTGTGTAACTCTATGGCTCTCTGTGAGTCTCTGTGTAACTCTATGGCTCTCTGTGTCACTGTTAGTCTCTGTGTAACTATATGGCTCTCTGTGTCACTCTGTGAGTCTCTATGTAACTCTATGGATCTCTGTGTAACTTTATGGATCTCTGTAACTCTATGGTTCTCAATGTAACTCTATGGATCTCTGTGTAACTCTATGGATCTTTGTATGACTCTATGGATCTCTGTGTAACTCTATGGCTCTCTGTGTAACTCTATGGATCTCTGTGTAACTCTTTGGCTCTCTATGTAACTCTATGGATCTCTGTGTAACTCTATGGATCTCTGTGTAACTCTTTGGCTCTCTATGTAACTCTATTGATCTCTGTGTAACTCTATGGATCTCTGTGTAACTCTATGGATCTCTGTGTAACTCTATGGATCTCTGTGTAACTCTTTGGCTCTCTATGTAACTCTATGGATCTCTGTGTAACTCTATGGATCTCTGTGTAACTCTGGATCTCTGTGTAACTCTATGGATCTCTGTGTAACTCTTTGGCTCTCTATGTAACTCTATGGATCTCTGCAACTCTATGGATCTCTGTGTAACTCTGTGTATCTCTGTGTAACTCTATGGATATCTGTGTAACTCTATGGATCTCTATGTAACTCTATGGATCTCTGCAATTCTATGGATCTCTACAACTTTATGTATCTCTGTGTAACTCTATGGATCTCTATGTAACTCTATGGATCTCTGTGTCACTCTTTGGATCTCTTTGTAACTCTTTGGCTCTCTGTGTAACTCTATGGATCTCTGTGTAACTCTATGGATCTCTGTGTAACTCTATGGATCTCTATGCAACTCTATGGATCTCTATGTTTTTCTATGGATGTCTCTGTAACTCTATGGATCTCTATGTAACTCTATGGATCTCTGTCTAACTCTATGGATCTCTATGCAACTTTATGGATCTCTGTGTAACTCTTTGGATCTCTATGTAACTCTATGGATCTCTGTGTAACTTTTTGGATCTCTGCGTAACTCTATGGATCTCTGTGTAACTCTATGGATCTCTGTGTAACTCTGGATCTCTGTGTAACTCTATGGATCTCTATGTAACTCTATGGATCTCTGTGTAACTCTATGGATCTCTATGTAACTCTATGGATCTCTGTGTAACTCTATGGATCTCTATGTAACTCTATGGATCTCTGTGTAACTCTGGATCTCTATGTAACTCTATGGGTCTCCATGTAACTCTATGGATCTCTGTGTAACTCTATGGATCTCTATGTAACTCTATGGATCTCTGCAATTCTATGGATCTCTACAACTTTATGTATCTCTGTGTAACTTTATGGATCTCTATGTAACTCTATGGATCTCTGCAACTCTATGGATCTCTGTGTAACTCTATGTATCTCTATGTTACTCTATGGATCTCTGTGTAACTCTATGGATCTTTATGTTTTTCTATGGATCTCTATGTAACTCTATGGATCTCTATGTAACTCTATGGGTCTCTGTCTAACTCTATGGATCTCTATGCAACTTTATGGATCTCTGTGTAACTCTTTGGATCTCTGTGTAACTTTTTGGATCTCTGCGTAACTCTATGGATCTCTGTGTAACTCTATGGATCTCTGTGTAACTCTGGATCTCTGTGTAACTCTATGGATCTCTATGTAACTCTATGGATCTCTGTGTAACTCTATGGATATCTGCGTAACTTTATGGATCTCTATGTAACTCTATGGATCTCTGTGTAACTCTATGTATCTCTATGTAACTCTATGGGTCTCCATGTAACTCTATGGATCTCTCTGTAACTCTATGGATCTCTATGTAACTCTATGGATCTCTGCAATTCTATGGATCTCTACAACTTTATGTATCTCTGTGTAACTCTATGGATCTCTATGTTACTCTATGGATCTCTGTGTAACTCTTTGGCTCTCTATGTAACTCTATGGATCTCTGTGTAACTCTATGGATCTCTGTGTAACTCTATGGATCTCTGTGTAACTCTATGGATCTCTGTGTAACTCTTTTGCTCTCTATGTAACTCTATGGATCTCTGTGTAACTCTATGGATCTCTGTGTAACTCTATGGATCTCTGTGTAACTCTATGGATCTCTGTGTAACTCTTTGGCTCTCTATGTAACTCTATGGATCTCTGCAACTCTATGGAGATCTGTGTAACTCTGTGTATCTCTGTGTAACTCTATGGATATCTGTGTAACTCTATGGATCTCTATGTAACTCTATGGATCTCTGCAATTCTATGGATCTCTACAACTTTATGTATCTCTGTGCAACTCTATGGATCTCTATGTAACTCTATGGATCTCTGTGTCACTCTTTGGATCTCTTTGTAACTCTTTGGCTCTCTGTGTAACTCTATGGATCTCTGTGTAACTCTATGGATCTCGGTGTAACTCTATGGATCTCTATGCAACTCTATGGATCTCTATGTTTTTCTATGGATGTCTCTGTAACTCTATGGATCTCTATGTAACTATGGATCTCTGTCTAACTCTTTGGATCTCTATGCAACTTTATTGATCTCTGTGTAACTCTTTGGATCTCTATGTAACTCTATGGATCTCTGTGTAACTTTTTGGATCTCTGCGTAACTCTATGGATCTCTGTGTAACTCTATGGATCTCTATGCAACTCTATGGATCTCTATGTAACTCTATGGGTCTCCGTGTAACTCTATGGATCTCTGTGTAACTATATGGATCTCTATGTAACTCTATGGATCTCTGCAATTCTATGGATCTCTACAACTTTATGTATCTCTGTGTAACTCTATGGATCTCTGCGTAACTCTATAGATTTCTGTGTAACTCTATGGATCTCTGTGTAACTCTGGATCTCTGTGTAACTCTATGGATCTCTATGTGACTCTATGGCTCTCTGTGTCACTCTGTGAGTCTCTGTGTAACTCTATGGCTCTCTGTGTCACTCTGTGAGTCTCTATGTAACTCTATGGTTCTCTGTGTCACTCTGTGATTCTCTTTGTCAGTCTATGGATCTCTGTGTCACTATGTGAGTCTCTGTGTAACTCTATGGATCTCTGTGTCACTCTGTGAGTCTCTATGTAACTCTATGGCTCTCTGTGTCACTCTGTGAGTCTCTGTGTAACTCTATGGCTCTGTGTCACTCTGTGAGTCTCTTTGTCACTCTACGGCTCTCTATGTCACTCTGTGAGTCTCTTTGTCACTCTATGGATCTCTGTGTCACTGTGAGACTCTGTGTTACTCTATGGTTCTCTGTGTCACTCTGTGAGTCTCTATGTAACTCTATGGTTCTCTGTCTCACTCTGTGAGTCTCTATGTAACTCTATGGCTCTCTGTGTCACTCTGTGAGTCTCTTTGTCACTCTATGGATCTCTGTGTCACTCTATGAGTCTCTAACTCTATGGCTCTCTGTGTCACTCTGTGAGTCTCTTTGTCACTCTATGGATCTCTGTGTCACTGTGAGTCTCTATGTAACTCTATGGATCTCTGTGTAACTCTGTGAGTCTCTTTGTCACTCTATGGATCTCTGTGTCACTGTGAGTCTCTATGTAATTCTATGGTTCTCTGTGTCACTCTGTGATTCTCTTTGTCAGTCTATGGATCTCTGTGTCACTATGTGAGTCTCTGTGTAACTCTATGGATCTCTGTGTCACTCTGTGAGTCTCTATGTAACTCTATGGCTCTCTGTGTCACTCTGTGAATCTCTGTGTAACTCTATGGCTCTGTGTCACTCTGTGAGTCTCTTTGTCACTCTATGGCTCTCTATGTCACTCTGTGAGTCTCTTTGTCACTCTATGGATCTCTGTGTCACTGTGAGACTCTGTGTTACTCTATGGTTCTCTGTGTCACTCTGTGAGTCTCTATGTAACTCTATGGTTCTCTGTCTCACTCTGTGAGTCTCTATGTAACTCTATGGCTCTCTGTGTCACTCTGTGAGTCTCTTTGTCACTCTATGGATCTCTGTGTCACTCTGTGAGTCTCTAACTCTATGGCTCTCTGTGTCACTCTGTGAGTCTCTTTGTCACTCTATGGATCTCTGTGTCACTGTGAGTCTCTATGTAACTCTATGGATCTCTGTGTAACTCTGTGAGTCTCTTTGTCACTCTATGGATCTCTGTGTCACTGTGAGTCTCTATGTAACTCTATGGTTCTCTGTGTCACTCTGTGATTCTCTATGTCAGTCTATGGATCTCTGTGTCACTATGTGAGTCTCTGTGTAACTCTATGGATCTCTGTGTCACTCTGTGAGTCTCTATGTAACTCTATGGCTCTCTGTGTCACTCTGTGAGTCTCTGTGTAACTCTATGGCTCTGTGTCACTCTGTGAGTCTCTTTGTCACTCTATGGCTCTCTATGTCACTCTGTGAGTCTCTTTGTCACTCTATGGATCTCTGTGTCACTGTGAGACTCTGTGTTACTCTATGGTTCTCTGTGTCACTCTGTGAGTCTCTATGTAACTCTATGGTTCTCTGTCTCACTCTGTGAGTCTCTATGTAACTCTATGGCTCTCTGTGTCACTCTGTGAGTCTCTTTGTCACTCTATGGATCTCTGTGTCACTCTGTGAGTCTCTAACTCTATGGCTCTCTGTGTCACTCTGTGAGTCTCTTTGTCACTCTATGGATCTCTGTGTCACTGTGAGTCTCTATGTAACTCTATGGATCTCTGTGTAACTCTGTGAGTCTCTTTGTCACTCTATGGATCTCTGTGTCACTGTGAGTCTCTATGTAACTCTATGGATCTCTGTGTAACTCTGTGAGTCTCTGTGTAACTCTATGGATCTCTGTGTCACTGTGAGTCTCTATGTAACTCTATGGATCTCTGTGTCACTCTGTGAGTCTCTGTGTAACTCTATGGCTCTCTGTGTCACTCTGTGAGTCTCTGTGTAACTCTATGGCTCTCTGTGTCACTCTGTGAGTCTCTGTGTAACTCTATGGCTCTCTGTGTCACGCTGTGAGTCTCTGTGTAACTCTATGGCTCTCTGTGAGTCTCTGTGTAACTCTATGGCTCTCTGTGTCACTGTTAGTCTCTGTGTAACTATATGGCTCTCTGTGTCACTCTGTGAGTCTCTATGTAACTCTATGGATCTCTGTGTAACTTTATGGATCTCTGTAACTCTATGGTTCTCAATGTAACTCTATGGATCTCTGTGTAACTCTATGGATCTTTGTATGACTCTATGGATCTCTGTGTAACTCTATGGCTCTCTGTGTAACTCTATGGATCTCTGTGTAACTCTTTGGCTCTCTATGTAACTCTATGGATCTCTGTGTAACTCTATGGATCTCTGTGTAACTCTTTGGCTCTCTATGTAACTCTATTGATCTCTGTGTAACTCTATGGATCTCTGTGTAACTCTATGGATCTCTGTGTAACTCTATGGATCTCTGTGTAACTCTTTGGCTCTCTATGTAACTCTATGGATCTCTGTGTAACTCTATGGATCTCTGTGTAACTCTGGATCTCTGTGTAACTCTATGGATCTCTGTGTAACTCTTTGGCTCTCTATGTAACTCTATGGATCTCTGCAACTCTATGGATCTCTGTGTAACTCTGTGTATCTCTGTGTAACTCTATGGATATCTGTGTAACTCTATGGATCTCTATGTAACTCTATGGATCTCTGCAATTCTATGGATCTCTACAACTTTATGTATCTCTGTGTAACTCTATGGATCTCTATGTAACTCTATGGATCTCTGTGTCACTCTTTGGATCTCTTTGTAACTCTTTGGCTCTCTGTGTAACTCTATGGATCTCTGTGTAACTCTATGGATCTCTGTGTAACTCTATGGATCTCTATGCAACTCTATGGATCTCTATGTTTTTCTATGGATGTCTCTGTAACTCTATGGATCTCTATGTAACTCTATGGATCTCTGTCTAACTCTATGGATCTCTATGCAACTTTATGGATCTCTGTGTAACTCTTTGGATCTCTATGTAACTCTATGGATCTCTGTGTAACTTTTTGGATCTCTGCGTAACTCTATGGATCTCTGTGTAACTCTATGGATCTCTGTGTAACTCTGGATCTCTGTGTAACTCTATGGATCTCTATGTAACTCTATGGATCTCTGTGTAACTCTATGGATCTCTATGTAACTCTATGGATCTCTGTGTTACTCTATGGATCTCTATGTAACTCTATGGATCTCTGTGTAACTCTGGATCTCTATGTAACTCTATGGGTCTCCATGTAACTCTATGGATCTCTGTGTAACTCTATGGATCTCTATGTAACTCTATGGATCTCTGCAATTCTATGGATCTCTACAACTTTATGTATCTCTGTGTAACTTTATGGATCTCTATGTAACTCTATGGATCTCTGCAACTCTATGGATCTCTGTGTAACTCTATGTATCTCTATGTTACTCTATGGATCTCTGTGTAACTCTATGGATCTTTATGTTTTTCTATGGATCTCTGTGTAACTCTATGGATCTCTATGTAACTCTATGGGTCTCTGTCTAACTCTATGGATCTCTATGCAACTTTATGGATCTCTGTGTAACTCTTTGGATCTCTGTGTAACTTTTTGGATCTCTGCGTAACTCTATGGATCTCTGTGTAACTCTATGGATCTCTGTGTAACTCTGGATCTCTGTGTAACTCTATGGATCTCTATGTAACTCTATGGATCTCTGTGTAACTCTATGGATATCTGCGTAACTTTATGGATCTCTATGTAACTCTATGGATCTCTGTGTAACTCTATGTATCTCTATGTAACTCTATGGGTCTCCATGTAACTCTATGGATCTCTCTGTAACTCTATGGATCTCTATGTAACTCTATGGATCTCTGCAATTCTATGGATCTCTACAACTTTATGTATCTCTGTGTAACTCTATGGATCTCTATGTAACTCTATGGATCTCTGTGTAACTCTTTGGCTCTCTATGTAACTCTATGGATCTCTGTGTAACTCTATGGATCTCTGTGTAACTCTATGGATCTCTGTGTAACTCTATGGATCTCTGTGTAACTCTTTTGCTCTCTATGTAACTCTATGGATCTCTGTGTAACTCTATGGATCTCTGTGTAACTCTATGGATCTCTGTGTAACTCTATGGATCTCTGTGTAACTCTTTGGCTCTCTATGTAACTCTATGGATCTCTGCAACTCTATGGAGATCTGTGTAACTCTGTGTATCTCTGTGTAACTCTATGGATATCTGTGTAACTCTATGGATCTCTATGTAACTCTATGGATCTCTGCAATTCTATGGATCTCTACAACTTTATGTATCTCTGTGCAACTCTATGGATCTCTATGTAACTCTATGGATCTCTGTGTCACTCTTTGGATCTCTTTGTAACTCTTTGGCTCTCTGTGTAACTCTATGGATCTCTGTGTAACTCTATGGATCTCGGTGTAACTCTATGGATCTCTATGCAACTCTATGGATCTCTATGTTTTTCTATGGATGTCTCTGTAACTCTATGGATCTCTATGTAACTCTATGGATCTCTGTCTAACTCTTTGGATCTCTATGCAACTTTATTGATCTCTGTGTAACTCTTTGGATCTCTATGTAACTCTATGGATCTCTGTGTAACTTTTTGGATCTCTGCGTAACTCTATGGATCTCTGTGTAACTCTATGGATCTCTGTGTAACTCTGGATCTCTGTGTAACTCTATGGATCTCTATGTAACTCTATGGATCTCTGTGTAACTCTATGGATCTCTATGTAACTCTATGGATCTCTGTGTAACTCTATGGATCTCTATGTAACTCTATGGATCTCTGTGTAACTCTATGGATCTCTATGTAACTCTATGGGTCTCCATGTAACTCTATGGATCTCTGTGTAACTCTATGGATTTCTATGTAACTCTATGGATCTCTGCAATTCTATGGATCTCTACAACTTTATGTATCTCTGTGTAACTCTATGGATCTCTATGTAACTCTATGGATCTCTGCAACTCTATGGATCTCTGTGTAACTCTATGTATCTCTGTGTTACTCTATGGATCTCTGTGTAACTCTATGGATCTTTATGTTTTTCTATGGATCTCTGTGTAACTCTATGGATCTCTATGTAACTCTATGGGTCTCTGTCTAACTCTATGGATCTCTATGCAACTTTATGGATCTCTGTGTAACTCTTTGGATCTCTATGTAACTCTATGGATCTCTGCAATTCTATGGATCTCTACAACTTTATGTATCTCTGTGTAACTCTATGGATCTCTATGTAACTCTATGGATCTCTGCAACTCTATGGATCTCTGTGTAACTCTATGTATCTCTGTGTTACTCTATGGATCTCTATGTAACTCTATGGGTCTCCATGTAACTCTATGGATCTCTGTGTAACTCTATGGATGTCTATGTAACTCTATGGATCTCTGCAATTCTATGGATCTCTACAACTTCATGTATCTCTGTGTAACTCTATGGATCTCTATGTAACTCTATGGATCTCTGCAACTCTATGGATCTCTGTGTAACTTTATGTATCTCTGTGTTACTCTATGGATCTCTGTGTAACTCTATGGATCTTTATGTTTTTCTATGGATCTCTGTGTAACTCTATGGATCTCTATGTAACTCTATGGGTCTCTGTCTAACTCTATGGATCTCTATGCAACTTTATGGATCTCTGTGTAACTCTTTGGATCTCTGTGTAACTTTTTGGATCTCTGCGTAACTCTATGGATCTCTGTGTAACTCTATGGATCTCTGTGTAACTCTGGATCTCTGTGTAACTCTATGGATCTCTATGTAACTCTATGGATCTCTGTGAAACTCTATGGATATCTGCGTAACTTTATGGATCTCTATGTAACTCTATGGATCTCTGTGTAACTCTATGTATCTCTATGTAACTCTATGGGTCTCCATGTAACTCTATGGATCTCTCTGTAACTCTATGGATCTCTATGTAACTCTATGGATCTCTGCAATTCTATGGATCTCTACAACTGTATGTATCTCTGTGTAACTCTATGGATCTCTATGTAACTCTATGGATCTCTGTGTAACTCTTTGGCTCTCTATGTAACTCTATGGATCTCTGTGTAACTCTATGGATCTCTGTGTAACTCTATGGACCTCTGTGTAACTCTATGGATCTCTGTGTAACTCTTTGGCTCTCTATGTAACTCTATGGATCTCTGTGTAACTCTATGGATCTCTGTGTAACTCTATGGATCTCTGTGTAACTCTTTGGCTCTCTATGTAACTCTATGGATCTTTGCAACTCTATGGAGATCTGTGTACCTCTGTGTATCTCTGTGTAACTCTATGGATATCTGTGTAACTCTATGGATCTCTATGTAACTCTATGGATCTCTGCAATTCTATGGATCTCTACAACTTTATGTATCTCTGTGTAACTCTATGGATCTCTATGTAACTCTATGGATCTCTGTGTAACTCTATGGATCTCTATGCAACTCTATGGATCTCTATGTTTTTCTATGGATGTCTCTGTAACTCTATAGATCTCTATGTAACTCTATGGATCTCTGTCTAACTCTATGGATCTCTATGCAACTTTATGGATCTCTGTGTAACTCTTTGAATCTCTATGTAACTCTATGGATCTCTGTGCAACTTTTTGGATCTCTGCGTAACTCTATGGATCTCTGTGTAACTCTATGGATCTCTGTGTAACTCTGGATCTCTGTGTAACTCTATGGATCTCTATGTAACTCTATGGATCTCTGTGTAACTCTATGGATCTCTATGTAACTCTATGGATCTCTGTGTAACTCTATGGATCTCTATGTAACTCTATGGATCTCTGTGTAACTCTGTGGATCTCTATGTAACTCTATGGGTCTCCATGTAACTCTATGGATCTCTGTGTAACTCTATGGATCTCTATGTAACTCTATGGATCTCTGCAATTCTATGGATCTCTACAACTTTATGTATCTCTGTGTAACTCTATGGATCTCTATGTAACTCTATGGATTTCTGCAACTCTATGGATCTCTGTGTAACTCTATGTATCTCTGTGTTACTCTATGGATCTTTGTGTAACTCTATGGATCTTTATGTTTTTCTATGGATCTCTGTGTAACTCTATGGATCTCTATGTAACTCTATGGGTCTCTGTCTAACTCTATGGATCTCTATGCAACTTTATGGATATCTGTGTAACTCTTTGGATCTCTGTGTAACTTTTTGGATCTCTGCGTAACTCTATGGATCTCTGTGTAACTCTATGGATCTCTGTGTAACTCTGGATCTCTGTGTAACTCTATGGATCTCTATGTTACTCTATGGATCTCTGTGTAACTCTATGGATATCTGCGTAACTTTATGGATCTCTATGTAACTCTATGGATCTCTGTGTAACTCTATGTATCTCTATGTAACTCTATGGGTCTCCATGTAACTCTATGGATCTCTCTGTAACTCTATGGATCTCTATGTAATTCTATGGATCTCTGCAATTCTATGGATCTCTACAACTTTATGTATCTCTGTGTAAGTCTATGGATCTCTATGTAACTCTATGGATCACTTCAACTCTATGCATCTCTGTGTAACTCTGTGTATCTCTGTGTAACTATGGATATCTGTGTAACTCTATGGATCTCTATGTAACTCTATGGATCTCTGCAATTCTATGGATCTCTACAACTTTATGTATCTCTGTGTAACTCTATGGATCTCTATGTAACTCTATGGATCTCTGCAACTCTATGGATCTCTGTGTAACTCTATGTATCTCTGTGTAACTCTATGGATCTCTGTGTAACTTTATGGATCTTTATGTTTTTCTATGGATCTCTGTGTAACTCTATCGATCTCTATGTAACTCTATGGATCTCTGTCTAACTCTATTGATCTCTATGCAACTTTATGGATCTCTGTGTAACTCTTTGGATCTCTGTGTAACTTTTTGGATCTCTGCGTAACTCTATGGATCTCTGTGTAACTCTATGGATCTCTGTGTAACTTTGGATCTCTGTGTAACTCTATGGATCTCTATGTAACTCTATGGATCTCTGTGTAACTCTATGGATATCTGCGTAACTTTATGGATCTCTATGTAACTCTATGGATCTCTGTGTAACTCTATGTATCTCTATGTAACTCTATGGGTCTCCATGTAACTCTATGGATCTCGCTGTAACTCTATGGATCTCTATGTAACTCTATGGATCTCTGCAATTCTATGGATCTCTACAACTTTATGTATCTCTGTGTAACTCTATGGATCTCTATGTAACTCTATGGATCTCTGCAACTCTATGGATCTCTGTGTAACTCTATGTATCTCTGTGGAACTCTATGGATCTCTGTGTACCTCTATGGATCTCTATGTAACTCTATTGATCTCTGCAACTCTATGGATCTCTGCAACTCTATGGATCTCTGTGTAACTTTTTGGATCTCTCTGCAACTCTATGGATCTCTGTGTAACTCTGGATCTCTGCAACTCTATGGATCTCTTTGTAACTCTGTGTAACTGCAGTGTCCTGTAACTGCCGCCACTGCTGACGGTGTATGGCTGTGGTCTTCCTTGCAGTAGGCCTATGCCCGAAACGTCACCTCTTACACGTTTTACTTTTCAAGGCCGCACAGCTCATAACACAATCTGCTGGCCACAAGTGAAATGCCTTTCCGAAGCTTGGGAATTGAAGATGCAATTTTAACTTATATACAGTGGCCTTCGTTTCAGAAGGCCATTCGAACACCGATTTGTTCGAACACAGAATTAATTTTCCCCATAAGAATGAATGTAAATGACATTAATTGGTTCCAGACACAAGAAATATCTCATTATAAAGCATTTTTTACACGAGGCTTACAGTAATTACACACATAAAATCATACAACAAAAACAAGAAACAATAAATAAATGGATTGAATGAATAAATAGTGTATATGGAAATAAATGAAATAATGAACATTGAACTTCACTTTACCTCTTCTTTGGTTCTTTCGGTAAAGTCACGTAGAATGAGAATAAAATAATAAATTGATAAAATAAAATAACACAATAATATTCTCTCGACGTTTCGTCCACAACACAAGCGGCCTTCATCAGGTGGAGGGATGAGACTGTCTGGTAGGACAGCGCTGGAGTGAAAGAGCCACGTTCAGATCACGACCTTTAAGTTGTGTCAGAAGAAACAAAGCGCCTTGACAAAGGAATTAGCATAGGATTTTCTCATTCTACGTGACTTTACCAAAAGAACCAAAGAAGATGAATCCTTGCAGTCACGAAAGCTTTAAATCGAAATTCACTTTACCTGTAGTAAGGAGATTTGATGGCTCGAGTGGAAGGTGGTGAGGAGGCGGAGGTGGTAAAACCTTTGTCTGGGCAAGCGTCGTGCACGCTGTTGACCATGCGCGCCTAAGCCGTAGAAGTTCTTTCAAGTCGCGATTGCCCATTCGACGTCCGAATTTCGTTCGGTTTCCGGGGCAAAAAATGTTCGGGAATATCGTTCGAACACCGATTTGTTCGAATTCTACTGTACCTTATTTATTTAAGGACGCCAGGGTGGCTATGAGATGTTAACTACGTCGCCTGGTACACAGGAGGTCGGCGGTTCGATCCCGACCCTGACGTCTACTGCTGCTGTATATTTGGAGTTTGCGTGTCTCTCTCTCTCCCCGTGGTCACGTGGATTTTTTCTCCGGGTGCTCCGGTTTTTCCCTCCACAAACACGCGCTTAGGCTATTTAGATTATTTTGTGCTGCTATAAATGTCCAAATGATAGGCCACTCTGTTGAGCTGTCATTTGTTGCCAGGTTGCTTCTGAAAAATAAGTTAAAACCTCAGTGGGCTTTGCCTGGCAGGATGGGGATGGTGTAGTGTTGTATTTGTTGGTGTTTGGGTGATTTTCTTTGGTTCTTACGGTAAAGTCACGTGGTTCTTTCGTGACTTCACCGAAAGAACCAAAGAAGATGAATCCTTGCAGTCACGAAAGCTTTGAATCGAAATTTAGGTGATTTGTTTGCATTTCTTGTACTTTGCACTCCTATCCTGTTTGTGTTACTGTTTGTTGTTGTAACGTTCTTACCCCGTGCCCCTATGGGACATCTGTGAAAAAGAGCTTCATAGCTCATCGGATTCTTCCTGCAGTATAAATGAATGTGATTCTGAACCACAACACCTCGTCAAGGAGCAGAGACTATAGTCACGTGAACTCTGCTCATCCTCGCAGCAGCAGCAGCGGCAGTGGCTTTTGTCTAAGGCATCAAACAAACGCGGTGGTCACTGCATCATCATCATCGCGCGGTGCTTCCAGACCCACTTCTGCAGTCGTCTGGAACGTCTCTTTTCTTCCCGTATTTTAGGAAGCAACCATTGAACTACGCACTTTTAAATCATCCAGATAACAAACAAAAAACCACGAATTTCTTTGTAGAACTGCTTGTTGTTGTGTTCGGTTCTGTTGGCCCTTTCCCCTGCGCCTCCGATTTAGCACGGTCGGCTATGGAGGGCACGAAAGAAGTTTTAATGCGCGTGCGTACACGTACAGCGTGCGACTGATGGGTGTGTTGAGTTTTCTTGAATTTAACCAGGGCCAAGCTGCCTGTCGACGGGTGTTTTTTTTTCCGTTGAGATTTTGTGTTGCGATTGGCGACCTTTATTTTGGTGTCAGATGATAGCTCCCCCCCCCCCCCCCCCCCCGCTGAGACTTGTCATCCCATGCGAGTCACTTCCTGTACAGGTGAAAGAAGACTATGGCCCTTTTCTTTATCCACTAGGAAGGATCTCTATTCCACGTCACGGGTCCACACCTTGCTTCTCATATTCTTGGTACTTTCGGTAAAGTCACCACGTCGAAGGGAAACAATAAAATAATAAAAATATAAAACAATAAAATTCTCACGACGTTTCGACTGCAGCACAAGCAATCATCATCAGGTGTGAAAACCACAGCAAGAACATTTTCTTGCTGTGGTTTTCACATCTGATGATGAAACGTCGTGAGAATTTTATTGTTTTATATTTTTATTATTTTATTGTGTCCTTTCTACGTGACTTTACCGAAAGAACTAAGATTATGAATCCCTGCAGTCACGAAAGCTATAAAATCAAAATGTAAAAACCTTCCTTCTCGTTCTCTCTCCCGCAAAGCCCCGGAATCCGCCTCCCGCTCCCTCTGTTAACCGCTTCCGGGCTCCGCACCTCGTCGCACCTCGTCTCCACCAATCTTCATCTTCTCTAACCCTCATCTAGCCTCACCGTCTGACCTGATGCTCACCCAACCCTCCAGCTCTTTTCCATTTTCAATGTTCCGGCCAATCCTCTTGCTCTCGTGTGGGACAAGCACTACACAGGGACTCCTCTACTTACGAATGAGTTCGGTTCCAGAGGTCCTGTTCGTTAGTCGATTTGTTCGTAAGTGTAGTGTTCTTCACGGAGGCACACACTTGACTTGGACGCAACACGTTTATTACACAGCCCAACAGGGTTAACTGCATAAACTTACACACGCTAACTAGACCCCAACAGGGTAGCTGCATAACCGGGCCAGTCAGTAACATCCTGACTGACCCACGATGCCGAGCGGAGGCCGAAGATCGGAGAGACGTGGCGCCGAGGGTTGATTCCAGAGAACAGCCACGAACGCTCCTGGCACTGCCCAATTATGCTCCTGGGCGTGGCCTCGCTCCGCCCTCGGCCACGCCCCCTTCGGGATCTTTCCCAAAGGGGGCGTGGCCTCGCTCCACCTTCGGCCACGCCCCCTTCGGGATCTTTCCCAAAGGGGGCGTGGCCTCGCTCCGCCCTCGGCCACGCCTCTTTGGGATCTTTCCCGAAGGATCACGTGTCCCTCAAGCCCGCTACCCTGTCCGGGTCACGTGCCCTCTCGGGTTCACCCAGACTACCCCGTCCTCACTTGCCCTCTCTCAGGCCGTCACCAGGACTATGCCCCCTAGGGCCTGCTCGCATGCCGTACTCACTCTGGCCCCCGTGAGAGGTTCCAGACGCACAGTAGCACTCTTGTGACAGTGGCTGGCGCTAACACCATCGCGACACCATTAACCTCACTACACAAGTACAACTTTACTCCTGACGATTCCAAACACGCTGTATGGCATGTACACTAAACATGGGGAATGGCTTTAAAAGTTGTCAAATCTCCTGTAGATGTAGATGCCACTGGTTCTTCACGTTCTGCAGACGTAGATGCCACCGCCGCCATCTATTGCGTGGCCGTTGAACTTGCGACTCTCGGTCTGAACAGGCATCTGGACATATGGACAGGTTTTTTCGTATCTATAAAAGTTTCTAAGTCGAAAATTCATAAGTAAAGTAGTCGCTCTGTATTTTACTCGGCATGGCTCCATTTAGATTCATCGCTGCCCCCTTGTGATCCCCTTTATTGAACCAGGTGACATCCCGGGTGAAACTTGTCGCGGATGAACAAAACCAAGAGGGAAATAACATCGAGGCGAGGACCGACATCTGGAAGCAAAGGAGGAGGAGGGGGACGAGGAGGTGACAACAGAGCAGCAGCGGCAGCATCAGGAAGAGGAGGAACAGGAGGTGGAGGAGGAGACGCCATCGTCACCACAATGGCGCGTTTACCGGGGGCGGCCGTGCGATGGCTGCTCGTGACCTTCGCCCTGCGCCCCCCTGTGCTGACCCAGGGCGGTCACTACAGCGTGGTGTTGCTGGGCGCCACGGGGGACCTGGCACGCCGCCACCTGTGGCCGGCGCTCTTCAGCGTCTACGCCCAGCGGGCGAGCGTGCCGGCACCGCCACCACGAGGAGGAGGAGGGGGAGACGATGGCGGGGGGTGGCGGCGAGACACGTTCTCGTTCCACGGCGCGGCGCGAGCGGAACCCGCGGAGGGGCGGCCCGCGATGTTCAGCGCGTTGGGGCCGGGGCGGCTACGGTGCCCGCGGAGGGTGGCTCCGGCGCTGTGCGGCGTCCTGAGGTCCCTCCGTCGTTCGCCCGCTCTATCGCTCGCCCGCTCGATCGCTCGATCGCTCTTCCGCTCGCTCAACCGCTCGCCCGTTCGCTCGCTCGCTCCCATTGCTCGCCCCCGCTCGCCTACTCCCTGTGTCACTCGCCTGCTCCATCGCTCGATCGCTCCAATACTCGCCCACTCGCTCGCTTGCTCTCTTCCCTGCTCGATCGCTCGCCCACTCCCTCGCTTGCTCGATCGCTCGATCACTCGCCCTCTCAATTGCCCAATCGCCCGCTCGATCGTTCGCCCGCTCGCTCGTGTTCCTCTCCGTTCACTTGTTCACCCGTTCCTGCTGTATGTTGCTTATTCTAATCGTTGAGTCCCTTCTTTGTTTGTTAACACTTCACAACCCGTGCTGGAGACGTTAACGGGTTGGCTGTGTTAACACGGGTAGCTCTGTTAACGCGTTGGCTGCGTTAACGCGTGTGGCTGTGTTAACGCGTGTGGATGTGTTAACGCGTGTGGCTGTGTTAACGCGTGTGGCTGTGTTAACATGTGGCTGTGTTAACGTGTGGCTGTGTTAACGTGTGGCTGTGTTAACGTGTGGCTGTGTTAACGCGTGTGGCTGTGTTAACGCGTGTGGCTGCGTTAGCGCGTGTGGCTGTGTTAACGTGTGAATGCGTTAACGCGTGTGGATGTGTTAACGCGTGTGGCTGTGTTAACGCGTGTGGCTGCGTTAACGCGTTGGCTACGTTAACGTGTGTTGCTGATGCTGACGATGTTGCTGATGATGACGATGCTGCTGACAATGATGATGCTGACGAAGATGATGTTGCTGACAATGGTGATGACGATGCTGACGATGCTGACAATGTTTCTGACGATGTTGCTGATGATGCCGCTGACGACGATGCTGACAATGTTTACTGATGATGACGACGTTGCTGATGATGCTGCTGACGACGATGCTGATGATGTTGCTGCAGGCATCAGTTTGTGATGCTCACCTCGTACCACCGCCTGTCGACGGAGGGCGACTTCCTATCGCTGTGCCGGGACTTCCTGTCGGCGCGGGCTGAGGAGGAGGGCCTCGTGGAGAACGGGCGGCTCTTCTACCTGTCGGTGCCGCCGCACGCCTATCCCGGCATCGTCGCCCGCCTCCACAGGCACTGCCGCCCGCCACAGGTGAGACCGCGGGTGGACGGCGAGTGAGAGGATTCATGGTGAGAGAGGAGGGGCGGACAGGTGAGACGTAGGTAGACGGGTGAGGTGATTGATGTTGATTGATGGTGATGGTGATGGAGGGGTGGACAGGTGAGATGAAGGGGTGCGCCTGCTGCGTGTACAGGCCAGCACATTACTACATGGCTAAAAATGCACGTGTGTAAAAAATGCACGTGTGTGCACGTGTGTGCATGTTGGGGAGCGGTAGTGTAGCGGTTAGCACGCTGCGCTACGAACATGGCAACGACAAATTCGATTCCCGATCACGGCCACCACCAGTGACGATTATTTGGTGGTGAGACATCGTTCGTGTGCCTTGCCAGACTTTATAGGTGCTGCTCTGTAACAGCACTTGCCCCAAAAGCCTGTTAAGGCTGTTCGGGGAACCTTTATCTTTGTTTCTGCATGTATGTGGGAAGTGTTAGCGTAGCGGTCAGCACACTGCACTATGAATCCGTCAAACCCAGTTCGATTCCGGTGCAGTGCATAAACATCACCACTGGGGAGACAAAGGCGGCGGGGCGTGGTGTTGGCCACCCACCCCCTAGGCCTTTGCAGGCGTTTCTCGCCTACAGCGCTGGCCCCAACGGTCCGTTTCGGCTGTGCGGGTTGACGTTCGCGCGCGCGTGCGTGCGTGCACCCAGCCCGGCGCGTGGCTGCGCGTGCTGCTGGAGAAGCCGTTTGGACGGGACCTGGCGTCGTCGCGGGAGCTCGCGGCGTCGCTCGCCGGCTCGCTGCGCCACGGCGAGCTCCACCTCGTCGACCACTACCTCGCCAAGCCGGTGCGCAACTCCGCCTCGCCGCACCCGGGGGGCGGACCGGTCCATCCGACGGTGTCGTCGACCCGGTTACCCTTTTAGTGGTTTACGCGTGTGGTTGTTGAGGTCTACGTGTGTGGATGTTGAGGTCTACGTGGTTGTTGAGGTCTACGCGTGTGGTTGTTGAGGTCTACGTGTGTGGTTGTTGGGGTCTACGTGTGTGGTTGTTGTGGTCTACGTGTGTGGTTGTTGAGGTCTACGTGTGTGGTTGTTGAGGTCTACGCGTGTGGTTGTTGAGGTCTACGTGTGTGGTTGTTGAGGTCTACGTGTGTGGATGTTGAGGTCTACACGTGTGGTTGTTGAGGTCTACGTGTGTGGATGTTGAGGTCTACGTGGTTGTTGAGGTCTACGCGTGTGGTTGTTGAGGTCTACGTGTATGGTTGTTGAGGTCTACGTATGTGGTTGTTGAGGTCTACGTGTGTGGTTGTTGAGGTCTACGTGTGTGGTTGTTGAGGTCTACGCGTGTGGTTGTTGAGGTCTACGTGTGTGGTTGTTGTGGTCTACGTGTGTGGTTGTTGAGGTCTACGCGTGTGGTTGTTGAGGTCTACGCGTGTGGTTGTTGAGGTCTCGTGTGTGGTTGTTGAGGTCTAAGTGTGTGGTTGTTGTGGTCTACATGTGTGGTTGTTGAGGCCTACGTGTGTGGTTGTTGAGGTCTACGCGTGTGGTTGTTGAGGTCTACGTGTGTGGTTGTTGAGGTCTACGCGTGTGGTTGTTGAGGTCTACGTGGTTGTTGAGGTCTACATGTGTGGTTGTTGAGGTCTATGTGTGTGGTTGTTGAGGTCTACGTGTGTGGTTGTTGAGGTCTCGTGTGTGGTTGTTGAGGCCTACGTGTGTGATTGTTGAGGTCTACGTGTGTGGTTGTTGAGGTCTACGCGTGTGGTTGTTGAGGTCTACGTGTGTGGTTGTTGAGGTCTATGTGTGTGGTTGTTGAGGTCTACGTGGTTGTTGAGGTCTATGCGTGTGGTTGTTGAGGTCTATGTGTGTGGTTGTTGAGGTCTACGTGGTTGTTGAGGTCTACGCGTGTGGTTGTTGAGGTCTACGTGTGTGATTGTTGAGGTCTACGCGTGTGGTTGTTGAGGTCTAAGTGTGTGGTTGTTGAGGTCTACGTGTGTGGTTGTTGAGGTCTACGCGTGTGGTTGTTGAAGTCTACGCATGTGGATGTTGAGGTCTACGTGTGTGGTTGTTGAGGTCTACGTGTGTGATTGTTGAGGTCTCGTGTGTGGTTGTTGAGGTCTACGCGTGTGGTTGTTGAGGTCTACGTGTGTGGTTGTTGAGGTCTACGTGTGTGGTTGTTGAGGTCTACGTGTGTGGTTGTTGAGGTCTACGCGTGTGGTTGTTGAGGTCTTTGCGTGTGGTTGTTGTGGTCTACGTGTGTGGTTGTTGTGGTTTACGCGTGTGGTTGTTGTGGTCTACGTGTGTGGTTGTTGAGGTCTACGTGTGTGGTTGTTGAGGTCTACGTGTGTGGTTGTTGAGGTCTGTGTGTGTGGTTGTTGTGGTTTGCGCGTGTCGTTGCGTTCGGACATGTGCTCGTGGGTGTGCCGATGTGCGGTTGCCGATGTGTGCGTGGATGTGTGGTTGTCGTGTGGTTGTGATTGTATGTGTTATTGTATAGTTAATGCGTGGTTGTGTTAGTGTGTGTGATAGTGTGTGGGGAGCGATAGTGTAGCGGTTAGCGCGCTGCGCTATGAACCTGGCGACCCGGGTTCGATTCCCGCTCACGGTCAACACCACCAGTGACGATTATTTGAATCGGTCCCGGGCCTCCCCTAGGTCGACTCAGCCTCAAATGAGTACCTGGTGTGGTGTGTAAACATTACCACTTGGGAGACAAAGGTGGTCGGGCGTGGTGCTGGCCACCCACCCCCTCGTGTACCATTCCGGCCTTCATAGGTGCTCGCTAACAGCACTTGCCCCTACAGTCTGTTAAGGCTATATGGGGGATCTTTGTTTTGTTGATAGTGTGTGTTAGTGTGTGTGTGTTCGGCAAAACAACCCCCTACCTCTTTGTGGTGCCGGACGGGCAATGCTGTCGTGGGCAGTGCCGTGGGGGGAGGGCCAATTCTGATTGGTGCCTTTCCCTTCACGGCGTTTGTAACCACCACAACGGTTAAATGGGGGCTCTGGACGGGTGCGAGGGGCTGGTAACCCCTCCACCTTCAATTAATTACCACTAATACACGACCACAAAATGTAATAAGTAAGTTTGTGCCGGAGGCCTCGGGGGGACAGGCATCTATGATGTCTCCTGGCCACACCCCATTTGGCGGAGCCAGGAGACTGAATCCTTACCCTCGGGGCTCCTCCAGAAACAACAAAAAAACACTCCGCGTGGCCACGTGGAATGTTCGAACGCTCGCTAGGGAGGAGAGGCTGCCACTCCTCTGTCAGGAACTGGACCGGTACCGCCTGGATTTCCGTGGTATTCAGGAGGGTCCGGTGGACCGGCTCTGGCTCCTGCCACCATGAGGGGTGGACAGTCCTCTACTCGGGGCAGGAGACTGCCAAACAACAGGGTGTGGCTCTTCTCCTGAACAAAATAATGAAAGGGGCTTGGGAGCGTGGCGGTGAGGTATGGGAAGCTGTAAGCCCCAGGCTACTTTGGGCTCGCCTTCCCATCAACCAGGTGAGGAGTGGTGGTCGTGGTTCCTTATGCCCCCACCTTAGACGAACATCCGTGGAGGGATGCAGGCAAGGCCTATGAGTTAGATGCCTTCTATGACCTCAGGTCACAGGTGCTGGCTAAAGTGGCCCCTCGGGATCGAGTGATCTTGTTGGGTGACTTCAATGCCCGAGTTGGTCATGATGCTGGCACCTGGTCTGGAGTGATTGGAGGGCATGGGCCAGATCAGCTCAATAACAACGGCAGGAGGCTGCTAGATTTTTGTGCAGCCCATGGGCTTGTAATTACCAACACGCTGTTCTGGCATTGGTGCATCCACACCACATCATGGATGCATGCCGGGTCCAAGCAAGAACATCTGCTGGACTACATAGTGATGGAACAGCGGATGCGGGCCCATGTCCTTGACACCAGGACCTACCGTGCAGCTGATCTGCCCACTGACCATCGACTTGTCATTTGTAAGATGTGCCTGCCATTCTTCCACTCCAGTGGTGGGTGTACACCCAGGACCCCATTCAAACCCTTAGTGGCATGGTCTCAGCTAGCTGATGAAAGTTGCAAGCGAGAATTTCATCATCACTTGCAGATGATGAAATGTGGCTCATGCAGCTGCAATGGCTGCTTTGGGTACACGGTCCAGACCTCCCCAGAGACCCTGGCTGACAGAGGAGGTGTTCAAGCTGGCTGAGAAAAAGCGACAGGCCCACTCTCATCGGCTACAGCATCCCACGTCGGAGAATGAGGAGGCTTACCGCAGCCTTCGCTCGGAGGTTTGGAGAGCCGTGAGGCGCTGCAAGGATGGGTGGTGGTCACGGGTTGCTGAGGAGATGGAGTCTGCCTCAGTGGCCCGCGATCACAAATCGCTCTTTAATTCCATCAAAAAAGTAATCTGCAGCACCACACCTATTACCTTCATTAGGGGAAAGAATGGTGATCCAATCTCCGTCCCCCAGGAACAGGTTTGCAGATTTGCTGAACATTTCTGTGAAGTCCTGGGGCAGGGGAAATCCCTCAGCCAGGAAAACGTGGGACAAAGTGGGGATGACCCTGCTGAGGCTGCGGTGCCTCAAATATTGGAGGAGGAAGTCACCCCCTGTAAGTGGCTGGCTGAGGTGCCATCTGTTGAGGAAGTACTGAAGGCGATCCAGAGTCTGAGACCAGGAAAGGCACTGGGCAGAGATGATCTCCCAACCGAAATGCTGAGGGAGGGTGGTGTTTGTGCACAGACTACCCTACATGACATCATAACAACAGTCTGGACTACTGGACGGGTTCCACAAGATTTGAAGGATGCCCTGGTGGTCCCCCTTTAACAACTACAGGGGCATGTCACTCCTCAGTGTGCCGGGAAAGGTCCTGGCAAGGATTATTCAACATCGCCTTGTTAGGCACGCTGAGGAGAGGCTTGCGGAGCCCCAATGCGGTTTCAGGAAAGGGCGGTCCTGCACAGATGCCATATTCTCTGTCCGTCTGCTAGAGCAGAGGTGTAGGGAATTCCAACAAGACCTACATCTCTGCTTTATTGACCTGGTCTATGTTACCATCAGTAGGCCTGATGGGTTGTTCTTCGTGCTTTCGGAGTCCCTGACCCTCTGCTCACGATCATTAAGGACCTTCTTGATGGTGAGCGGGCCTGGGTAAAACTACATGGCCGGGAGTCAGAGCCATTCCCTGTACACTTTGGGGTGCGATAGGGATGTCCTCTGGCTCCCACATTATTTAACATCTCTTTTGACCAAGTAGTTCGTAAAGCCTTCAATAGCTTTTCCAGAGGAATTTCCATTTGGTACAGATACAATGGGAGGCTGATCGATGCCCAGGTGCGGTCAAGGGATGGCTCCCTATTGCTCAACCACATTATGTATGCCGATGATCTGGTAATTTCTGCTCACTCAGAGGAGGAGTTGGAGGCGCTGCTGCTGAACCTGGAGCTTGCCACCAAGAGGTGGGGCCTTACCATCAGACCCACCAAAACTAAGCACCTGCCTGGGTATTTTGTACCATCGGACACTCCACCCCCACAACTCCCAATTGGTGATAGGGCAGTTGTGGAGAGAGTGGAGAGTTTCCCATACCTTGGCAGTGTGCTCATGACCGGCTCCGGTTTAACAGCAGAGGTCTCACTCTGAATCAGTCGAGCGGCATAATCTTTTCATCAGTTGCATAACGCTGTGTGGAAGCTACCTGGTTTATCACTCCACATGAAGCTTTAGGTCTTCTCGGCCACGGTCATTCCCTCCATTCTCTATGCTTGCGAAACGTGGACCCCCCTAATGGAACATCTTCGCCGGTTAGAAACATTTAGGCTGGCCTGCCTACGATCCATCCTGGGGTAAAACCAGGCTGGATTGTGTGAGGACCTCACAAATCCTTGAAAGATGTGGACAATGTCCCATCGGTGAGCTCCTCCGGCAGGCAAGGCTGCGTTGGTTGGGTTATGTAGTCCGCATGCCCAGCCACCGCATGCCTAAACAGCTTTTGTTCGGCCGTATTGAGGGGGCTAAACGGGCATGGCACGGGCTAGAGAAGAGATGGAGTGATGTGGTACAGGTGGACGTGGAGCTGAGTGGACTTGCCGATGACTGGTACCAGCGGTGTTAAGATCGGCCTCTGTGGACGAGGCTCGTGAAGGACGCTACTGGGCAGTTGGAGGCAGTCGCCCTCCAACAACAATGGAGGGCGGAGGAGCGACGCTCACAACAATGAGCGGAGTGCCGGGTGGCTAAAGCACATCAAGTTGGCACAGTAGGGGGCACAGGTGGTGCATCAGCCAGTCATCTCTGTCATCTTAGTCAGTCGACCCGTGGCACCTGGGTCTGCCCCGTGACCTCCTGCCAGTGGGCATTCGACACTTCACGTGGCCTCAAGGTGCACATGACCTGGCACAAGCGTCGTGGTGATGTCACCGCCACTTAGTGGCGAATGGCGGTTGTTGTTGTTGTTGTGTAAGTGTGTGTGTTAGTATTAGTGTAGTGTTCGATTTCACTCGGACAACTTTTGTCTTTCTTCGAACACCGCTTTATTTACAACTCTCCGCATGTCCTCAATATTCCACAGTATCCACGTCGCCACGGCTCGCTCGCCGTGCTTCACTCGACTCACTCGCCACCTTTGTCTCTCCACTCCCCACTATCACTGCGCTTACTCCACCGCTAACTTCTTCGTTTCCACTCTCCGCTATCACCGTCGCTATGCTCTCTCCACTGCTAACTACGTCTCTTCTTCAGCTCTGCTATCGTTACACTCTCTCTACTACTAGCTGCTTCTCTTCTTCAGCTCTGCTATCGTTACGCTCTCTCTCTACTGCTAGCTGCTTCCCTTCTTCAGCTCCGCTATCGTTACGCTCTCTCTACTCTGTCTCCAAACTCTGTCTCCAACTCTGTCTCCAAACTCTGTCTCCAAACTCTGTCTCCAAACTCTGTCTCCTCAGCTGCTCCACGTCTTGCCTCGTCCAGCCCCCAACTCCAACTCTCACTCCAACTCCAAAACCCCCCGTTTCTCCTCACGTCTCCCCAATTTATCCCCGCTCTCATTACGCCCCAATTAATCAACCCGCGTCCCAACGGCGCTCCGCGTGACCGTTGCACCTGTTACCTCCCAGACTTCAAGACGCCACTCTTAGCCTTGACGACAACACCAACCAATCACAGCCGTCCTTGGCTCCCCCAGCTTAATTGCCCTAACATAACCTGTACTCTATTTGCCTTCGCTACAGGCTGACCCAACATGACCCGTAATGACTTTGCCTTCACAACAGGCTGACCCAACATAAGCCGTGCTGTCTTTGTTACCATGCAATCACACTTTGCACTACGCACTTTCCTACTCCACTACATCAGTATGTGTGTGTTAGTGTGTGTCCATGTGCGGTTGTGAGTGTGTGGATGTGTGGTTGACGTGTGGCTGTGTGTGTGTGCCCTGTCTGTATGGAGTCTGTATGTTCTCCCGCGCCATTCTGCAGTGAGTGCGGTTAGTAAACATCACCACGAGGGAGACAAAGGCGGCCGGGTGTGGTGCTGACCACCCACCCTCGCTCCGGCCTTCATGGGTGCTCACTAACAGCACTTGCCCCAACAGTCTGGCTATACGGAGGCATCTTTGTCCTTGTGATTGTTAGTGTGTGGACGATGGCTGTGTGTGTGTGGCCACGTGGTTGCCACGTGGTTATGTGTGGCTGTGTGGCTGTGAGTGTGTGTTTGTATGGTTGCGAGTGTGAATGTGTGGATGACGTGTGCGCCTGTGTGGCTGAAGTGTGGTTGTGTGTGTGTGGCTGTTTGTGTGTCTGTGTGGGCGTGCTTGTGTGGCTGTGTCTGTGTTTGGTTGCGTGGTTGTGAGTGTGTTGTTGACGTGTGGTTGTGTGGTGTGTGGCTGTGTGTGGTTGTGCGGTGAAGGCGGTGGCTGCGATCCTGCCGTTCCGAGCGCTCAATGCTGCGTCTCTCACCACCGTCTGGGGCGGCCCCAACGTCCGCAGGGTGGAGGTCACGCTGATGGAGACGCACGGGGTCAAAGGTTAAACTATATTTTTTTATTTTAACAGGTGTAGGGCACCATTGAGCTGCTGTGTAGCTCTTCATTAGAAGCGATCTGGCCTATCGTCATTGTGTGGAAATTTACGGAAGCCAAAATGATCTGAACGCTTCACGTTGATGCGAAATGTGGAGGGGAAGACTGGAGGGGGAGACTGGAGGGGAAGACTGGAGGGGAAGACTGGAGGGGGAGACTGGAGGGGGAGACTGGAGGGGGAGACTGGAGGGGAAGACTGGAGCGGGAGACTGGAGGGGGAGACTGGAGGGGGAGACTGGAGGGGGAGACTGGAGGGGGAGACTGGAGGGGGAGACTGGAGGGGGAGACTGGAGGGGGAGACTGGAGGGGGAGACTGGAGGGGAAGACTGGAGGGAGAAAAGTCGACGCGACCACGGGGAGAGAGGAGGTTCAGAATGGCCGTGTTCGAGGCGCTGATCCGGCAACCGTTGAAACCCTGGGTCGATCCCTGAATTGGTGTGTCTGCCTGGGGAGTGCAAAAACGGTCGTGTCATGTGACGCCAAGCAAGCACCGCTGAGACCTGCGGTCAATCTCAGTGTCTGGTGTCTCTTTCTTTACGGGCTCAACCTCAGCAGTCTCATCCTCAGTGTCTCTGACACGGCCAAGATGAACGTCCCTGGAAGAAAGAGACGCTCCGATACCCAGGCTCTCGGTGTCACGGCCTCGGTGTGTCGTTAACACGACCGTCACGGACCCCCGACGGAAACACCCCGTGCCTGGTCCCAAACCCACAGCCCCCCCCCCCCCCCCCCCCCTCAGCAATTGCCACCGACACGGCCACTGTGAACCTCCGGGGAGACGGAGACGCACCGGGCCGGAGCCCTCCGACTCACACTCGGCGTCTTGCCGCTTTACAGCCGACACGGCCATCACGACCCGGCGGCTGGAAAAGGTCTCCGGGCCACCTCTTTCCCATCGTCGTCATCGTCGTCACGCCATCCCCCATCCTCCCCACCCACAAAAGACAAAGATAGCCCGTGTAGCCTTAACAGACTGTTGGGGCAAGTGCTGTTAGCGAGATGCACCTGAGAAGGCCGGCACGGCACACGAGGGGGCGAGTTGGCCAACTACACGCCCTGCCGTCTTTGTCTCCCCAGTGGCGATGTTTACACACCGCTACCATCATCACCACCATCAACATCAACCACCACTTGAAACATCGCCATCAACATCATCATCACTTTCAACAGCACCAATACCAAACACAAAGATCCCCCGTATAGCCTTTTGCAGACTGTTAGGTGAAGTGCTGTTCGCGAGATGCACCTATGAAGGCCGACACAGCACACGAGGGGGTGGGTAACCAGCACCACGCCCGGCCGCCATTGTCTCTCCAGCGACGGTATTTACAACACCGCACCAGGTACTCATTTAAGGCTGAGTCGACCTGGGACGGACGCCCAGGACCGGTTTCGGATAGTCGTCACTGGCGGCGTCGGCCGTGAGCAGGAAATCGAACCCAGGATCGCCAGGTTTGTAGTGCTAACCGCTGCGCCACCGCCTCCCACCCACCTCCATCCCACACCCCCCACAGGGCGGATGAGCTTCTACGACAAGTACGGGGTGGTGCGCGACGTGCTGCAGAACCACTTGACCCAGGTGGCGGCCCTCATCGCCATGGAGATGCCCCCCGCTCGCGACCCCGTCGCCGCGGCGATGCTGCGGGCCGCCTCGTTGGCCGAGCTGCTGCCGCCGGATCGCTCGAACGCCGTGATTGGCCAATACGAGGGCTACGGGGAGGAGCTTGCCCAGGAGCTGGGGCTGGCTGGGGTCGCCGAGGGCAACGGCAGCCGCACGGCGACCTATGCAGGTGTGGCGCCTGCCCGCACGCATCCCCGCGCCCGTGCACGGGCCCGGGCCTTGGTGGAAAAGTACGGTTATGATCAATCGATTATCCGGCACCGCGCGCTTATCCGGCCTGTTTTCCTGGGGGGGGTGGGTCGATCCGGCGAAGCCGGCAAAACACCGCTTTGAAGGCTGTGACCCAGTTCCGGCGATCGGCAAACGTGTTCGTGGAAAAAAAAAAACGGAGCTATTCTTGATTTTCAGATGTCAAATATATACGGCACATGATACACTACATACAACTTGATGAAAATACTGCACGTGTATACATCGCCCCATGATGCAGAGTCTTGGAGATTGGAGTGGTAAGTACGGTACGGTAAATATAGTAACATTTTAAAATGGAAGGATGTTTATTTTTTGCTTTGCCATGTATGGGAAGGAGGTCCGGGGGGGAGGGGTCTTGTTCACTCCACGCGGCTTCCACTCATCGCTCGTTCGTTACCCCCCTCTCCCCCGCCCCCCCCCCCGCCCCCCCCCCCCATGCAGCGGTGGCGCTGCGCTGGTCCTCACCGCGCTGGCGCTCCGTGCCCTTCGTGCTCGCCTCGGGCAAGCTGTCGTCACGGCGCCGCGTGGCCCTCGCGCGCCTGCTGCTGCGCCGGCCCCGCGGGGCCCAGGTCGCCTTCCTCATCGGGGGCTGCGGCGGCGGCGGCGGCGCCCACGACCCGGAGTCCGAGTCCGGAGCGGGATCCGGAGCCGGAGCGGGATCCGGCCACGCGTCGGCGCTGCTCGTGAGCCGCACTCTCTTCCGGCCGCGCGTCGACGAGCGGCTCTGGAGGGAGGCGCGGCACCCGGAGGAGCTCGGCCTCGGAGACGACGACCTGGAGCCCCCCCTCGGGGGGCGCGAGGGGGGGGCTGTCGCCGCAGCAGGGAGGAGAATCCGATGGCTGGGCGCGCCGCTCGACTCGTTCCACGTGTTCGTGCCGCGGTCACGGCCCGTCAGCGGCAGCGGCGGAGACGGCGCGGTGAGTCCTGGTGGTGGTGGTGGTGAGTCCTGGTGGTGGTGGTGAGTCCTGGTGGTGGTGGTGAGTCCTGGTGGTGGTGGTGAGTCCTGGTGGTGGTGGTGGTGAGTCCTGGTGGTGGTGGTGGTGATGGTGAGTCCTGGTGGTGGTGGTGGTGAGTCCTGGTGGTGGTGGTGGTGAGTCCTGGTGGTGGTGGTGAGTCCTGGTGGTGGTGGTGAGTCCTGGTGGTGGTGGTGAGTCCTGGTGGTGATGGTGGTGGTGAGTCCTGGTGGTGGTGGTGGTGATGGTGGTGAGTCCTGGTGGTGGTGGTGGTGGTGGTGAGTCCTGGTGGTGGTGGTGATTCCTGGTGGTGGTGGTGGTGGTGAGTCGTGGTGGTGGTGGTGAGTCCTGGTGGTGGTGGTGGTGGTGGTGATGGTGGTGGTGATGGTGGTGGTGGTGGTGAGTCCTGGTGGTGGTGGTGGTGATGGTGGTGAGTCCTGGTGGTGGTGGTGGTGGTGAGTCCTGGTGGTGGTGGTGAGTCCTGGTGGTGGTGGTGAGTCCTGGTGGTGGTGAGGCCTGGTGGTGGTGGTGGTGGTGGTGAGTCCTGGTGGTGGTGGTGGTGGTGGTGAGTCCTGGTTGTGGTGGTGAGTCCTGGTGGTGGTGGTGATGGTGGTGAGTCCTGGTGGTGGTGGTGGTGAGTCCTGGTGGTGGTGGTGAGTCCTGGTGGTGGTGGTGAGTCCTGGTGGTGGTGGTGGTGAGTCCTGGTGGTGGTGAGTCCTGGTGGTGGTGGTGGTGAGTCCTGGTGGTGGTGGTGGTGATGGTGGTGAGTCCTGGTGGTGGTGGTGAGTCCTGGTGGTGGTGGTGAGTCCTGGTGGTGGTGAGTCCTGGTGGTGGTGGTGGTGATGGTGGTGAGTCCTGGTGGTGGTGGTGAGTCCTGGTGGTGGTGGTGGTGGTGAGTCCTGGTGGTGGTGGTGATTCCTGGTGGTGGTGAGTCGTGGTGGTGAGTCCTGGTGGTGGTGGTGGTGGTGGTGATGGTGGTGGTGGTGGTGAGTCCTGGTGGTGGTGGTGGTGATGGTGGTGAGTCCTGGTGGTGGTGGTGAGTCCTGGTGGTGGTGGTGAGTCCTGGTGGTGGTGGTGAGTCCTGGTGGTGGTGGTGAGGCCTGGTGGTGGTGGTGAGTCCTGGTGGTGGTGGTGGTGGTGAGTCCTGGTGGTGGTGGTGGTGGTGAGTCCTGGTGGTGGTGGTGAGTCCTGGTGGTGGTGATGGTGGTGAGTCCTGGTGGTGGTGGTGAGTCCTGGTGGTGGTGGTGAGTCCTGGTGGTGGTGGTGAGTCCTGGTGGTGGTGGTGGTGAGTCCTGGTGGTGGTGAGTCCTGGTGGTGGTGGTGGTGGTGAGTCCTGGTGGTGGTGGTGGTGATGGTGGTGAGTCCTGGTGGTGGTGGTGAGTCCTGGTGGTGGTGGTGGTGAGTCCTGGTGGTGGTGAGTCCTGGTGGTGGTGGTGAGTCCTGGTGGTGGTGGTGGTGAGTCCTGGTGGTGGTGGTGGTGGTGGTGATGGTGGTGAGTCCTGGTGGTGGTGGTGAGTCCTGGTGGTGGTGGTGATGGTGAGTCCTGGTGGTGGTGGTGAGTCCTGGTGGTAGTGGTGAGTCCTGGTGGTGGTGGTGGTGAGTCCTGGTGGTGGTGGTGAGTCCTGGTGGTGGTGGTGGTGATGGTGGTGGTGGTGGTGGTGAGTCCTGGTGGTGGTGGTGAGTCCTGGTGGTGGTGAGTCCTGGTGGTGGTGGTGAGTCCCGGTGGTGGTGGTGGTGAGTCCCGGTGGTGGTGGTGGTGAGTCCTGGTGGTGGTGGTGGTGATGGTGGTGGTGAGTCCCGGTGGTGGTGGTGGTGGTGAGTCCTGGTGGTGGTGGTGGTGATGGTGGTGAGTCCTGGTGGTGGTGGTGAGTCCCGGTGGTGGTGGTGGTGAGTCCTGGTGGTGGTGGTGGTGAGTCCCGGCGGTGGTGGTTGTGAGTCCTGGTGGTGGTGGTGAGTCCTGGTGGTGGTGGTGGTGAGTCCTGGTGGTGGTGGTGAGTCCCGGTGATGGTGGTGGTGGTGATGGTGGTGGTGGTGAGTCCTGGTGGTGGTGGTGGTGATGAGTCCTAGTGGTGGTGGTGGTGAGTCCTGGTGGTGGTGGTGGTGAGTCCTGGTGGTGGTGGTGGTGGTGATGGTGGTGAGTCCTGGTGGTGGTGGTGGTGAGTCCTGGTGGTGAGTCCTGGTGGTGGTGGTGAGTCCTGGTGGTGGTGGTGGTGGTGAGTCCTGGTGGTGGTGGTGATGGTGGTGAGTCCTGGTGGTGGTGGTGGTGGTGAGTCCTGGTGGTGAGTCCTGGTGGTGGTGGTGAGTCCTGGTGGTGGTGAGTCCTGGTGGTGGTGAGTCCTGGTGGTGGTGGTGGTGGTGAGTCCTGGTGGTGGTGGTGAGTCCTGGTGGTGGTGGTGAGTCCTGGTGGTGGTGGTGAGTCCTGGTGGTGGTGGTGGTGAGTCCTGGTGGTGGTGGTGATGGTGGTGAGTCCTGGTGGTGGTGGTGGTGAGTCCTGGTGGTGGTGGTGGTGAGTCCTGGTGGTGGTGGTGAGTCCTGGTGGTGGTGGTGAGTCCTGGTGGTGGTGGTGGTGAGTCCTGGTGGTGGTGGTGGTGGTGAGTCCTGGTGGTGGTGGTGGTGGTGAGTCCTGGTGGTGGTGGTGAGTCCTGGTGGTGGTGATGGTGGTGGTGGTGAGTCCTGGTGGTGGTGGTGATGGTGGTGGTGGTGAGTCCTGGTGGTGGTGGTGGTGGTGAGTCCTGGTGGTGGTGGTGAGTCCCGGTGGTGGTGGTGAGTCCCGGTGGTGGTGGTGGTGAGTCCTGGTGGTGGTGGTGATGGTGGTGGTGGTGGGTCCCGGTGGTGGTGGTGGTGGTGAGTTCTGGTGGTGGTGGTGAGTCCCGGTGGTGGTGGTGGTGAGTCCTGGTGGTGGTGGTGGTGAGTCCTGGTGGTGGTGGTGGTGAGTCCCGGTGGTGGTGGTGAGTCCTGGTGGTGGTGGTGAGTCCTGGTGGTGGTGGTGGTGTTGAGTCCTGGTGGTGGTGGTGAGTCCTGGTGGTGGTGGTGAGTCCCGGTGGTGGTTAGTCCCGGTGGTGGTGGTGGTGGTGGTGATGGTGGTGATGGTGGTGGTGGTGGTGATGGTGGTGGTGATGGTGGTGGTGATGGTGGTGGTGGTGATGGTGGTGAGTCCCGGTGATGGTGGTGGTGGTGAGTCCAGGTGATGGTGGTGGTGGTGATAGTGGTGGTGAGTCCTTGTGGTGGTGGTGGTGATGAGTCCTGGTGGTGGTGGTGAGTCCTGGTGGTGGTGGTGGTGAGTCCTGGTGGTGGTGGTGGTGAGTCCTGGTGGTGGTGGTGAGTCCTGGTGGTGGTGGTGGTGAGTCCTGGTGGTGGTGGTGGTGGTGATGAGTCCTGGTGGTGGTGGTGAGTCCCGGTGATGGTGGTGATGGTGGTGGTGGTGAGTCCTGGTGGTGGTGGTGGTGATGAGTCCTGGTGGTGGTGGTGGTGAGTCCTGGTGGTGGTGGTGAGTCCTGGTGGTGAGCCCTGGTGGTGGTGGTGGTGAGTCCTGGTGGTGGTGGTGAGTCCTGGTGGTGGTGGTGGTGAGTCCTGGTGGTGGTGGTGAGTCCTGGTGGTGAGTCCTGGTGGTGGTGGTGAGTCCTGGTGGTGGTGGTGATGGTGGTGATGGTGAGTCCCGGTGGTGGTGGTGGTGATGGTGGTGGTGGTGGTGATGGTGGTGGTGAGTCCCGGTGGTGGTGGTGGTGGTGGTTAGCGCTACGTTGCGCTACGAACCGGAAGACCCGAGTTCGATTCCCGCTCACGGCCAACACCGCTGACGATTATCTTAACCGGTCTTGGGCCTCCCCTAGGTCGACTCAGCCTCAAATGTGTACCTGGTGCGATTGCCATGAGGGAGACAAAGGTGGCTGGG
Organism: Petromyzon marinus; assembly: GCF_048934315.1. Classification (NCBI taxonomy): domain Eukaryota; kingdom Metazoa; phylum Chordata; class Hyperoartia; order Petromyzontiformes; family Petromyzontidae; genus Petromyzon; species Petromyzon marinus. Next base: position 4,524,069 of record NC_133705.1, read on the forward strand.
CGTGGTGCTGGCCACAGACCTCCTCGTGTGCTGAACCGAATTTCATCGCTACTCCTCGCTAGCAGCCCTGAGTGCAGCTGTGATGCTCACCGGTCGCGGCTTTGTACCAAACGCTCGCCATAGGCCAGGCGGCTCGAGCAGCAGCAGCAGCGGCGGTGACGATGGTGACGATGGTGACGATGGTGACGATGGTGACGATGGTGACGATGGTGACGATGACTCAACGGCAGCATCACCACCGTTCTTGTCGATTCCCAGTCGAACCGCGACCCCGACAATATCGGCGGCGATGAGGAGGTGGAGCTGGCGCTGGAGGGCAGCGCCCACGCCGTGCTGCTGGACGCCGCCCTGCGTGGCCGCGGCGCCGCCTTCGTGTCGCTGGGCGAGCTGGAGGCCGCGTGGGGGGCCTGGGACCCGCTTCTCGCGCAGCTGCAGGGGGTCGCGCCCATTCTCTACCCTCCCGGCACGCACCCCCCTCTGCACCCCGCGGCGTACGGTGGGGACGACGGTGGGGACGATGCCGACGGTGGCGACGGTGGCGACGGTGGTGGTGATCACGGTGATGATGAATTTCACAAGGGTGGCGGCATTGATGCGATAGATGATGATGAAGACATTGGTGATGGTGGTGGTGGCTTTACGAAGAGAGATGATGATGATGATGATGATAGCGGCGATGCTGATGGTAACGATCATGATGGTGATGATGATGGTCACGATCATGATGGTGACGATGGTAATGATCATGATGGTAACGATCATGGTGGTGATGATGATTTTCACAAAGCAGAAAGAGCTCATGATAAAAATGATGGTGATGGTTACAAGAGTGGTGAAGATCAACGAGATGACGACGACGACGATGGCTCTGATGATGGCTCTGATGATGATGATGGAGTGAACTTCATTACAAGCGACCCGTTCTATGACTCCATAGCCAAGGTGAGGCTTTCGCAGCGAATGTGGAACGAGTCCCATATTCCCGTCCACACCAATGTCTCCACTTCGACCCCATGAGTCCTCATCTTCCCGCCACCTCCTCTTCCTCATTACTTTACCAGGTAAGGCCCACTGAGCGATGGAGCTCTTTAACTGAAACAAATCTTGGCCATCACTAACGATGGCTCAATGATAGTGGCTCATCCATGTGGAAATTTACAGCGTAAAAATTTTTGCTCTAAAACGCGCGACGTTGATTCTAAATGTGGGGGGAAAAACCGGAGGACCCGGAGAAAAATCCACGCGACCACGTGGAGAGAGACACCACAAACTCCAAATATACAGCAGCAGGCGTCAGGGTTGGGATCGAACCCACGACCTCCTGTACACCAAGCGAGGTAGTTAACATCTCCTAGCCACTGTGATGATGAGAGAGAGGGAGACACGCAAACACAACATTTACAGCAGGCGTCAGGGTCGGGATCAGAACCACTACCTTCTGTGTACCAGGCGAGGTCGTTAACATCTCCTAGCCACCGTGGAGCCCCCAACACCTTATTGTGAACCTCCCTGGCGCAGGGAGGTTCACAATGGCCGGCACTGCAGAGGACCTGGGTTCAAGTCCAGGTTTGAGTCGCACACACAGTGATTACTCCGCGTTCCCTGCTGCAGAGAGTTAATGGTCTCGGCCCAGTTGCAATAGACCCACCCACAGACCTGTAGACTCACCTACAGACCCGTAGACACACCCACAGACCCGTAGACACACCCACAGACCCGTACACTCACACAGAGACCCATAGACACACCCACAGACCCGTGCACTCACACAGAGACCCATAGACTCACACAGAGACCCATAGACACACAGATACCCATAGACTCACATAGAGACCTGTAGCCTCACACAGAGACCCATAGACTTGCATAGAGACCCGTAGACTTACACAAAGACCCATAGACACAGAGACCCATAGACTCACACAGAGACCCATAGACACACAGATACCCATAGACTCACATAGAGACCTGTAGCCTCACACAGAGACCCATAGACTTGCATAGAGACCCGTAGACTTACACAAAGACCCATAGACACAGAGACCCATAGACTCACACAGAGACCCATAGACTCGCACAGAGACCCATAGACACACAGAGACCCATAGACTCACACCGAAACCCATAGACACACACAGAGACCCATAGACTCACACAGAGACCCATAGACACATACAAAGACCCATAGACTCACACCGAGAACCATAGACACACACACAGACCCATAGACACACACAGAGACCCATAGACTCACACCGAGACCCATAGACACACAAAGACCCATAGACACGGAGACCCATAGACACACACGGAGACCCATAGACATACACGGAGACCCATAGACACACACGGAGACCCGTAGACTCACACAGAGACCCGTAGACACACACAGAGACCCATAGACACACACAGAGACCCATAGACTCACACGGAGACCCATAGACTCGCACAGAGACCCATACACACACAGAGACCCATAGACTCACATAGAAACCCTGTCGCAGCTCCGGTCATCTGCAATCCCCTCCGTCCTGGTGTCTCACCATCCCAACGTCGGTGTTGTCAGTGTGATGACTTCTCACGGAATCTGGTGATTCGTTTCACCGTCATTTATCCTCCCACGCCTCTCGGCGTCTTTTTAAAAGTTCTATTTTGTGTGCGTTGCAAATTTTACAATGAGCTCGTTAATTTAAAGCCGTTAAGTGTTAATAAGTTAGCGTCTTACGTTAAGCACGTGTAAATATAATTAAACCATAGTAATTTAACAGCAATATTTAATCTTGATTTGAAGCTTTTGTGACTGCAGGAATCCTTGCTCTATGGTTCTTTCGGTAAAGTCCACTTAGTATGTAGAAAATAAAATAAATATAATCCAGCAGTTCCATTGCTGGATGATATTTTTTTCCGCCTGAGCACGACCGCTTGTGTTGCTATTGACACGTCGTGATTTATTTTATTTACTTGCAGTGCCTAGAAAAAAAAGTTTGTGAAACCCTTAGGACTGTCACACATTTTACATATTTCAGACCTAAAATGTCTATTAGCTCTTAATCTAAATCCTAATATTAGATAAAGGTAACCTGAAGAAACAAATGACACAAAAACATGATGTATGTATCCCCAAATGATTCTACATTCAATCACCACGTGTGAAAAAGTAGATGCAGTAACCGGTGACACACCCCCTTGAGCAGCAATGTCTGCAACTAAGCGTTTCCTGTAACCGCTAGTCAGTTTCTCTCCCACCAGATTTGAGGAATTTTGGCCCATTCCTACTTACAGAACTGCGTCGGTGACATTTGAGGTTTGACTTGCATGGGCAGCTCGCTTCAGGTACTGCCACAACATTTCGATTGGGTTTTGGTCCGGACTTTGACGAGGCCATTGTAAAACGCGGAATTTCTTCTTCTGCAGTCATTATTGTGTAGATCTGCTTGTGTTTCGGATCAAGAACCCACTTCCGGTTCAGCCTCGGCTCGTGGATGGATGGCCTGACATTCACCTCTATAATCTTCTGATACAATGCAGAATTCATCGTTGCGTCAATGATGGCAAGCCGTCCAGGTCCTGAAGCAGCCCCAAAGCGTCACATTCCCACCACCACGCTTGACGGCTGGAATGAGGTTCTTCTGTTCGAAAACGGCGTTTGGTTTTTTGCCAAACACAACGTTTCTCATTGAGGCCAAGAAGTTCTTACCTTTGACAGAGAACATTGCTCCAGAAGTCTTGTGGGTCATCGGTGTGATTTTTGGGGAATGTTCTTTTTGGAAAGCAGTGGGTTTTCTCCTGGCTATCCTTCCATGAACAAATTTCTTCTGATGGTTGAGTTATGAACACTCACATTAGCCAAGGCGAGAGTGGCCTGCGGATCCTTGGATATTCCTCTGGGATTCTTCGTGACTTTCTTGACGATTTTCCGGTTTGTTCTTGTCGAGATTTTTGAAGGACGACCGCTCCTGGGTCGAGTGGCTGTGGTCTCGAACTTTCTCCACTCGTAGACTATCTGTCTGACAGTGGATTGGTGGAGCCCCAAATCATTAAACATGGGTTTATAACCCTTTCCGGACTGATGAGCATCAGTAACTCTTTTTCTGAGGCCCTCAGATTTATTTTGATCGTGGCGTGACTTGTTTCCACACACCTATGTGGTGAAGACCCAACTCACAAATGTTCTGATCTTTATATAGGGTGGGGCCTTCCAAACTCACCTTTAAAGATCTACCTAATTATTGAAACACCTGATTCTAATTATTCCCTTAATTGAGCTAACGAAACCAGGGATTCATTGACTTTTTCACATACCCTGAACCTTAATTACTCATTGTTTAATTCCTACATGGAATTGACTAATATAAACCCTGTTGGATTTTTAAGAAAAGGCCGGTTTTTATTCAAGAAGGCTCTCGTGGTAAAACTATGGAATTTCCATAATTATCATTGGGTTTAACACGTAGGCTTTCGCGACCAATAACTACAATACAGGGTTTTTTTGGGTTAGATCGCGTAAATATATAAATGTGCCGTTAAACCCTCCACCACCCTGCAGCTAATTAGTGATGTTTGTCATGTAAACAGAACATGCCAATTGGTCACGAGTACAGCACTGAACGGTTGTGTGTTGGAGAGCAAATCCACAACATTTACAATCCGAGTACGACGTTTCGGCAGGAAGCTAATTTGCTCTCCAACGCACCGGTGTGCTGTACTCGTAACGAATTGTCAAAATAAAAATGGTCAAAATACCATGCATTGTGGGAGTAACTGATAAACTAGCCAGATGTTTGGAAAAACAAAACATCTGAGTAAGATTAAGCACGGTACATAAAATAGATAATTTTATATCTATCAACAGAAGGTGTGTACAGGATTAACTGGAAGTGTGGTAAATTATATGCTGGGCAAACGTGACAAATGGGACTAAAGCACGAGACTAAAATAACATCAGAGAAATATTAAATTCTCCCAAATGCAACTGTCAGCAGCAGCACAACACGCGTGCCAACAAGGACACTCAATTGATTTTGATAATGTTGAAGTTCTGTGCAAAACTATCTACTACTGACCAAGACTAAATTAGAGAATCTATCGAAATTGAAATAAATAAAAATAACTTTAACCGTTCAGATAGCTACCGCCTTAGTGCTGCGTGGAAGCGAATCATCATATTATACATTGTTTAAATGCATGCCTACAAAGGGCAGCGTTCTTCAATAGGGATTGCCGTTGGTAGGGCTATTTTAATACACAATAGACAGGAAGGACAAGTTCAAAGGGCTCGCGTAATGTACATGCATCATGTACGTTGACTCAGTAATACCCCCCCCCCGTGACGCAAGAGCGCAGAAGCGTGGTCACCACATCTACGCCTCTATATAAGGAACGGAACAGAAAGACTTCTCCACAAATCTGGCTATCGCCTGATGAAGCTGGTTGTAATTACTGGCGAAACGTCGTACTCAGATTGTAAATGTTGTGGCTTGGCTCTCCAACACACCGGTGTGCTGTACCAGTGACGAATTGGCCACGTTCTGTTTACGTGACAAACCCCTTACTAGTTGGCTGTGTAGGGTGGTGGCGGGGTTTAACGACACAACATTTATATATTTACGCGATCTAACCTAAAACAAAAGCTATATTATGAATTACCTTTGGCGTTCACAAACTTTTTCTCGGCACTGTTTTTTTTGCAGTGTTTGCCGGACACGAACCAGAAGGGGGCTCTGTCCCTCGCGAGTCCGGCTTCGAGATATCTTTAATTGTTCTTTAACTCGATCGCGCACACGTACGTGGGCGCACGTACGTGTGTTGTGTACGATTTCTTTGTCTCTGGGTACATTTTGCAAGTGACTGCGAATAAAAAATAAAAAAAATCCCCCGTTCGGGAATAATCGCTGCAATGATGACAATTCATGATGACGATGCTGATGATGATTTAAAAAAAATAAATATAAAAAAGAACCACCCCCCTGGCTTAGTGAAGTGGGTTTTTATTTGATGAAAGCGGCGGCGAGTCGGCAGGACCCCACTGAGACACAAACAGCGTCGCTCCGTGCAAACCGTTCTGCGCCGGGGCCCATGCTAAAGCCAAGCCAGCCCAGATGTGTTTTTTTCCACTTGCCGGGAACCGAGCCGTGCCGCCGACGTCACGCACGCAGAGCGAGTGACGTCGTCATCATCCGTGCAGCCGGAGAGGAAATGGCACGCCGTGCAAAGTCGTGAAAATTAAACACGAAGATCCCCCCCCCCCCCGCCCCCTGTACAGCCTGTAACAGACTGGTGTGAGCAAGTGCTGTTAGCGAATAGCAACCCTATGGAGGCCCGGGGGGGGGGGGGGGGGGGTTGGTCAGCACCCCACGTGGCTTATGGCCTCCCCCCAGGGGCAAAGTTTTACAAACCGCACCCAGCGTACTCATTTGAGTCCGAGTCAACCTAGCGGAGGCCCAGGACCGGTTTCAGATACTCGTCACTGGTGCTGATGGCCGTGAGCGGGAATGTAACTCGGGGTTCCAGCCGGATTGGTGGCTCGGCACGCCAAGCGCCGACACTACCGCTGCCCGGCTCGCTCAGACGCAGACGGTTTAGAGCCACGATCCGGCAACTGGTCAACATCTGGTGACCCAGAATCTGACTGAATCTGATCCACAGCTGCCCCGAGCGGCCAACTTGGGACGGTGACGTCCAATGAGATCGCACGTCGCCGTCTGATGTCCAAGCTGTGTCCGTCATTTGAGAAATGGCTAAAAGTCGGTGCGTAGCAGAGATTCATCTCTTTTCACGGAAATCAAAGCTTGTGCTATTTCAAACTTATTTTTACCAGGTAAGGGGCCGTCCATAAATGACGTCACGTGATTTTGTACGATTTTTGACCCCCCCCCCTCCCCTTCGTCACACGACGTCACGAAAAGTCAGACCCCCCCCCCTCAAATATGACGTCACAAAGCTCTGCCCCCCCTCCCCCCAAAATCAAATAAAACATGCTTCAAATCGCTTTAAACTATTGTCATTGTAGTGCGTACTTAATGTGCCGCTGCACTGTGATGTTGTAGGAGAAAACATTTATTAAAAAGTCTATTTAATTCAGTAGAACGTGTAGTCTAGTTGTTTATATTTATTTAAAGTTGCGAATTTTGATGTGACGTCACATTTCTCAACCCCCCCTCCTGGTCACACATCGTCACAAATGTCTGACCCCCCCCCTAGGTGCGTGACGTCATTTATGGACGGCCCCTAAGGCCCATTGAGCTGTGTATGGCTCTTTTTTTCAGAAGTGACCTGGCCATCACAAATGATAGCTCGTCCATGTGGACATTTATAGCACGTAAATTTGCTCTAAAACGCTTGACGTTGATTCTAAATGACTTAAAGCTTTCGTGACTACGTGACTTTACCGAGAGACCCAAAGAGTATGTTGATTCCTAAATGTGGAGGGGAAAACCCGGACGTCCTGGAGAAAAATCCACGCCGCCACGGGAAGAGGGACACCGCAAACTCCGAATGTACTCACAATTGACTGATCGAGTGAATGACCATGTGGGTGAAAGGGTGAGTGATGAAGTGACTATAAAGGAATGGCTCTCACTCCAATCCGTTGTCCACAAAGCTGCCAGAGTCGCTCGTGGCTCATGCGTTGCTGCCGACGGTTGCTGGGAACAATTGCCCTAGAGTTGCTCTCGTGGATCGTAGACTTCAGGGCTAAGGGTAGGTGACAGTCGTGTTGTCTGTACACACACCGGAGGATCTAGACCAGGGGTGAGGAACCCTACGGCCCTGGGGCCAGACACGACCCTTGACGTCACTACACAGCCCGGTACGTCAATACACACAGCTCGTGACTTCACTTCACACAGCACGTGACTTGACTTCACACGTCACGTGACTTCACTTCACACAGCACGTGACTTCACTTCACACGTCACGTGACTTCACACAGCACGTGACTTCACTTCACACAGCCTGTGACTTCACTTCACACAGCCCGTGACGTCACTACACAGCCCGTGACTTCACTTCACACAGCCCGTGACGTCACTTCACACAGCCCGTGACGTCACTACACAGCACGTGACTTCACTTCACACAGCCCGTGACGTCACTACACAGCCCGTGACGTCACTTCACACAGCCCGTGACGTCACTACACAGCCCGTGACTTCACTTCACACAGCCCGTGACTTCACTTCACACAGCCCGTGACTTCACTTCACACAGCCCGTGACTTCACACAGCCCGTGACGTCACTTCACACAGCCCGTGACTTCACACAGCCCGTGACGTCACTTCACACAGCCTGTGACTTCACACAGCCTGTGACTTCACTTCACACGTCACGTGACTTCACTTCACACAGCCCGTGACTTCACTACACACAGCCCGTGACTTCACTTCACACAGCCCGTGACGTCACTTCACTCAGCCTGTGACGTCACTTCACACAGCCCGTGACTTCACACAGCCCGTGACGTCACTTCACACGTCACGTGACTTCACTTCACACAGCACGTGACTTCACTTCACACAGCACGTGACTTCACTTCACACAGCACGTGACTTTACTTCACACAGCCCGTGACTTCACTTCACACAGCACGTGCCTTCACTTCACACAGCACGTGCCTTCACTTCACGTCACGTGACTTCACTTCACACAGCACGTGACTTGACTTCACACAGCACGTGACTTCACTTCACACAGCCTGTGACTTCACTTCACACAGCACGTGACATCACTTCACACAGCACGTGACTTCAATTCACGTCACGTGACTTCACTTCACACAGCACGTGACTTCACTTCACACAGCACGTGACTTCACTTCACACGTGACTTCACTTCACACAGCCTGTGACGTCACTTCACACAGCCTGTGACGTCACTTCACACAGCCCGTGACGTCACTTCACACAGCACGTGACTTCACTTCACACAGCCCGTGACTTCACTTCACACAGCCCGTTACTTCACTTCACACAGCCCGTGACGTCACTACACAGCCCGTGACTTCACTTCACACAGCCCGTGACGTCACTACACAGCCCGTGACGTCACTTCACACAGCCCGTGAGGTCACTACACAGCCCGTGACTTCACTTCACACAGCCCATGACTTCACTTCACACAGCCCGTGACGTCACTACATAGCCGGTGACGGCACATCACACAGCCCGTGACGTCACTACATTAGCCCGTGACTTCACTTCACACATCTCGTGACTTCACTTCACACAGCACATGACGTCACTTCACACAGCCCGTGACTTCACTTCACACAGCCTGTGACGTCACTTCACACAGCCCGTGACTTCACACAGCCTGTGACTTTACTTTACACGACCCGTGACGTCACTTCACACAGCCTGTGACTTCACTTCACACAGCACGTGACTTCACTTCACACGTCACGTGACTTCACACAGCACGTGACTTCACTTCACACAGCCTGTGACTTTAGACAGCCCGTGATTTTACTTCACAGCCTGTGACTTCACTTCACACGACCCGTGACGTCACTTCACACGTCCCGTGACTTTACTTCACACAGCGCGTGACTTCACACAGCCTGTGACGTCACTTTACACACCCCACCACCGCACGAGGCCTAACCACTTCGCTCACAGCTGGCAAACCATCATTTATCCCTCACCCCCAACATCCTAGCCGCACTAGAGGGGAATATGTCCCACCTGGCAACAAGGGCCGTGTTTTCTCATTCAAGGTGGGCTCGGTTGCTCGCGTCCGGGTTTCACTCCCAAGGTTGTTGGAGGTGCTACCGGAACCTCGGCCAGGGAAAGGGACGTCCCCCCCCCCCCCCCACCGTGATCTCGACGTCCCGTGCGAGGTCTCGACACTTTTGCACACATCTCGTCCCCATCTCGTCGCTCAGTGAAGACGCGGTGTGCCAAATCTCAAGACACGGTGACGAATCTCAAGACGTGGTGCCAAGTCTCCAACACCCGGTGCCAAATCTCAAGGTGTGGTGCCACATTTCAAGATGTGGGGCCGAATCTCCAACACGGAGTGCCAAATATCAAGATGCGGTGCCAAATCTCCAACACGCAGTGCCAAATCTCAAGACGTAGTGCCAAATCTCCAACACACAGTGCCAAATCTCAAGATGTGGTGCCACATTTCAAGATGCGGTGCCGAATCTCCAACACGCAGTGCCAAATATCAAGATGTGGTGCCAAATATGAAGACTTGGTTTCAAATCTCAAGACACGTTGCCAAATCTCAAGACGCGGTACCAAATATCAAGACCCGGTGCCAAATCTCCAACACGCGGTACCAAATATCAAGACGTGGTGCCAAATCTCCAACACGCGGTACCAAATATCAAGACGTGGTGCCAAATCCCCAAAACCCGATGCCAAATATGAAGACTTGGTTTCAAATCTCAAGACTTGGTTTCAAATCTCAAGACACGTTGCCAAATCTCAAGACGCAGTGCCAAATATCAAGACGCAGTGCCAAATATCAAGACGTGGTACCAAATCTTTAACACAGTGCCAAATCTCCAACACGCAGATACCAAGTCTCCGACACGCAGTGGCAAAAATCACTCGCGCTCTGCCGAATCTCCGACCTGTCAGTCTGACAGTCGGCCGAGCGCTGGACGTGGGGGGCTCTCCCAGTGGTGAGTCCAACCGGTGATGCGCTGAGAAGCAAAGTGCAAAGTTCAGGATCGCACTCGGGAATTGCAATTCCAAACCAGAATTGGTCATCGTCAACGGCTCTTGGATTGATCGACAGTAGAAGCCCTCCTCCTCTCTCTCAACGACGGGAATTGGTTCCATGAAACCGGTCGTTGAGCGAATTTGGCAGTTAAGCGACTACAGGCAATGTACGTTAAAGGCTTAATTCGTTCCGATAGCATCGAATTACCCACCCATTTGCCCAAAAAACGTACTTCATAATATTTAAACAATGGATATTAAAACGTAACATTAAAATAAACGCGGTTAATTCATATTTATTGTACCTACAACAGAGGTCGGTAAGCGAACACAATGGGCTCTATGGAGGCCCATCGTTAAGCAATTCGTCGCAGGATTTTGTAATCACGAGTCTTTGATTATTGATTTTGTTTGGTTTCCAAAAATCGAAGTATATCGCTGCTTTTTTTATTCATAGCAGGACCACAGCGGTGTTGGAATGTTGGAATCCAGAAACTGATTTCTGTATGAGATTCTGACTTTATGAAACTCAAATACACGCTATTATGAATCATTTCCCGTTTCACGAGGTTTGCAGAGTTCACACAACTGCGATTATTAATGGGGTCAGGGCGCGCGTGGAATTGTGGTTGATGGGAATCGTCAATTCCCCATTGTGCGCGACGGGGGCTTCAGTGCGATCAGAGTTTTAGGATTTCGAGACGCATGGTCCGTCCCGAATCGCCTGGCACTAAACGTCGCCGTGCGAGGGATCGGTCATTCAAGGGGTCATTCATTCAGCATCGTCAACGCATTATGATGCGTTTGCATTACGACACATCTGCAAAGTGCCACTGGCGCCCGCTGCCTCTTTCCCCACTCGTCTGTGTGGCCTCCTCGTGCCTCCGAGTCGGTCCACCTCTCTCTCTCTTCGAGAGTTGAAATTATGATTCAAGCACCAGAGAAATCAAATGGCTGTGGAAATCGTCACTGGAAAAGTAAATAAAGCCTGTCCGCATTTTAAGCAACCGGTTGCAGCGACGTCTACAACAGCAATGCCGCTGCGTGAAACTGGTTGTGATGCATTCGCGTGTGCGTGCAACCAGTCGCGATGCAGTCACATGCAACCGATCGCGATGCAGTTGCATGTAAATGGTCGCGTTGCAGTTGCGTGCAATCAATCGCGATTAAGTTGCGTGCAACCGGTCGCAATGCAGTTGCGTGCAACTGGGCGCGATGCAGTTGCGTGCAACCAGTCGCGATGCAGTTGCGTGCAAATGATCGCTGGAGAGCGGACACCCCCTGAGTGAAACCGAGGCTGCTCCCACTACCGTACGGCCCGCCACAGGTTTGTTTATACAAGGACTCCTCTACTTATGATCGTTCGAATTACAAACTTTCAGAGATACGAACAAACCTGTCCATATGTCTTGATGTTCTGCAGATGTAGATGCCACGTGAAGAACCGGTGGCATCTACATCTGCAAAACATCAAGAACCAGTGGCATCTACATCTACAGGAGATGTTACAACTTTTGAAGCCATTACCCGTGTTTAGGGTGCACACCGTACAACATGTTTGGAATCGACAGGAGTAAAGTTGGAGTCTACGCGGCCGCTCAAAGTGCACTCTGTTCATCGCATTCTTGGCTTCTCAGTACAAATCTAGCCGCGCGCGCCCGAACCATACCGCACAATCTCAAAATAGCTTTCTGTTTAGTGTCTACGCGTTTCAAAACAACTCTGTACAAAAAAATAGCATTTCATGGCTTTGCAAACGATATAGCACTCTTTAGCGAGCTCCCCCCTCGTCTTTTACCAAACAGCTCCGAGCAGAATGGCCTGCTATGTGCAGAGAGCAAAGAGTGTGGAGGAGACGTTGCAAGTCCGTCAGGAGGGCCTCAAGGCAAAAGCTCGGCTTCTGAGGATGAGCAAGTTGGGCCCGTGGGGCCACGTGTAGTGCACTTTAAGCCTGGCACAAGACTTCTGGGGCCATGCAAATGGCCACCAGGGCTGGAATGATAACCCTTGAATCAAGCAGACGAGCTCTTAGGCCAAGCCGGGAAAAAAAAAGCAAATGTAGGCCCATGCAATGTGTTTGCTATCGCTAGGCTGAGGAGGAGAGATTCAGAATGAGATGCCGGTTATTTAGGCCTAACAAACACCTTTTAGGAAAGAATGTGCCCTTCTTGCCAATCCCATGACCTTCATATATTGAGAAGGCTCGTTTGGGGTAAGCTGGAACAATGTGGGCCGTGCAAGAGAGCCTTCTATCTCTGCCCTGAAATCTGTAGGCCAAGTAAACAAATCTATCGAGATTGAAGATTATTCAGGCTAAGCCTTGGGCACTTCAGGCCCAGGTGATACCAGTTGCCAATCAGTGAAATACCGCAGCAGTTTGTATTCACGTGTACCAGGCCTTAGCGTTTCTCTTAGGCCAAATAGAAGGCCTCACAACTGCATGCGCCTCAGGATTTAGGCCTAGTTGAGGATCGTGTGCCAGTGCATTGGGGCCGAAGCGATGCAAATTTCAAACGATGGGATTAAGCAGAGGCCGTTTTGGTGATGGGAGAAAGCTGTAGGCCAAGATTCTTTACTGGCTTATGGGGGGTACTTTCGTTGATAAAACATTATCAGTGTGAGGGTCGCCACCACATATTTAAAAGACCATTGGGGTTTGACAATGCTCGATCATCAACCGAATCAGGACCGGGCCATGTGGCTGATGCGGCGACCTGATGCCATAAACAGCGCCATGAAAGATTCGGCGGCCTGCAAGTGATGCGGCCATGAATCCCAAACCATCGACCTGCATCGTGAACACTTTCCCGCCGCCGCCGCTGCTTCTGTCTCGATAACATCTAAAATGACGTCTTTAATCTGGTGCTATTAATCCATACGAAAGAAGAAGCATGTTGATGATGGGGGAAGGGGGGGGGGGTGTTTTCACTATTTGTGTATTTTTGAGGGGGCCGCACCATCATGAGCCACACTCAAAGGCCACTGGAGGGCCGCCCGTGAGCCCCACCGGGGCCTTGCAAAGCGTGGAAGAGTAGGCCAAGCGCCTTCTCGCTCTTGGGGCTCCCTCTAGTCGAGGCCTACATTCCGCCAGCAATGACATGAGATGGCAACATTGCAGGGCCACTCCACTGGTAGCCAGCCACGAGCCACCGGCCCTCTTGATGATGCACCGTCAAGGGCCACATTAAAAGGCCATCAGGGGCCGCCAGTGGCCCCGCGGGGGCCCTTGCAATGAAGAACACTGCTGCTGTAAGCCATGCAGAGGGCAGTTTTTGGCCGACCAAAAAGGGGCCCTTTGATCAAACAAAATCTTCAGCCAAGCAGAAAGAAGCCTCGGTTGGCAAAGGGCCTTGGAGGGGTAGAGGTGGTGGGGGGTGGAGGCGGTGGAGGCGGTGGTGGTGATGGGAGGATTGTGTTGTGCCCAACGAGGTGCGGTCAAGTATGGGTTGCACAGACGTTGAGCGAGCAGCAGCAGCGGCAGCAGCGGCACTGCATCAGCATCAATTTGGCGCTCAAGGCGACATTCTATTCGTAAAGGCAAAAGTATTTTTTGTTTTCAAAAAACCCCGGACCTCTCTAATGCCCCATTACAAACATCGCCTACATTCCACCAGGCCAAATGCCTTCGCCCCTTTCCTCTTTTATCATCATTACTCTTATTTTGAACGCTTTCATGGACGAATGGTAAAAAAAAGGCTTTGCCCATCATCTCGTCTGACAGCAGTGCCGCGTGGCACGATAACTCTCATGAAAAAAGCGATCCAATACGAGCAAACACTTTTGTGTGGTCGTTGTTGTGTATCAGCTTGTGTTGTTGTTGTGTATAAGCTTGTGTTGTTGTTGTTGTGTATAAGCGTGTGTTGCTGTTCCGGTGGTGGATTTAACGACACATTTATATTTATGTGATCTAACCCAAAAAAAAAACTATTATGAGAAGGAGGAGGTTTGGGATGGGGAGGGCATGCACGGAGGACGGAGGATAAGGGGTTGAGCAACTTGGAAGTGTTGCATATGACGTGGCAGGAAAGCGTAATGCAGAGTCTGTTCACCTGCAACATGGTGATAGTAGTTGTGTTCCTGAAGAAAAATCACATTGTAATGAATGATGATATATGCTAAAGCGCAGTCCGCGACAACACGTGAGATGCGTATGCAGGCCAAACAAAAACCGAGTGCAGGGTTGCATCTAGAAGCATCCAGCAGCATCCCGCCTTGTGCGATGATGATCCTACGCCGAGGCAGCCGTACGACCGCTCGTTCCTACTCGCGTGACGTAGTTCCGTTCGCTCAATCGCGTTACATCCAATTCGCATCGTCATTATTTAAACACAGAGTGTGTTCCCTCATACATTCATTGCGTTCTATCCACTTGGCATTATGAAAACTATAACGCGTTACGGGAGAACAGAGTGTGCAGTATGTGTAATCAGCAAAATGTAAGGAGCAGTCTCTGGATGGGTGGGGCACGTGTGCAGGGCGGAGGAGGTCAGCTGACCATGCCAGGTGTTTGGGAGTGGCACCCAGAGGTCAGCGACCAATGGGAAGACCTCGAGCCAGAAGCCAGAGGCCGCTCTTGGAGGTCACATGCCAAACCCCCAGCGAAAGCTGCGGGATCAAACGTACCGTGGCAGTGACCCGCACGGGTCTAAGTTGAACACTGGCACGTGTTGATGTTTCAGAGCCGTTTTTGTAGACGAGCACAGAAGGCAACGGATTTACCGGGCCTGGTGTGGCTGGGTCACGTGACCCGCAAGGCCGGCCTTCCTTCCGTGGCCAAGCAGCTTTGCTTTGTCCACAGAGTGGTGGGGTGGGGGGGGGGGTTAAATGGGCACAGCACGGGTAGGCCACGGCA
Source organism: Petromyzon marinus (assembly GCF_048934315.1). NCBI lineage: Eukaryota > Metazoa > Chordata > Hyperoartia > Petromyzontiformes > Petromyzontidae > Petromyzon > Petromyzon marinus. The sequence continues at coordinate 4,539,592 of NC_133705.1, forward strand.
CAGGCTGGAGAAGAGATGGGATGGTGGTGGTGGTGTGGTACGTTGGTTCGAGCGGACTCGCGCCCAGCCGCTCCTGTCAGCTGTAATGAGTCGCGGCCTCTCTGCGCCAACTCGGCTCGTGAAGGACACCACCCGGTGGGTGACGGCAGCCGACATTGCGGTCACGACAACGATGACCGGAAAGGCGGAGAAGGAGGAGGAGGAGCGTCGCCCAGAGCAAACGGAGCGACGGTTGCCAGCGCGGCACTGCTCCCTACGTCTCCCGATGGCCACTGCCGGCGCCACCGCCGCCGAAGATGTGCTCGGGCAAGCACAAGATAAACGGCACGGGCAGGCCTCGTCCGCACGGCACCGGCCCCAGGGCCCGCACGGCGAAGGTGGCGGCGAGCGCCGGGTCCGGCTGCGCCGCTGCGGCCGCCCTGTCTCTCGCTCCGCCGGCGCTGTTGCCCCCCCACGTCGGCACCGCTTTCAGGTGGCCCTCGTCGCCGGCGTCGAATCGCATGGCGCAGGAGCGGCTCACGCAGAACACCTCCTCATCCAGCGCGGCGCAACGGAACGGCGGCACCAGCGACCGCGTCGGCCGCTCGCCGGGCTCCGGCGCCTCCGCCGGTGACGCCGTCTCGCCGGCAAATCCGGAACCGGCGTGCAGGATGGCGCGCGGGTCGCCCAGTGTCCCAAACGTGGACCACGTCTTGGCGTGCGTGTTGTAGCGCTGGACGGTGACAACCTGCGCCGCTTCGCCGCTGCCGCTGTTGTCGGCCGTAACGCCGGCAGCAGCACCAGCACGAGCAGCCGCAGCAGCGCCGCACGCAACGCTTCCGCCACCAGACGCGGCACTGGCGGCGGAACCGGCGGCTGCCCTTTCGCTCTCAAACCGCAGCAGCCACCTCCCCACGCTGACCATGTCGGCGGAGCGGCGCCTGCCAGGCGCCGTTGGGCACTCGCTCCAGGCGTCGTGCCGCGGCGAGTAGCGCAGCAGGCGGCGGAAGAGCGAGCCGCCCGACACGTACAGCTCGCCGCCGCTTTCGGCCGCCTCATGCGCCACCGCGAAGCGGCCGCGCGGCAGCGGCGCGACCGGGCGCCAGCGGCCCGCCCGCGGGTCGTAGCGCTCGACGCTCAGCAGGCACTCGCCGCCCACGGCAAACAGGGCGCCGTCGCACGCCACCAGCCGCAGCTGCGCCCGCGCCTGCTGCATCGGGGGCAGCGGCGCCCACACGCCGGTGCTCGGGTTGTAGCTCCACACCTGCGCCGATGGAGTTCCGGCAGCGGCGGCGGCGGCATTGCCGGTGGTGCTGCGGGCGGTGGAGGGCTGCGCCGGTGGACCGGCGCTGCTGTTGCTGCTGTCGTTGTTTTTGCCGGTTGAGTTGTCGCTGGCGGTGGAGTTGCTGCTGCTGGTGCGGTGGTGCCTGCCGGTGCCGTGGCCCGCGTCGCTCGCGCGGGGCACGGCGGCGGCGGTGGCGACGGAGCCCCGCTGCGCGCCCCCTGTGCCAGTGGCGTTGGCGGCGGCGGTGTTCGGCTGCGTGGGGGTGGCGGCGTTGGCACCCTTGCCGGGCCGGGTGACCCCGCCGGCCACGATGAGGTAGTTGTAGAAAACGCAGAGAGCGCAGCCGCTCAGGTTCACGTGGCGCGGCAGTGGAGACAGCGGCACCCATGCTGCCTCCTCCTGGCGGAACGGGAAGGGCATGAGGGCGTGTGTTTGGTGTGGAACACGGACAAACAGGCACGCGGCCAGCCAGGCAGACAGATGGACAGGCGGGCACATTGACGAAACGATTGACAGACGCATGGAGAAGTATACAAGGTTGATAGACCGAGAGGCAGGCAAACAAACAGGCAGATTTACGGACAGGCACACAGTTACGTGGAGAGGCAGACAGACTTGACTGGAAGGCAGACAGACAGGTAAAACACAACAACCGCCATTCGCCACTAAGTGGAGGTGACATCACCATGGCGCTTGTGCCAGGCTAAGTGCACTTTAAGGTCGTGTGAAGTGTGGAATGCCCGCTGGCAGGTCACGGGGCAGACCCAGGAGCCATGGGTCAACTGAGATGACTGGCCCGATGCACCACCTGTGCCCCCTACTGTGCCAACTTGCTGTGTTTTAGCCACCCGGCGCTCCGCTCGTTGTTGTGAGCGACGATCCTCTGTCCTCTGTAGTTGCTGGAGGGCAACTGCCTCAAACTGCCCAGTAGCGTCCTTCACAAGTCTCCTCCACAAAGGCCAATCTTGACACCACTGGTACCAGTCATCAGCAAGTCCACTCAGGTCCACATCCTCTTGTACCACATCACTCCATCTCTTCTCTAGCCCGTAACACGCCCGGTTAGACCCCACTATCCGGCCTAACAGAAAGCTCTTTAGGCATGCAGTGGCTGGGCATGTGGGTTACAAGACATAGCCAACGCAGCCTTGCCTGCCGGAGGAGCTCACCGATGGGACTTTGTCCAGATCTTTCGAGGATTTGTGAGCTCCTCACACAATCTAGCCTGGTTAAACCCAGGATGGATCATAGGGAAGTCAGGCTAAATGTTTCTAACTGGTGAAGATGTTCCATTAAGGGGGTCCACGTTTCGCAAGCAGAGTGAATGGAGGGCATTACCATGGCCGAGAAGACCCGAAGCTTCATGTAGAGCAACAGACCAGATAGCTTCTACACAGGTTTATACAGCCGATGAAAACATAATGCCGCTCAACTGATCTGGAGTGAGACCTCTGCTGTCAAACCGGATCTGGTCATAAGCACACTGCCCAGGTATGGAAAATTCTCCACTCTCTCCACAACTGCCCCATCAAAAATGGGGAGTTCTGTTGGTGGAGTGTTTGATAGTACAAAATACCCAGGCAGGTGCTTAGTTTTGGTGAGGCTGTTGGTAAGGCCCCACTTACCAACAGCCCCACCAATGGAGAGTCCTCCAGTACAGTGATAGAAAGCTTCCCGAACTACGTGATCAAAAAGATGTCAAATAATGTGGGAGCCAGAGGACATCCCTGTCGGTCCCAAAGGTGAACAGGGAATGGCTCCGACTCCCGGCTACGTAGTTTTACCGGGGCCTGCCCGCCATCATGAAGGTCCTTAATGATGGTGAGCAGAGAGACAGGGACTCCAAAGGCACGAAGAACAGCCCAGAGCCCTGTTGATTGTATCATCAACAATCAGAGATGTAGATCTTGTTGGAATTCCCTACACCTCTGCTGTATCAGACAGAAAACATGGCATCTGTGCAGGACCGCCCTGGCCTGAAATCACATTGGGGCTCCGCAAGCCTCTCCCCAGCATGCCTGGCAAGGAGATGTTGAACAATCCTTGCCAAGACCTTTCCTGCCACACTGAGGAGGGAGATCCCTCTGCAGTTGTTACAGTCTGTGTGATGCCCTGGTGGTCCCCCTTCTTAAAGAGGGGGACCACCAGGGCATCCTTCCAATCCTGCAGAACCCATCGATTGGTCCAGACTGTTATTATGTCATATAGGGCAGTCTGCACACAAACGCCAACCTCCCTCAGCATTTCACTTGGAAGATCATCTCTGCCCGGCGACTGTTCCTGGTCTCAGACTTTGCCTTCCGTACTTCCTCAACAGATGGTACTTCAGCCAGCCACTCACAGGAGGTGACTACTCTTCCAATATTTGAGGCACGGCAGCCTCAGCAGGATCATACCCACTTTGCCCCATGATGTGTTCCAGGCTGAGTGATTTCACCTCCCTCAAGACCTCACAGAAATGCCCAGCAAATCTGCAAACCTGTTCCTGGGGGTCAGAGATTGGATCACCGTTTTTTCCCCCAATGATGGTGATAGGTATGGCGCTGGCAGTTACGTTTTTGATAGAATTAAAGAGTGATTTATGATCGCGGGCCACTGAGGCAGATTCCATCTCCTTAGCAACCCACGAACACCACCCATCTTTGCAGAGCCGCACGGCTCTCCCAACATCTGAGCAAAGGCTGTGGTAAACGTCCTTATTCTCCGGCATGGGATGCTGTAGACGGTGGGAGTGTGCATGTCACTTTTTCTCAGCCAGCCTGAACACCTCCTCTGTCACCCAGGGTCTCGAGTGAGGTTTGGACCGTGTGCCCAAACCAGCCATTGCAGCTGCATGAGCCACAGTCCTTAACCTCGCCCATTTCCCTTCGGCATCAGGAAGAGAGGGAGACGATGCCAACCCCAGCTGCAAGCGATGATGAAATTCTCGCTTGCAACTTTCATCAGCTAGCTGAGCCAAGGCCACTGTGGGTTTGAATGGGATCCTAGATGTACACCCACCATTGGAGTGGAAGATTGGCAGGCGCATCTTACAGATCACAAGCCGATGGTCAGTGGACAGATTAGCTCCATGGTAGGTTCTGGTATCAAGGACATGGCATCCGCTGGGTTCCACAAAAGCCCATGGGTTCCACAAAAGTCTAGCCGCTTCCTACCATTGTTATTGAGCTGATCTGGTCCATGCCTTCCACTCGGGCATTAAAGGCATCTAACAGGATGACTCTATCCCGAGGGGCCACTTTAGCAAGCACCTGTGACAGGAGGTCTAAGAAGACATCTGACTCATTGGCCTTGCCTGCATCCCTGCACTGATGTTCATCGTCAGTGGGAGCATAAGTAACCAACACCACCACTCCTCGCCTCTGGTTGATGGGAAGGTGAGCCCACAGTAGCCTGGGGCTTACAGCTTCCCACACATCACCACCATGCTCCTAAGCGCCCTTCATTCTTTTGTTCAGAAGAAGAGCCACTCCCTGTTGTTTGGCAGTCTCCTGCCCCGAGTAGAGGACTGTCCACCCCTCATGGTGACCAGAGCCAGATCCAGTCCACCGGAACTCCTCAATACCAAAGAGATCCAGGTGGTACCGGTCCAGCTCCAGACAGAGGAGTGGCAGCTTCTCCTCCACAGTGAGTGTTCGGACATTCCACGTGTCCACTCGCAGTGGCTTTTTTCTGTTTCTGGAGGAACCCCGAGGGTAAGGATTTAGTCTCCAGGCTCTGCCAAATGGGGTTTGGCCAAAACACAAGCAGACAAATTGACAGACATAGGCATGCCAATAGGTAGATAGGCAAGACAGTTACATGGAGGGCATACAGACTTGCAGACTGTGGAGATGCGGACAAAACAGCCAGACGACCAAGATGGAGGAATACGCAATGGGACAGGGACGGATGGACACAGACTGATGGCTGGATGTTCTTGTAATAAGTTTGACCCTTTCTAGAAATAAAACAGGTTTCAAGATGTTCAAACACCAAATAGTGTCAAGCATGATGATGAAAAATAATTCTAGGTTTTACCCTTTCTGGCAAGAAGGTCCGATAGGTATGGATGTACACATGGTATACGGACGGACGACGGACGGACGGACGGACGGACGGAAGGACGGACAGACGGCACACCGGCCATGTCACCCCCTCACCTCGTTGTAGGCGTACATCCACCTCGCACCCTCCTCCCCCTCCTCATCCTCATCCTCGTCCCCATCCTCAGCCGTCGTCAGCGACGACGACGCCGAGGACGCATCGCTGGGCACGGGGCTCTGCGGGCGACTGCCCCCACGGCTGCCCGCGCGGCTGCCCCCACGGGCCGCCGCCGTGGCCGCGGCGGCCGCCTCGAGCGGGGCCACGACGAGCGAGGGGCGGCCCTGGGCGGCGCGGCGAGACAGCACCAGGTCGCGCTCGCACGCCGACAGGCGCCCGTACAGGCTCGGCTCGCGCAGCGCCTCCAGGTAGTGCTCGCTAATGAAGCTGTACACCTGCTCCTGATTGGGGGGGGGGGGGGGTTAGGCGAGAGAAGGATGGAGGAAGGGTTGAAGAGGAGGCAGAAGGAGGTCATATAGAGGAGGAGTGAGTGAGGGAGGATAGCACTGTGGTGGATAGGAGGGAGGATGGAGAGAGAGGGTAGACGAGGAGGTAGGATAGAGGAGGAAGAGAGGATAGAGGAGTGGGGGCAAGAAGGGTAGAGAGGGAGAGAGGAAAGAGGAGTGAGGAGGATAGAAGAGGAGTGAGGGTGGAGGAGAGGGGAAGGGGGTGGAGGAGGATGGAGGATAGAAGAGAGGGCATGGAGGAGGAGGGAGAGTACCACCAAGCGGTAACACGATTGCCGCCTGTTGTGGATGTTCGTGGTTTAAGCCCCGTGGCCGCCCTGGTCAACTCTGTCTTCGCCGTGGAGTCACGGTCTAGATGTTCGCCAACGTTTAGATGACCCACGAATGGCTGCATTGCCCCTATGCCCCCCCCCACCCCCCGCTACTGGCAGATTATACCCATCTGTGCAACAGTGTGCTCTCGTGACAGGCGTGCAATGTGGATTTAGGTCTTCCTCCTCGTAACTGATCTCTGGGTGCCACTTCAACGTCTGCCTCGGCAACCGGCCCTCCACCACCCTCCACACCACGCGTCTCACCCATCACTACCTCCAAGTCGATTACCCCATCCTCCTCCACTCTCCACACCACGTGTCCCACCCATCACTACCTCCAAGTCGATTACCCCATCCTCCACCACCCTCCACACCACGTGTCCCACCCATCATTACCTCCTCCTATGATTTACACTCACCAAGTTTCCCTGCCTACATTCTATTCACATTCCTCAATGTCACGTTTTTTAACCCTATCCCCCTCCATGCGATTCGCCAGCAACCGACCACAGAACAACGGCCGCCAATCGCCACTAATTGGAGGTGACGTCACCACGGCGCTTGTGCCAGGCTACGTTAGGGCCACGTGACGTGTCGAACGCCCGCTGGCAGGAGGTCACGGGACAGACCCAGGTGCCATGGGTCGACTGACTGAGATGACTGGCTGATGCACCACCAGTGCCCCCTACCGAACAGAACAAGATCCCCCGTATAACCTTAGACTGTAGGGGAAAGTGCTGTTAGCGAGCGCCTACGGCACACGAGTGGGTGGGGTGGCCAACACCACGCCCTTGGCCGCCTTTGTCTCCCTAGTGGCGATGTTTACACATCGCACCAGGTACTTATTTGAGGCTGAGTCGACCTAGGGGAGGCCCGGGACCGGTTCAGATAATCGTCACCGGTGTTGGCCGTGAGCGGGAATCGAACCCGGGCCGCCAGGTTCATAGCGCAGCGCGCTAACCACTGCACCACCACTCCCCACTACCGAACACGCACACGTGCGCGCGTGCACCCCCCTCCTACCCAATGGCCAACCAAGGTCCCAGTTTCCAGTCGCGTTGTTCATCTGGCAGCGTCCTCTCGCGGGACGCTAATTAAGGAGGCGAAAATGAATTAGCGCGCAGTTAGAGACCTACAACCCACACGGGAGGCCATTAGCCTGGCGCACGCCGACACACTCAACGCCTTCGCCTCACCCAGGAGAGTCCCCATTGCGTGCCGCGCCTTGTGTAACACCTTGCGAGACACATTTGTCCGTGAGAAACGTTGACTCGTCAGCCGTCAGTCCGTCGCTTATCCGTCCGTCTCCTGTTAGCGCTAGTTGGGGAGTGGGAAGGGGGTACACGTCCCGATTCAAGAGCCGAATTGCTCACAGGGCTATACCAAATAAATGGAACCAAATGGAACTAAATGGGACGCCGAGTGACCTCGTTACAAAGACGTCGCACGCGACTCGGCGTGGCGTGGCTCAAGGCGCCTTGGCAGTGGACAGCTCCTGGAACAAACCGGTGGGGTTCCCTTTCCGCGAGTCCGGTGTTGCAGGGCTGAACCTTTGCTTATTTAAACTAAACATTTTGTTTTAATCTTACCAGGTAAGGCACCGCTACTGAGCTGCCCATCATGAATGATAATTAACAGCTCAACAAAGTGGCTCATCATCATCATCATTGTCGTGTGGAGATTTAAAGCAGCAGTCAAATACTATAAGATACTCTTAACGTGCGATGTCTAATGGCGTGGAAATGTTTAGCAGCAGACGTCGATTCTCAGTGAACCTGGAGGGAAAAAAACCGGAGGAGCCAGAGAAAAACTCCACGCGTCCACCACGGGGAGAGAGAGAAACGCCGCAAACTTCAAATATACAGCAGAAGCAGGCATCGTCAGGGTCGGGGTCGAACCCACGACCTCCTGTACACCAGGCGAGGTAGTCAACATCTCCTAGCCACTGTGGTGATGATGATGAGAGAGAGACGCAAACTTCAAATATACAGCAGCAGCAGCAGGCATCGTTAGGGTCGGGATCGAACCCACGACCTCCTGTATACCAGGCGAGGTAGTCAACATCTCCTAGCCACCGTGGCGCCCGCATAGAGGGGTCAGGTGGGGGGGGGGGTCGGGCTGGTGGGGGGTGGGTCGGATGGCTGGGGGCTCAGGTGGGTGGGGGGGCTCAGGTAGGTGGGGGGGATCAGGTGGGCGGGGGCCGTGTAGGTGGGGTGGGGGTCTGGTGGGTGGGGTAGGGGTCAAGTGGATGTAGGGGGTCGGGTGGGGGAGCTCAGGTGTGTGGGGGGGGGCTCAGGTGGGTGGGTGGGGGCTCAGGTGGGTGGGGGGCTCAGATGGGTGGGTGGGGGGGAGCTCAGGTGGGTGGGGGCTCAGGTGGGTGGGTGGGGGGGGAGCTCAGGTGTGTGGGGGCTCAGGTGGGTGGGTGGGGGCTCAGGTGTGTGGGGGCTCAGGTGGGTGGGTGGGGGGGAGCTGACACCTTGAGCTGGGAGAGCGAGTGCTTCTTGGCGATGGCGAGTAGCTGCGTGCAGCTGCTCAGGTTGAGCCGGGAGCCGAGGGCGTCCAGGGCGGCTCGCTCCACGCCGGGCATCTGCAGCGAGCGAGCGGCCGTCATCACGTCCAGCAGGAAGGGCGGAACGTCGGCCGGTGCGAGGCCGACCTGTGGGGTGGGTTGGGGGGTGACGGGGTCCGATAGGGTCAGATCGTCGTCTTGGTCAGTGTTGTTATTATGGCTCTTCAATTAAACCATCACCACCACCACAGTCATAGCATCACCACCACAATCACACCACCAACATCTCGACCACCATCGTTCGCTACTAGATTCATAACATCACCACCATCATCACAACCACCATCCAAATAACAGACTGTTAGGGAAAGTGCGGTTAGCGAGCACCTATTAAGGCCGACACGGCACAAGAGAGAGGTGGCCAACGCCACGCCAGGCCACCTTTGTCTCCCTTGCTGCGATATTTACGCACTGCAGCAGGTACAAATGTTAGGCTGAGTCGACCTAGGGGAGGCCCAGGACCGGTTCAGATAATCGTCACTGCTGTTGGCTGTGAGCGGGAATCGAATTGGGGGTCGTTGCTGCGTCACCGCTCCCCACAAAGACAAAGCCCCCCCCACCCCCGTGTAGCCTCAACAGACTGTTGGGGCAAGTGCTGTTAGCGAGCAGCACCTACAAAGACAAAGATCCCCCGTGTAGCCTTAACAGACTGTTGGGGCACGTGCTGTTAGCGAGCAGCGCCTACAAAGACAAAGATCCCCCGTGTAGCCTTAACAGACTGTTGGGGCAAGTGCTGTTAGCGAGCAGCACCTACAAAGACAAAGATCCCCCGTGTAGCCTTAACAGACTGTTGGGGCAAGTGCTGTTAGCGAGCAGCGCCTACAAAGACAAAGATCCCCCGTGTAGCCTCCACAGACTGTTGTGGCAAGTGCTGTTAGCGAGCAGCGCCTACAAAGACAAAGATCCCCTCGTGTAGCCTTAAAAGACTGTTGGGGCAAGTGCTGTTAGCGAGCACGGTCTACAAAGACAAAGATCCCCCGTGTAGCCTTAATAGACTGTTGAGGCAAGTGCTGTTAGCGAGCAGCGCCTACAAAGACAAAGATCCCCCGTGTAGCCTTAACAGACTGTTGGGGCAAGTGCTGTTAGCGAGCACGGTCTACAAAGACAAAGATCCCCCGTGTAGCCTTAACAGACTGTTGGGGCAAGTGCTGTTAGCGAGCAGCGCCTATGAAGGTGGCCGGGTTCGTATCGCGAGCCGCTAACTGCACTGCCGCTCCCAGCGCCACCGTCCTCATCAACGAGTCACCTGTGGACGCACGCGGCCCGTGTAGGCGCACCGCACGAGCGCACTCGCCGTGCCCGGGCCGAGTCCCGGCACGGCCCTGAGAGCGATCACGCGCCTGGACGCGCGCGCCCTGAAGTAGTCGCTGGCGGCGCCCAGCACGGCCGCGTGGGCCCCCAGCGGTTGATGGAGGCCCCGCACCTCCAGCACCACGTCGGGGCGGCCCGCGGCACGCCAGGCCCTCAGGGCCACCGCGTCGTCGTCGTCACCGTCACCGCCATCATCATCATCATCAGCGGGAGAACGATCAGCAGCAGCAGCAGCGCAGGGGTTGATGGTTGTGACAAGGCCTGACGGAGTCGCGATCCGGACCGTGGATGAGGCGATGGAGTCATCGTCGTCACCACCATCGCCGACATCACCAGCAGCATCATCACCTGCATCAGCGGGAGAATGTGCAGCAGGAGCGCCGGGGTTGATGGTTGTGGCAAGGCTCGACGGAGTCGTGATCCGGACCGTGGACGAGGTGACTGAGTCACCGTCGTCGTCATCAGCAACAACAGCTGATGATGACGACGATGATGACGATGATGATGCATGGACCGTGTCGTTATTCTCGTCAGGAGCGGCAACGCGATGATGAGGGTGATGAGGGTCGCCTCTTGCTTCGCGAGTCGTGCCAGCAGCAGCTACATCACCACCGCCGCCGCCGTCATCAGCCGCGGCATCGCCGTCATGGTCAGCGTGATGATGATGATGATCGTGTTGAGGAGGCAGATGAGGAGTCTTTGTTATTGGAGATGTGTTGGTTGGAGACCTTCCGGCCTCTGTCTGTTGATGATGATGACGACGACAATGATCCATCTCGCCATAGTCCGCCGTCGCTCTGTGTTGAGCATTCGCCTCCACCTCGCCGTGACCCCGCTCCGCCTTCACCTCGCCGTGACCCCGCACCGCCTCCACCTCGCCGTGACCCCGCACCGCCTCCACCTCGCCGTGACCCCGCACCGCCTTCACCTCGCCGTGACCCCGCTCCGCCTTCACCTCGCCGTGACCCCCCACCGCCTCCACCTCGCCGTGACCCCGCACCGCCTCCACCTCGCCGTGACCCCGCACCACCTTCACCTCGCCGTGACCCCGCACCGCCTCCACCTCAGCGTGAGCCCGTACCGCCTCCACCTCGCCGTGACCCCGCTCCGCCTCCACCTCGCCGTGACCCCGCACCGCCTCCACCTCGCCGTGACCCCGCACCGCCTCCACCTCGCCGTGACCCCGCTCCGCCTCCACCTCGCCATGACCCCGCACCGCCTCCACCTCGCCGTGACCCCGCACCGCCTTCACCTCGCCGTGACCCCGCTCCGCCTTCACCTCGCCGTGACCCCCCACCGCCTCCACCTCGCCGTGACCCCGCACCACCTTCACCTCGCCATGACCCCGCACCGCCTCCACCTCAGCGTGAGCCCGTACCGCCTCCACCTCGCCGTGACCCCGCTCCGCCTTCACCTCGCCGTGACCCCGCACCACCTCCACCTCGCCGTGACCCCGTACCGCCTTCAACTCGCCGTGACCCCGCTCCGCCTTCACCTCGCCGTGACCCCGCACCGCCTTCACCTCGCCGTGACCCCGCACCGCCTCCACCTCAGCGTGAGCCCGCACCGCCTCCACCTCGCCGTGACCCCGCACCACCTTCACCTCGCCGTGACCCCGCACCGCCTCCACCTCAGCGTGAGCCCGCACCGCCTCCACCTCGCCATGACCCCGCACCGCCTCCACCTCAGCGTGAGCCCGCACCGCCTTCACCTCGCCGTGACCCCGCTCCGCCTTCACGGAGACATCGGCGTTTGTCACCTGAATGGTCGCAGCAGCAGCAGCTGTCTCCAGCAGTGCTGCTGTCTCTGGCATTGTTTCCACTGCTGCTGCTGTCTCTGGCATTGTCTCCATTGTCTCCACTGCTGCTGCTGTCTCTGGCATTGTCTCCATTGTCTCTAGCAGTGCTGCTGTCTCTGGCATTGTCTCTATTGTCTCCACTGCTGCTACTGTCTCTATTGTCTCCACTGCTGCTACTGTCTCTATTGTCTCCACTGCTGCTACTGTCTCTGACATTGTCTCCATTGTCTCCAGCAGTGCTGCTGTCTCTGTCTCCACTGCTGCTGCTGTCTCTGACATTGTCTCCATTGTCTCCAGCAGTGCTGCTGTCTCTGTCTCCACTGCTGCTGCTGTCTCCACCGTCGCCCCTCCCCCACCCCTCCGTCTCACCGACCCCTCCGGTCCCGGCATGCCCCGGGTTCGAGTCCCCATGCCGTGGTTCTGGCTCAGCCCCCAGTCGTCAGCGGGGTCCCAGTCCCAGTCGCATCCCGGGCCCCAATCCCACTCCTGCCTCCTGCCCCAACCCGTGTCCTGCCCGGGGCCCTGCTCGTGGCCGTCCCTGTCCTGGTTCTGGTGCAAGACCCAGTCACATGCCGGGTCCCAATCCCACTCCTGCTCCTCGTCCTGACCCCGCTCCTGAGCACGCTCCTGACACCCGGCCTGGTGTCCGACCTGGTGACGCGCCTGCTCCAAGTTCGACTCGCATCCCGTGTCCCCGGATGTAGCCTGCTGCTGGTCTCCTTCACGGTTCTGGTCCCGGTGTTGATTCCGCTCCTGATCCTGCCCGGGGATTCTGTTGTGCTCCAAGGTGGCCTTGTCCTGATCTCCTTCTCGAGCCAGGTCCCGCGTCCGGTTCTGATCTTGGTCCCGGTCCCGGGCCTGGCTCTGGTTCCGTCTCCTCCTCCTTTGGAAGAAGGCGAAGGTGAGCGTGAGGGTGAGCAGCGTGGTGAGCAGCAGGGTGATGCTCACCACTCGCGAGCCCGGCGCCAGGAACCCCGGGGAGTCGGGGGGACCCGAGGGGGGTTGCAGGTTCAGCGAAGGAGGCGGTGGCCCCTGCTCCGCTCCTCCGGGGTTCATCTCGTGGAGGGGTGAACACGTGGAGAGGTGAACACGTGGAGAGGTGAACACGTGGAGAGGTTGTGTGTAGGGGTGTGCGTGGGTGTGTAGGGGTGTGCGTGGGTGTGTAGGGGTGTGTGTAGGGGTGTGTGTGGGTAGGGGTGTGGGTAGGGGTGTGTGTGGGTGTGTTGGGGTGTGTGTAGAGGTGTGTGTGTGTAGGGGTGTGTGTGTGTAGGGGTGTGGGTAGGGGTGTGTGTGGGTGTGTGTGAGTGTGTAGGGGTGTGTGTGGGTAGGGGTGTGTGTGGGGGTGTGTGTGTGTAGGGGTGTGTGTGGGTGTGTAGGGGTGTGTAGGGGTGTGTGTGTAGGGGTGTGTGTAGGGGTGTGTGTAGGGGTGTGTGTGGGTGTGTAGGGGTGTGTAGGGGTGTGTGTTTGTGTCGAGACACTGCTGTGAGTTTGTGTCGAGACACTGCTGTGTGTTTGTGTCGAGACACTGGCGTGTGACACGGATCCACACGCCCCACGTCACCACTCGATACCGGACAGTGCTGGTAGGACCCGGTACGGGGTCACGTCACTTATTTACCATTGCGCGTGTGTGTGACAGCGAGAGAGATAAAGTGTGTGTGTGTCTGTGTGTGTGTGACAGCGAGAGAGATAAACTGTCTGTGTGTGTGACAGCGAGAGAGATAAACTGTCTGTGTGTGTGTCTGTGTGTGTGTGACAGCGAGAGAGATAAAGTGTGTGTGTGTCTGTGTGTGTGTGACAGCGAGAGAGATAAACTGTCTGTGTGTGTGACAGCGAGAGAGATAAACTGTCTGTGTGTGTGTCTGTGTGTGTGTGACAGCGAGATAGATAAAGTGTCTGTGTGTGTGTCTGTGTGTGTGACAGCGAGAGAGATAAACTGTCTGTGTGTGTGTGTGTGACAGCGAGAGAGATAAATTGTGTGTGTCTGTGTGTGTGTGTCTGTGTGTGTGTGACAGCGAGAGAGATAAAGTGTCTGTGTGTCTGTGTGTGTGTGTGACAGCGAGAGAGATAAACTGTCTGTGTGTGTGTCTGTGTGTGTGTGTGACAGCGAGAGAGATAAAGTGTCTGTGTGTGTCTGTGTGTGTGACAGCGAGAGAGATAAAGTGTCTGTGTGTGTGTGACAGCGAGAGAGATAAACTGTGTGTGTCTGTGTGTGTGTGACAGCGATAGAGATAAAGTGTGTGTGTCTGTGTGTGTGTGTCTGTGTGTGTGACAGCGAGAGAGATAAAGTGTCTGTGTGTGTGTCTGTGTGTGTGTGTCTGTGTGTGTGTAACAGCGAGAGAGATGAAGTGTCTGTGTGTGTGTCTGTGTGTGTGACAGCGATAGAGATAAAGTGTGTGTGTCTGTGTGTGTGTTTCTGTGTGTGTGTGACAGCGAGAGAGATAAAGTGTCTGTGCGTATGATGTACATTGTGTGTCTGATGTTCAGTGTCTGTATGGTGTACACGTGGGTGTGTGTATGTGTGTGCGTATGATGTACACGTGTGTGTGTGTGATGTACACGTGTGTGTGTGTATGATGTACACGTGTGTGTATGTATGATGGGGAGCGATAGTGTAGCGGTTAGCGCGCTGCGCTATGAACCTGGCGATTCGGGTTCGATTCCCGCTCACGGCCAACACCAGTGACGATTAACTGAACCGGTCCCGGGCCTCCCCTAGGTCGACTCAGCCTCAAATGAGTACCTGGTGCGGTGTGTAAACATTGCCACTAGGGAGACAAAGGCGGTCGGGCGTGGTGCTGGCCACCCACCCCCTCGTGTACCGTTCCGGCCTTCATAGGTGCTCGCTAACAGCATTTGCCCCTTTATCTTAGGCTATACGGGGGATCTTTGTCTTTGTATGATGTACACGTGGGTGGGTGTATGGTGTACACGTGGGTGTGTGTGCAAACGCGTGCACGTGGGGAGCGGTGGCGCAGAGGTTAGCGCTGCATTCCGCGCTACGAACCCGGCAGGCGGGATATATAAACCAATCCGGGGCCTCCCCTAGGTCGACTCAGCCTCAAAAGAGTTACCTGCTGGTGTCTAAACATCAGCACTGGGAAGACAAAGGCGGCTGGGGGTGGTGCTGACCACCCACCCCTCGTGTGCCGCTAACAACACTTGCCCCAAAAGGCTGTCACAGACTTTACGAAGGGAGGGAAGTTTTCCCTTGTATTTACGTATGTATGCAAATACGAACTGTACTAGTTTTTTTCTGTTGCTATGCACATCGTGAGTTTTTTTAAACTTTAACTATTTAATAATCCACTCTTTCCAACCAAGCCTCCGTCAGTGTGACCCTGTAGACACCACGAATGAAGTTGACCCGACATGAACCACTGTGCCAAAAGGTTGAGTTGCTTTTCGGGACTTGGACTACAGAAGTAAAAACAATCTGCCACTCGTCAACATCAACACACCGTGCGTGAGTGTGTGGCCTTGAAAATAAACTACAAAGGGACTCCTCTACATACGAATGAGTTAGGTTCCAGAGGTCTGTTCGTAAGTCGATTTGTTCGTAAGTCCAACTTTACTCCCGTCGATTCTAAACGTGTTGTACGGCGTGTACACTAAACACGGGGAGTGGCTTTGGAAGTTGCATAATCCCCTGTAGATGTAGATGCCACTGGTTCTTCATGTTCTGCAGATGCGACTGGTTCTTCACGTTCTGCAGATGTAGATACCGCTGGTTCTTCATGTTCTGCAGATGTAGGTGCCACTGGTTCTTCTTGTTCTGCTGATGTAGATGCCACTGGTTCTTCATGTTCTGCAGATGTAGGTGCCACTGGTTCTTCACGTTCTGCAGATGCCACTGGTTCTTCTTGTACTGTAGATGTAGATGCCACTGGTTCTTCACTTTCTGCAGATGTAGATGCCACTGGTTCTTCTTGTTCTGCAGATGTAGATGCCACTGGTTTTTCACGTTCTGCAGATGTAGATGCCACTGGTTCTTCACGTTCTGTAGATGCCACTGGTTCTTCACGTTCTGCAGATGTAGATGCCACTGGTTCTTCTTGTTCTGCAGATGTAGATGCCACTGGTTCTTCACGTTCTGTAGATGTAGATGCCACTGGTTCTTCATGTTCTGCAGATGTAGATGCCACTGGTTCTTCTTGTTCTGCAGATGTAGATGCCACTGGTTCTTCATGTTCTGCAGATGTAGATGCCACTGGTTCTTCTTGTTCTGCAGATGTAGATGCCACCACCGCCATCTATTGCACGGCAGTTGAACTTACGACTCTCGGTCCGAACAGGCAACTGGACATACGGACCAGCTTTGTTCACGTCTCTGAAATATAGTAAGTCGAACGTTCGTAAGTAGAGGAGTCCCTGTATCAACGGCGACGTTTCGGGCAATAGCCCTTCTTCATGGCCGTTTAAAACAGAGAGGCCAGCAGAGATAGAGACAGGAGCGGATAATAAGAGATGGAGACTGCATTCGTTAACACCGTGGGATTGCCCGACGAGAATGGCATTTATTTATTTTTAAAACGGCAATCCTCTTCCGTTGAGTTTGCTGCCTAACTCGTCGTCGCCACCGAGTACCGGGACGCATCCCCTTCCGGTGAACGAGGCGCGCCACTGACCCAACGCGCTCAGGATGGCCAGGCGTGGAAGGGTCGACCGTTGTTGCACCCTCGTCTGGATGGGGAATGCATTGGGCCCGGAAACATTCAACGATTTTTTTTTCCCTTTCCACGTCAATACGAGGAGTGCACACGTATTGATTTTACGTCGTTTCGATTGCAACACAAGCAATCATCATCAGGTGGGAAAACCACAGAAATAACTTTTTTTTGCTGAAGTATTTTCTTGCTGTGGTTTTCCCACCTGATGATGATTGCTTGTGTTGCAATCGAAACGTCGTGAATTAATTTATTTCATTTTCTACCTACGTGATGACTTTACCGAAAGAGCCAAAGAGCATGGATCCCTGCAGTCACGAAAACCTCAAATCTAGAATTAGGTCGTTCTTCTATGCTCGTGTACCGCCACCATCCTAGCGGCAGCGTCGCCAACTAATTTAACATTCATTAGAGGGTATAATTGGTCGCGTGTATATTGCTATCAGATGCGTGTGTAAGAATCGATGTTTAACCTTTCTAGAAATAAAACAGGAGGCGTTAAGATATTCGAGCAACAAATATAAACCTTTTGCAAGGCATTAAACCACAC
This sequence comes from Petromyzon marinus, assembly GCF_048934315.1. Lineage (NCBI taxonomy): Eukaryota > Metazoa > Chordata > Hyperoartia > Petromyzontiformes > Petromyzontidae > Petromyzon > Petromyzon marinus. The sequence continues at coordinate 4,556,615 of NC_133705.1, forward strand.
GTCCTTGTGGTGAACATGCAAACAAAACATGCTCTAATAATAATAATGTATGCATTGTCTTTGTAACTGATTGGCCTACACCAGAGGCAGCCTTCTTTGTGGCCTAGTATCACCAGTGTCAGACCCTAGAACGCTAAAAGGCGAACAGTACAAAGGCAATGCCACACGTAACGGAGAATTTATAGCTGGGGGTGAGCAGCAGCTATATCGTGGGACCTTTTTGCCAGTATCCAATAATATATGCATTTGAAAGACTATGCAAATATTAATAAAGTATTAAAGCTTTCGTGACTGCATAAAATTACTCATTGGTTTTTTCGGTAAAGTCAGTAAAGTCACGTATGTAGAAATACAATAAAATTATATTAATATAATTTACCTAAAAGACCAATGAGCATGCAAATATTATCAGATAATGTTTGCATGTTTTTCCACAAAAACTGTGTGTGGTTAATGTAGTAACTTGATGCCTTGCACAAGGTTTATATTTGGTTTTTGAACATCTTAACGCCTGCTGGTCATCAGAATTCCAGGTGGTGCGCGATGGCTGTGATGCACACGCAGCTTGATCCTGACAACAATGACGATACATTTCGATTTTAAAGCTTTCGTGACTGCAGGGATTCATTTTCTTGGTTCTTTCGGTAAAGTCACGTAGAAGGGATATAATAAAATAATATTTGTATTATAATTATTGTTTTACAAATAAAATAAAACAATAATTATGGGTCGTAATGGGATGCCGATTTTATGAATCTTTGGTAGCCCAAACAGTCTAGGTGGTTTTGAGGCCCTTGGCTTAATTTGGTATTGCTCATTCTTAGGGATTAATTTGCAATTATTGCAGTAGTCTTACGTTCTAAATGGCTACAATAATACTCAAATTAACAGAGCACTGAATGCCAAATCACGATCGCAAAGCAACACTGCTGAAAGCGATCAGATTGTTAAAACAATTAAAATTGCATATATCTCAGGAGTAACTGAAAAATTAGCCCGTGTATTGCAAAAGCAAAACATTAAAGTAAGATTTGGTACAGTACACAAAATTTAAAAACTAGTATCTTGCACTAAAGACGAATTACCTAAATGGTCAACAGAAGGTGTATATTGGATTAATTGTTTATGTGGCAGATGCTATATTGGACAGATGGGACGTAACATCAGCAAAAGACTAAAAGAACACCAAAGAAATATTAAATTATCTCAAACACAACTGTCGGCAGTGGCAGAACATGCTTGTCAACAAGGACACTCAATTGATTTTGATAACGTTGAAGTGTTGTGTAAAACTAATTATTACTGGCAAAGACTAATTCGAGAATCCATTGAAATTGAGAGGAATAAAAATAACTTTAATCGCTCTGACAGCTACAGGCTTAGTGCGGCTTGGAAGCGTATTATTAAATAATACATACTATAATTCCTTATAGGGTTAAACACATACTAATTAACGGATTACTAACGTAGCATATAATCACAATAACACACTACAACTAATTACTCATCTACAACTCATTACTAATCATAACCATTGACTGATTACCAATCGATTATATAATTATCGATTGGTAATCCCCCCCCCCGCCTCAAATCACTGCACCTGAATGAGTTGAATAATGACGTCACCCTGCTGCTCTATTTAAGACCGGGAGCAAGTGAGGGCTTCACCATTCTGGCGAATTGCCCGATGATGCTGGATGTAATTACCATTGAAACGTCGTACTACTCAAAATGTAAATGTTGTGGATTCACTCTTCAACACACCGGTCGGCTAAAGTAGTGAACTATTTGTCTTTTGTCAACGTGACACTTTTTTGATGATTGTCCGTGTCGGGTGGTGGAGGGTTACGACACATTTATAAATAACGCGATCTAACCCAAAAACCTTTATTATGAATAATATTGGTCGTGAAAGCCTCCCACGTGTTAAACTCACCGTGATGATGATGATAGATTGAGAGACACCGCAAACTCCAAATATACAGCAGCAGGCGTCGAGGTGGGGATCGAACCCACGGCTTCCTGCATACCAGGAGGAGGTAGTTAACATCTCGCCCAATGTTCATAGATTACACTCAAGGACAAAATAAGTCCTCAATTAATTCCAAAAGAATAATTATTCATCCATCGCGCATGAACGTTAATGGGCGTCAAGTTTCATGTATGAGGTATAGCCCTGTGAGCCATGCGGCTCTTAAGTCGGGTGCAACCGCAACAATCAAAATATGAATCTACATCGCAGAAAACTATTACACCACAACCAGGCCAAAATAAAGCTACAAAAACAATGTAACAACAGTAATCATAGGAACTGCGATTTAAAATTTTAACAATAAACGATATACATAACACGTACGACAAAAACGTGCAGCCATAGCTGGCGGCACGACACTCCCAGTTTGAACGTTCAGAACAAAATGAAATAAACAAAATCCCGACGCGATTTGTTCAAACTAAAGTACGACAACCTCGTGCGCGTGTCTCCTGACCTGCGGGGGCCCACCCCGCTTGCTCTACGCGACGACAATTTTTCAAAGCGTGAGAGGGGAGGGGAGGTTTCTCGTCGTCGATGGCATCGGAGTCTTCACCCGCTCGCAGTCAACGGAGGGCTGCAGGGCTGCACTGGCGGCTGGGAGCGTGCGTCCGTGCACCGCGTGTCGCAGCGGTGAGCGCATCGCGCTGCTGCCGGGCGTGGTGCTGGCCACCCACCCCCACCTCGTGTGCCGTGCCGGCCAAGGTCGTAATTGTAATTTATATTGGGGGGGACACACACCCCCCCCCCCCACCCACACAATATTCAAATATGCTCAAAATGTCCCCCCCCCCCAATATATTGCTATGAAAAATAATTGCTATGCTATGTAAATAATAAACAAAAAAATGCTGAACCTTGGCCACAACATCTGGACTTGTCTTCATATAAATCAATGCATAGATTTATGTTTATATGATTGTGATTGTACTTTATTAACCCCTAATCTCTGCCATTACATACAATGAAACAAGAAATGGTAAAAAAAAGTAAAAACAGAGGAATGTAATACAATACACTATTAGACATTGTTGTAAATAAATAAATAAAGAGTCCATCCCGTGTGTTAGTGATTCTTTTTATATTTTAGGCAGGAAATTCGTTTTCAAATGTAGATAGTTTTCTGGGTTGGGACCCCCAGACCCCCTGGAAGATTTGCCCCCCCCCCCCCCCCCCCAATGTTGACTCCATGGCTACGGCCTTGGTGCCGGCCTTCACACGTGCTACTCTCTGACAGCACTTGCCCCAACAGTCTGCTAAGGCTATACGGGGGATCTTTGGGGAGCGGTGGCACAGTGGTTAGCGCACCACGCTGCGAACCCTGCATCGACCCGAGTTCCGATTCCTTGAACACCGGTGGCGAGAATATCTGAACCGGTACTGGGTCTCCCCTGGGTCGACTCAGCCTCAAATGAGTACCTGGTGCGGTGTGTAAAAACATCGCCACTTGGGAAGACAAAGGCGACCGGGCGTGGTGCTTGACCACCCACCCCCGCCTCGTGCGCCGGCGGCGACCTTAATAGGTGCTCGCTAACAGCACTTTGGCCCAGCAGTCTGTGTGTAGACGACAAGCGGAATGCTGCTGTGGATGCGTTGTGTGTTGGAGAAGCCATAGTGCACCTAGCCTGGCACCATCACCGTGGCGACGTGAACCCGCCACTTGCACACGGCAGTTTGTGGTCACGTGTGCACGGATGAGCGGTGGGCGCAGTGGTTAGCGCGCTGTCACCGCCGGGTCAATGCCTGGCGATCCGAGTTTGATTCCTGTTCACAACGACATCGGTGACGAATGTCTGAGTCGGTTCTGTACATCCCTTAGGTCGACTCAGCCTTAACTCAGTGCCTGGGTTTGTTAAATAAATGAAACCGGACGCACACGCATCAGGACTGGGGAGACAAAGGCGGTCGGGCACGGCACTGACCTCAACACCCCCGCAGTGCTGCGAGCGCTTTGGGAGCGTGACTGGATTGATAATTAGCGTAATTAACACAGTTGTCATGGCAACGTGACAAGATTATCCCATTGACACTGATGATGATGTTGGTGATGATGTTGGTGATGATGTTGTTAGTGATGATGATGTTGTTGGTGATGATGTTATTGGTGATGATGTTGTTGTTGGTGATTATGTTGTTGGTGATGATGTTGTTGATGAGGATGTTGTTGGTGATGATGTTGGTGATGATGTTGTTGGTGATGATGTTGTTAGTGATGATGATGTTGTTGGTGATGATGTTGTTGGTGATGATGTTGTTGGTGATGATGTTGTTGGTGATGATGTTGTTGGTGATGATGTTGGTGATGATGTTGTTGGTGTTGATGTTGTTGGTGATGATGTTGGTGATGATGTTGTTGGTGATGTTGGTGATGATGTTGTTGGTGATGATGATGTTGGTGATGATGTTGTTGGTGATGATGTTGGTGATGATGTTGTTGGTGATGATGTTGTTGGTGATGATGTTGGTGATGATGTTGTTGGTGATGATGTTGTTAGTGATGATGATGTTGTTGGTGATGATGTTGTTGGTGATGATGATGTTGGTGATGATGTTGTTGGTGATGATGTTGTTGGTGATCATGTTGGTGATGATGTTGTTGGTGATGATGTTGTTGGTGATGATGTTGTTGGTGATGATGTTGGTGATGATGTTGTTGGTGATGATGTTGTTGGTGATGATGTTGGTGATGATGTTGTTGGTGATGATGTTGTTGGTGATGATGTTGTTAGTGATGATGTTGTGACTTTGTTCGTGGTGGTGGTATGGAGATGGGTGGGTGACGATTCTGATGATGATATTGCTGATGGTGTTGTTGTTGATGTTTGGATGATGATGGTGGTGGATGATGATTCTGGTAATGATGATGATGGTGATGATGATGGTGGTGATGCAGGGATGTCAACACAAACAAAGATCCCCCGTATAGCCCAAACAAACTGTAGGGGCAAGTGCTGTCAACGAGTAGCACCTATGAAGGCCGGGATGGCACAGGAGGGGATTCGTGGCCAGCACCACGACCGGCCGCCTTTGTCTCCCTAGTGGCGATGTTTACATCGCACCACGTACTCATTTGTGGCCGAGTCGACCTAGGGGAGGCCCAGAGCCGGTTCAGAGAATCATCACCGGTGTTGGCCGTGAGTGGGAATCCAACTCAGGTATCCGGGTTTGTAGCGCAGCGGAGCGCTAACCACTACGCTACCACTTCCAACGCAACTCACACACACACAACTCACACACACAACTCACTCACACACACAACTCACACACACACACAACTCACACACACACAACTCACACACACAACTCACTCACACACACAACTCACACACACACACAACTCACACACACACAACTCACACACACAACTCACTCACACACACAACTCACACACACACACACAACTCACACACACACAACTCACACACACAACTCACACACACACACAACTCACACACACACACAACTCACACACAACACACACACACACCTCACACACACACACACAACTCACACACACAACTCACACACACACACACAACTCACACACACACACAACTCACACACACACAACACACACAACTCACACACACACAACTCACACACAACTCACACACACAACTCACACACACACAACTCACACATACCTCACACACAACTCACACACACAACTCACACACACAACTCACACACACACAACTCTCACACACACACAACTCACACACACAACTCACACACACACGCGACTCACACACACCTCACATACACAACTCACACACACACAACTCACACACAACTCACACACACAACTCACACACACAACTCACACACACACACAACTCACACACACACACACAACTCACACACACACACAACTAACACACAACTCACACACACAACTCACACACACACAACTCAGACACACACACAACTCACACACACACACAACTCACACACACACACACAACTCACACACACACACAACTCACACACACAACTCACACACACAACTCTCACACACACAACTCACACACACACACAACTCACACACACACACAACTCACACACACACACAACTCACACACAACTCACACACACACACAACTCACACACACACACAACTCACACACACACACAACTCACACACACACACAACTCACACACAACTCACACACACACACAACTCACACACACACAACTCACACACACACACACCTCACACACAGAACTCACACACACACACAACACACACACACCTCACACACACACACAACTCACACACACACAACTCACACACACACACACACCTCACACACACACAACTCACACACACACAACTCACACACACACACACACCTCACACACACACACACACAACTCACACACACACACCTCACACACACACACACACAATTCACACACAAAACTCACACGCACAACTCACACACACACACACAACTCACACACACAACTCACACACAACTCACACACACAACTCACACACACACACAACTCACACATACCTCACACACAACTCACACACACAACTCACACACACAACTCACACACACACAACTCTCACACACACACAACTCACACACACAACTCACACACACACACAACTCACACACACACGCGACTCACACACAACTCACACACACACGCGACTCACACACACCTCACATACACAACTCACACACACACAACTCACACACAACTCACACACACAACTCACACACACACACACAACTCACACACACACACAACTCACACACACACACACAACTCACACACACAACTAACACACAACTCACACACACAACTCACACACACAACTCACACACACACAACTCAGACACACACACAACTCACACACACACACAACTCACACACACACACAACTCACACACACACACAACTCACACACACACACAACTCACACACAACTCACACACACACACACAACTCACACACACACACAACTCACACACACACAACTCACACACACACACAACTCACAAACACACACAACTCACACACACACACAACTCACACACAACTCACACACACACACAACTCACACACACACAACTCACACACACACACACCTCACACACAGAACTCACACACACACACAACACACACACACCTCACACACACACACAACTCACACACACACAACTCACACACACACACACACACCTCACACACACACAACTCACACACACACAACTCACACACACACACACACCTCACACACACACACACAACTCACACACACACACCTCACACACACACACACAATTCACACACAAAACTCACACGCACAACTCACACACACACACACAACTCACACACACAACTCACACACACAACTCACACACACACACAACTCACACACACAACTCACACACACAACTCACACACAACTCACACACAACTCACACACACAACTCACACACAACTCTCACACACACAACTCACACACACACACAACTCACACACACACAACTCACACACACACACAACTCACACACACAACTCACACACACAACTCACACACAACTCACACACACACAACTCACACACACAACTCACACACACAACTCACATATACAACTCACATACACAACTCACACACACACACAACTCACATATACAACTCACACACAACTCACACACACAACTCACACACACAACTCACATATACAACTCACATACACACCTCACACACACACACCACAGAACTCACACACAGAACTCACACAGACACACAGGACTCACACACACACACAACTCACACACACCACAGAACTCACCCACACACACAACTCACACACACACCTCACACACACAACTCACACACACACACACCTCACACACACACAACTCACACACACACCTCACACACACATCTCACACAGACACACACACCTCACACACACACACGACTCACACACAACTCTCACACACACACACAACTCACACACAACTCACACACACACACAACTCACACACACACACAACTCACACACACACAACTCACACGCACACAACTCACACACACATACAACTCACACACACACAACTCACACACACACACAACACACACAACTCACACACACACAACTCACACACAACTCACACACACACACAACTCACACACACACAACTCACACATACCTCACACACAACTCACACACACAACTCACACACACACACAACTCACACACACACACAACTCACACACACACGCGACTCACACACACCTCACATACACAACTCACACACACACAACTCACACACACAACACACACACACAACTCACACACACACCTCACACACACACACAAAACTCTCACACACACACAACTCACACACACACAACTCTCACACACACACGACTCACACACACAACTCAAACACAACTCACACAACTCACACACACACAACTCACACACACACAACTCACACACACAAAACTCACATACACACACACACAACTCACACACACACACACAACTCACACACACACACACAACTCACACACACACACACACAACTCACACACACACACACAACACACACACAAAACTCACACACACACACCTCACACACACACAAAACTCTCTCACACACACACAACTCACACACACAACTCACACACACACACACAACTCACACACACACCTCACACACACACACACAACTCACACACACACAACACACACACACACACAACTCACACACACACAACTCACACACACACACACCTCACACACACACACACACCTCACACACAACTCACACACACACACAAACAACTCACACACACAACTCACACACACAACACACACAACTCACACACACACACACCTCACACACAACTCACACACACACAACTTACACACACACAACTCACACACACACACAACTCACACACACACAACTCACACACACACAACTCACACACACACAACTAACACACACACACACCTCACACACACACAACTAACACACACACACACCTCACACACACACAACTAACACACACACAACTCACACACACAACTCACACACACACAACTCACACACACACACCTCACACACACACAACTCACACACACACAACTCACACACACACCTCACACACACACACCTCACACACACACAACTAACACACACACACAACTCACACACACACAACTCACACACACACACCTCACATACACACCTCACACACACAACTCACACACACACACACACACCTCACACACACACACAACTCACACACACACAACTCACACACACACACCTCACACACACACACACCTCACACACACACCACACACACAACTCACACACACACACACACCTCACACACACACACACCTCACACACACACAACTCACACACACACACCTCACACACACACACACCTCACACACACCACACACACAACTCACACACAACACACGACTCATGACCTCTACAAATCGTCAGCCGTGATGCTCTTGTTGGCCGTGATGGTGAAGATGATTGCGGTGGTGATGATGATGATGCTCGCTATGCTGCCACTGATAATAATCCTGATGATGGTGTTGATGCTGATGGAGATGATTCTGACTTGTAACGATAAAGCAATGATGATGTTATGATGTAATGATTATGATTACAGTGGTGATGATAATGATGATTGCGGTAATGATCATGGTAATCACGATGATGGCAAATATGACGTAATGATGTATTGATGATGATTCAGTGATGGTCTGCTGATTGTACTGACGATGCTGGTATTGATATTTGATTACTATGATGGACCTTAGTAATCATGATGATGTAATGGATAATATAATGTACTAACCATGTTGATTGGGATCACTTTGGTGATGATGCGATGATGAATATGATGATGTACTGATGGTATTTATGGTGAATACGGTGGGATGATGATGTACTGAGGGTATTGATGGTGAATACGGTGCGATGATGATGATGTACTGATGGTATTGATGGTAAATACGGTGTGATGATGATGATGATGTACTGATGGTATTTATGGTGAATACGGTGGGATGATGATGTACTGAGGGTATTGATGGTGAATACGGTGCAATGATGATGATGATGAACTGATGGTATTGATGGTGAATACGGTGCAATGATGATGATGTACTAATGGTATTGATGGTGAATACGGTGCGATGATGATGTACTGATGGTATTGATGGTGAATACGGTGCAATGATGATGATGATGTACTAATTGTATTGATGGTGAATACGGTGCGATGATGATGTACTGATGGTATTGATGGTGAATACGGTGCAATGATGATGATGTACTAATGGTATTGATGGTGAATACGGTGCAATGATGATCTGATGGTATTGATGGTGAATACGGTGCAATGATGATGAACTGATGGTATTGATGGTGAATACGGTGCAATGATGAGGATGTACTGATGGTATTGATGGTGAATACGGTGCAATGATGATGATGTACTGATGGTATCGATGGTGAATACGGTGCAATGATGATGATGATGAACTGATGGTATTGATGGTGAATACGGTGCAATGATGATGATGTACTGATGGTATTGATGGTGAATACGGTGCGATGATGATGATGATGATGATTGTACTGATGACGATAGTGATCATGATGGTGGTGGTGGTGATGATGATGTCATGAAGAATATCTGATGATGCACTGATGATGATGCACTGATGATGTATTGATGATGTACTGACGTTAGTGGTGATGATGTACTGATGATGTACTGACGTTAGTGGTGATGATGTACTGATGATGTACTGATCATGTACTGGCTTTAGTGGTGATGATGTACTGATGATGTACTGATGATGTACTGGCGTTAGTGATGATGATGTACTGATGATGTACTGACGTTAGTGGTGATGATGTACTGATGATGTACTGACGTTAGTGGTGATGATGAGGTGAATACCAAGAAAGCATTACTCACTCGCTTCACCGTTGCGGTGACATCAGCCACCTCCTCACTGAAGCGGTGTCTGGGTTCATCGTCGAGGTGATTGATGACGGCGATGATGGAGACAGCGGTCCGGCCAGTTGAATTAATCGACGAGGTGCCGAGGTTGATGTGATGGATCGTGAGCTGGTGACGAAGGGATGGTGATGCGGTGGTGATGAGCTGGGTGATGAGGTGAGAGAGTGTCGGTCTCTTGCTGCTCCCTATGTCACGTTCCTCCTCCTCGTCGTCACGTTCCGTCTCCTCCGCGTGACGCACGCGCGCCGGAGCCGCCCGCTCATCACGAACACCCAGGGGGCGCGCGCGCGTGCGCGTGCGTGCGTGGGCGCGTGCGTGATGCCGTGGGGTTGGCGATGGTGGTGGCGATGGGGGGTCGCGTGCGATGATGGTGATGATGAATGTGATGGTGTGGGGTGATGGGGGATGGCGTGTGATGATGATGATGATGAATGTGATGGTGTGGGGTGGGAGGTGGGGTGATGGTGGTGATGATGGGGGATGGCGTGTGATGATGATGAATGTGATGGTGTGGGGTGATGGGGGATGGCGTGTGATGATGATGCATGTGATGGTGTGGGGTGATGGGGGATGGCGTGTGATGATGATGATGATGAATGTGATGGTGTGGGGTGGGAGGTGGGGTGATGGTGGTGATGATGGGGGATGGCGTGTGATGATGATGAATGTGATGATGTGGGGTGATGGGGGATGGCGTGTGATGATGATGATGGATGTGATGGTGTGGGGTGATGGGGGATGGCGTGTGATGATGATGAATGTGATGGTGTGGGGTGAGAGGTGGGGTGATGGTGGTGGTGATGGGGGATGGCGTGTGATGATGATGATGATGATGAATGTGATGGTGTGGGGTGAGAGGTGGGGTGATGGTGGTGGTGATGGGGGTTCGCGTGCGATGGTGGTGAATGTGATGGTGTGGGGTGATGGTGGTGATGGCGGATCGCGTGCGATGGTGATGATGAATGTGTGATGGTGCCGGGTGATGGCGCTTCGCGTGTGATGATGAATGTGTAATGATGAGGGGTAACAGGTGGGGTGATGGTGGTGATGGGGGTTAGTGTGTGATGGTGTGAAGTGAGAGGTGGGATGATGGTAATTAATGTGTGATGTGTGGGTTGAGAGATGGGGTGATGGTGCCGGGTGATGGGGGTTATCGTGTGATGATGAATGTGATGGTGTGGGGGTAAGAGATGGGGGTGGTGATGGGGGTTATCGTGATGATGATGATGAATGTGATGGTGTTGGGGTAAGAGATGGGGGTGGTGATGGGGGTTATCGTGTGATGGTGATGAATGTGATGGTTTGGGGGTAAGAGATGGGGAGGTGATGGAGGTTATCGTGTGATGGTGATGGATGTGATGGTGTGGGGGTAAGAGATGGGGAGGTGATGGGGGTTATCGCGTGATGATGATGATGGGACATGTGATGGTGTTAGGGTAAGAGATGGGGAGGTGATGGAGGTTATCGCGTGATGGTGATGATGGGACATGTGATGGTGTTGGGGTAAGAGATTGGGAGGTGATGGAGGTTATCGCGTGATGGTGATGATGGGACATGTGATGGTGTGGGGGTAAGAGATTGGGAGGTGATGGAGGTTATCGCGTGATGGTGATGATGGGACATGTGATGGTGATGATGGGACATGTGATGGTGATGATGGGACATGTGATGGTGATGATGGGACATGTGATGGTGATGATGATGAGACATGTGATGGTGTGATGATGGGACATGTGATGGTGATGATGATGAGACATGTGATGGTGTGATGATGGGACATGTGATGGTGTGATGATGAGACATGTGATGGTGTGATGATGAGACATGTGATGGTGATGATGAGACATGTGATGGTGATGATGATGAGACATGTGATGGTGTGATGATGGGACATGTGATGGTGTGATGATGAGACATGTGATGGTGTGATGATGAGACATGTGATGGTGATGATGAGACATGTGATGGTGTGATGATGAGACATGTGATGGTGTGATGATGATACATGTGATGGTGTGATGATGAGACATGTGATGGTGTGATGATGAGACATGTGATGGTGTGATGATGGGACATGTGATGGTGTGATGATGAGACATGTGATGGTGTGATGATGAGACATGTGATGGTGATGATGAGACATGTGATGGTGATGATGGAACATGTGATGGTGTGATGATGGGACATGTGATGGTGTGATGATGGGACAAGTGATGGTGTGATGATGAGACATGTGATGGTGTGATGATGGGACATGTGATGGTGTGATGATGAGACATGTGATGGTGTGATGATGAGACATGTGATGGTGTTGATGAGACATGTGATGGTGATGATGGAACATGTGATGGTGTGATGATGAGACATGTGATGGTGTGATGATGAGACATGTGATGGTGTGATGATGAGACATGTGATGGTGTGATGATGGCTATGAGGACAGATGCACGACAACGAACGACATCGCTCATCTCCACATGCAGCCCCAAAGCACGGTGGAGAACTCCACATTCGCATGACAGGCGCCAGCCCCCCCTAAAGAGCAACTCTTTATTGCCGATGTTTTAATGTGAATGTTCCCGAGATCGTACAGAATAGTCCTTGTGAGTGTGAGGCGTTGCTGTGATTTTGAGAGAAAGAGAGGGAGAGAGATTATCCCTGCAGCATCTGGGCCGCTCACCGGTATGTCTGAGCAGTTTGCCGGGATTTCACTGATGAGACAATGTCAGTGTCAAAACCTCTCCGTCGTTGTGCTGGTCCTGAATGAATGCCACTGGATTTATTAATTCTCACAATGTCGTCGCGGTGCTGATGGGATGTGTAAATGTTAACGACCTCGCCTGGTATGCAGGAGGTCGTGGGTTCGATCCCGCACCTGACGCCTGCTGTTTATTTGCAGTTTGCGTTGTCTCTCTTCCCGTGGTCGCGTGGATTTTTTTCCTCCGGGGTGTCCCCTCCACGTTTAGAAACTCGCATTGAGATCATGTAGACACATGTTGTGCTGCTAAAAATGTCCAAATGATGAGCCACTTTGATGCGCTATCATTCGCGATAGCCAACTCGCTTCTGACAAATAAGTTAACACGTCAGTGGGCTTCGCCTGGTACGATGGGAATGGTTTAGTGTTTGTGTGATTTGTTTAAATTCCGTGCACTTTGCGCTGCTCTCCGAGCTATTGCAGCTGTTTGTTGTTGCAACGTTCTTACCCCGTGGCCCGGCTGGACACCTGCGGGAAAGGGAGCTTCAATTCTAGATTTGAAGCTTTCGTGACTGCAAGGATCCATACTCTTTTGTTCTATTCGGTAAAGTCACGTAGGTAAAAAATAAAAGAACAAAAAAATTCACGACGTTTCGGCCGCAACACAAGTGGCCTTCATCAGGTGAAGGTACTGGACTGTCCAGAGGACAGCGCTGGAGTGAAACACAGCCAAGCTCAGACCGCGACCTTTAAGCTGTGTGAGAGTAATTAAGGTGCCTTGACAAAGGAATTAGCATAAAAATGTGCATTTAATAGGCGGACTTAGCATGATGAAAGGTGGGGAGGGGGTGAACATGTGCAGGCCGGCGAGGGGGAAAGGTAGAGTCCACATGCTGGTGGTGTGAAAAGGGAATTTTAAGAAGCTGCGAAAGTTTGGGGTACCACTACTTGAAAAAATATACTGTACCATTGAAAATGAGTTTAATGTTTGGTTCGATTTAGAACATCTTTCCAATGGTTGCTTAATTTGAAACCATCTTCTCGGTTGAAATTGTGTCTGTGTTTGTAAATCTGAATTGCCTCGTGAACAAATCTCTGATAAAAACCCGTGGGTTTGCAAAGAACCTTGGTTCACGATATAATTTTCTCCGATACCAAGGTTCTTTGCAAACCCACGGGTTTTTATCAGAGATTTGTTCACGAGGCATTCAGATCTACAAACACAGACACAATTTCAACCGAGCTGATGGTTTCAAATTAAGCAACAATTGGAAATATGTTCTAAATCGAACCAAACATTAAACTAATTTTCAATGGTACAGTATATTTTTCAAGTAGTGGTACCCCAAACTTTCGCATCTCTTAAAAATTCCCTTTTCACACCATCAATAGGTAAACTCCCCCTTCCCCCCCCGTGCCAACCGGCATGTGCACCCGTACACCACCTCTATGCTAAGTCGGCCAATCAAATGCTAATTTTTATTCTAATTCCTTTGTCAAGGCACCTTGTTTCCTCGCACACAGCTTAAAGGTCGCGGTCTGAGCGTGGCTGTGTTTCACTCCAGCGCTGTCCTCGAGACAGCCTGATCCCTTCACCTGATGAAGGCCACTTGTGTTGTGGCCGAAACGTCGTGATTTTTGTTGTTTTATTTTTTACCTACGTGACTTTACCGAATAGAACCAAAGAGTATGATCATTTCTTTGTCAGTGGGCAAACGTACAAAATCAGCAGGGGATCAAAGACTTTTTTTCCCTCACTGTAACAAAGCATAGATTTCTGCTTATATGATTGTGGTTAAGGTTGTACTTTATAAATCCCTAATCTCTGTCATTACATACAATGAAACAATAAATGGTGAAAAAACAGAGCAATGTAATACAATACACTACAAGACATTATTGTAAACAATAAAGTCCATCCCATGTGTTAGTGAATTTTTTAATATTTTAGGCAGGAAAATTGTTTTCAAATTTAGATTATTTCTGGGCGGGGGGGGGGCCTAGACTCCCTGGAAGATTTAGTCCCCCCCAATGTTTACTCCATGGCTACGGCCTTGGAGAGAGACAAACACAACTCACAACGACCGAATACTCAAACGTTACGCAGCAGCAGCAGCAGCAGCAGGAGAGCCTCAGTAATTATTGCACCCACCCGTTACTGCGGAGAGCTGGCAGGAGCCTCCTGAAAAGGAAGCCTTGAGACTCTTCTCGCGTCTTAACGGTTGGCATAAAGCGCCCCTATAAAGTAGCGGTGGTGTAGCGGTTCGAGCACTCCGCTGCACTACGAACCCGGCGCCAGCGAGTTCGAGTCCCGCTCACGGCCACCAACACCGGTGACGAATGTCTGAACCGGTCCTGGGCATCCCCTAGGTAGACTCAGCCTCAAATCAGTACCTGGTGCGGTGTGTAAACATCTGCCACTCGGGAGACAAAGGCGGCCGGGCGTGGTACTGGCCACCCACCTCTTCGTGTGCTGTTCCGGCCTTTATAGGTGCTAGCTAACAGCACTTGCCCCAACAGTCTGGTGAGGCTATACGGGGGGTCTTTGTGTTTTTGGAGATGAGAATGAAATGGATGAGAGGAAGCAATGGGGGCGAATCTGTGATGATGATGATGATGCGTGAATTCGGTGAAAGCAATGACAGGATGTGATGATGATGACGAATGGATTGAATGAATGGGGGTGAATGAGTGATAGCCATGTGATCAGAATGTGAAGAAGGAGGGGTGGGGGTGAGCTAGGGATAACAATAGGAGTGAGTTGTGAGTCAGGAGTGGAAACTTAGCGAGCAAAGGCGATCGCTTAACGCAAGGCCGTAGCCATGGAGTCAACAATTGGGGGGACCAAATCTTCCCAACCCAGAAAACTATCTACATTTGAAAACTAATTTCCTGCCTAAAATATAAAAAAATCAATAACACATCGGATGGACTTTTTATGTATTTATTTACAACAATGTCTAATAGTGTATATTGTATTACATTCCTCTTTTTACCTTTTTACCATTTCTTGTTTCATTGTATGTAATGACAGAGATTAGGGATTAATAAAGTACAACCATAACCACAATCATATAAACAGAAATCTATGCAGTTTAACACGTAGGCTTTCGCGACCAATATTATTCATAATAAAGGTTTTTGGGTTAGATCGCGTTATTTATAAATGTGTCGTAACCCTCCACCACCCGACACGGCCAATCAGCAAAAAAAAGTGTCACGTTGACAAAAGACAAATAATTCACTACTTTTGCCCGCCGGTGTGTTGAAGAGTGAATCCACAACATTTACAGTTTGAGTAGTACGACGTTTCGCTGGTAATTACATCCAGCATCATCGGGCAATTCGCCAGAATGGTAAAGCCCTCGCTTGCTCCCGGTTTAAAATAGAGCAGCAGGGTGACGTCATCGTTTAACTCATATCAGGTGCAGTGATTTGAGGCGGAGGGGGGGGGGTATTGTAATTATATAATCGATTAGTAATCAGTCAATGGTTATGATTAGTAATGAGTTGTAGATTAGTAATTAGTTGTAATGTGTGTTAGTGGTTATATGCTATGTTAGTAATTCGTTAATTAGTATGTGTTTCCCCTATAAGGAATTGTAATGTGTATTATTTAATAATACGCTTCCAGGCCGCACTAAGCCTGTAGCTGTCAGAGCGATTAAAGTTATTTTTATTCCTCTCAATTTCAATGGATTCTCTAATTAGTCTTTGCCAGTAATAATTAGTTTTACACAACACTTCAACGTTATCAAAATCAATCGAGTGTCCTTGTTGACAAGCATGTTCTGCCACTGCCGACAATTGTGTTTGAGATAATTTAATATTTCTCTGATGTTCTTTTAGTCTTACGCTGATGTTACGTCCCGTCTGTCCAATATAGCATCTGCCACATAAACAATGAATCCGATATACACACCGGTGGGCTAGAGTAGTGCATTTTTTGTCTTTTGTCAACGTGACACTTTGCTGATTGGCCGTGTCGGGTGGTGGAGGGTTACGACACATTTATAAATAACGCGATCTAACCTAGAAATCTATGCATTGATTTATATG
Organism: Petromyzon marinus; assembly: GCF_048934315.1. Lineage (NCBI taxonomy): Eukaryota > Metazoa > Chordata > Hyperoartia > Petromyzontiformes > Petromyzontidae > Petromyzon > Petromyzon marinus. Next base: position 4,574,447 of record NC_133705.1, read on the forward strand.
AAGACAAGTCCTGATGTTGTGGCCAAGGTTTAGCAAATTGTTGTTTTTATTTACATAGCATAGCAATAATTTTTTTATAGCAATATATTGGGGGGGATATTTTGAGCATATTTGAATTTTATAATTACGGCCTTGGCTTAACGTGTCGGGGGAAGTTTGTCCCAGTCAAGGGGGGCCGAGAAAAGACTCGGTGAGGCGTTGCCGGGGTGGGTCGACAAGCAGACGATCGATTTAGGGGGAGCTCTTTTATATATTGTTTTGTTCCTATGATTACTGTTGTCACATTGTTTTTGTAGCTTTATTTTGGTCTGGTTGTGGTGTAATAGTTTTCTGCAATGTAGATTAATATTTTATTTGTTGCGGTTGCACCCGACTTAAGAGCCGCATGGCTCACAGGGCTATACCTAATAAATTAAACTTGAAAAATAGGAAAAATTAAATGAAAAATAAAAATGTATAATTTTGCGAAATTATGCTAATTTATGCAATTATGAAAATCAATGCACGTATGCTAATTAGGGTCGGCTTCGTTGTCTGGGGGTATATTAGCAATCGTGATAATACAACGATTCTCGCTTTAACTTTTACTGGTTATGTTTTAGTGTGTTTATGTCATGTCTCAGAATTCAGATCTCACCGCAGGATACAGTTCTTGCAATTGAGATTATTACGCATGAACTTAGGAAGGAACCACTCAGAGCCTTCTGTGTTAAGCAACTTTAATATCTGAAAACACTTTAATATGCTCGGAATTGTCAAACACAGTTCTCCTGGAGATGTCCTACTCATTGATCCGTACAATTTACCCTCAATGGTTACGTTTGCTAAAACTAAGCAACAGGAGAGCGACCATGCAGTGCGATAGGAAAAGTCCTTAAAAAATAATATGACGATATTCACACGAACAGTGATAAAGAAACATGCGCCCAGGGCAAAAGTAGACATCAATGCATTCATTGGTAAGATTATGTCATTAAGACGCGTCCCGCAACAATAGTATATGTGCGAGTGTTTGTTTAGCTAACAGACGCTTATCAATTGTCTAATGGGGCTTCAGTGAGAACAAAAGGCGACCACTCAGTGTAGCGCGACCACACACGAGGAGAGAATATTTATAAATGTCTCGTGTCTCATCAATGAGTTCATTGGTAAGATTATGCAATCAACAGAATGTCCTGGAACAATAGTGTGCGTGCAGTGTGCCTGTTTGCCCAACCTTGCTGTAGCTGCTCTCTCGCTGGTTCAGCAATTCCACTGCTGGATGATATTTTCCACGACCGCTTGTGTTGCGCCCGAAACGTCGTGATTTATTTTATTTTCTACCTACTACGTGACTCTACCGAAAGAACCAAAGAGTATGGATTCCTGCAGTCACGAAAGCTTCAAATCAAGATCGATGCTTATCAATCGGCAAAGGGGACATCGATGAATTAGCGGGCAAGATTCTGTGACCAAAGGAAAAATCTCGACGCAATAGTATTCCTGTGAGTGTGTAGCTTCGCAACATAGATGCTTTTAAATGTCTAGTGTGCCATCAATGAACTCATTGGTAACCTTATGCAATTAACGAAAACGAATGACTAAAATGCTTCTAAACGAACGCATTCATTCAACTCAATGGACAGAACAATGCTATTCACGATCCGCTAATAGTTAACGCACCACCTTGGGATGGCCACCCTTTTTGAAAGGCAAACATCACTTTGGGAGCAATCCTATTAGTCCCGATATGCGCTGTGTGTGTGTGTGTGGATGTGCTGTCATCTTGCTGACCTCTTTTGAGTTCGCGGGCTCCGACGCGAGGCGATGGGTCGGGTGTGGACCTGTCATACACACGGCGATCCCGCCTGCACCGACACTCCCTCTCTTGGCTGCGCCGACAGGTTCTTTCCACTGCTGGGTGGTTGTTGAGTCGGCACGATGCCCGCCGTCGGCGGTGCCCGTCGTGAGAGAGTGCTCGCAGCCCGTCCGCTGAACGCCGCTCTTCACACTCGTCTCGGTTCCGTCTGGGTCCATGTGTGTGTGTGTGGGTCGAACATCTGGCGCTCTCGCCAGCGCCGACACTACGTCTTTTTGCTGCTCTGGTCAGGATCTCTCTACTGCTCTGTGCTCTCTCCCTTGGCTGCAGCTGACAGCTTCGCGCGGGCAACGGAGAGTTCAACTTCCAGCCATACTCTGTCGGTCAGTGCCGAGCTCGGTACTTGGCAATACATCGCCCCTCTCCTCTGTGAGACACGACACCCATGGTTGATTTCGAGGTCATACCCCGAAGCGTGCCACACGCGATACTGATTTGCGTGTCATGTGTTCTTGCTGATATCTGAAATTCTCCCACCTCGGCGCGTCTTCTCACAAAGGACCGGAGTTCCTTTTGATTTCGCTCTAAGCATGTGGGAACAGCCGCTTAATTGCTCCTCAGAGTGTTTGGCTGGTTTTACAACTTTCCGCAATAATTCATCTGGAAGCGGCGGCGGCGGGGGGGAGTCCTTTTGACCTATTTGTTCAGCTATCTTTATTATCGCCACGATTCCATTCACTCTTCACGAAATAGTTAAGCGAAATAATAGCTTGGTACTGTACCGCTTTCCACAGTTTTGACTCTGCAAGTGACTCAAAGTTCGTTTTGAGCAGCGTTTACAGCACTCACGTCACGGTTTGTAATCCTTGCGTGATATTTGGTAAATTAAGGGGATACTGATTTACCGCTACTATGTGCTGTGTTAGCTGCTGGAAGACAAAGGCGGTTGGTGAGGCTCTGAACCTATGGAATACATATTATCTTGGTCGTGTGTGATTGACTTATTGTGTCTCTTCTGAATGACCATAGGTATAATACTTTCATAAGATGTTCAAACACCAAATAGTTACCTTTGGCATGGAATGAAGCTGCTCCATTATATAGCTTCTCACCCGAGCTATATATGTGTGGCATTGTCCTTGTGCTGTTCGCCTGTTGGCGTTATTCTCTGGTCTGATACTGATGAGACTGGGCCATAAAGAAGGATGTCTGTGGTGTAGGCGAATCAGTTTCAAAGACAATGCCGTCTATTATCAGAGCCACGTGTGTTTGCATGTTCAGCTCACAAGTACAGCGTGTGGTTAATGCACTTCTTGATTCCTTGCAAAAGTTATCTATTTGGAGTTTGGACATCTTAACACCTCCTGTTTTGTTTCATGAATGACTAAATAAGTAAATAAACAATTGTAATAATGTCATTGTTTTCTTTACTCTATATATTTCGATATATAATTAGTTATATAGAGGCTCTGCTGCTGGGTGGACGGAGGGGGGAATTGAAAACACGGCACGGTATCCTCCTTGGCTTGAAACTACTTTAGATTATTTATTTATTCTGCTCGTTCACCCAGGAAAGCTGACAATTGCCCGGGCACTGCGGGCCTATATTTGGATGTTTAGCCAACTGCTTTTAATGTGTTCATGTGAAGCTCTGGACTCGACTTTAGATTCCATAATGGGGGGGGGGGGGGGGTAGATCTCGTAAATGTGTGTCGTTAAACCCACCACCACCCGACATAGCCAATTATTCGTTTGTCACGTAAAGAGAACATGCCAACTCGTGACTAACACAGCACACACCGGTTGTTTATTTGGAGAGTAAAGCCACAGCAACATTTACAATTCAAGTCGCCGAGACGTTTCGCCGGTAATTGCAAAATCAACAACAACCACAACAACAACCACCACCACAGCACCATTAACAACAACAACCAGCATCCTCATTGGGCAACAGCCACAGAGTTGTGGAGAAATCCTCCCTCCTGTTTCGCTCTGAAATCGAGGAGGGGTACAAATGTGATGTCGTCCCTTGCGAGCCTAAATCAAGGTGCCAGGACCAAGAAGAGGATGTGGGATTCATTTTCTTTGGCCCACCACGAGAGGGCTCTGTTGGCCAAGCGAAGCTTCACACCCAGGGGCGAGTAAGAACAACACAAAACATCGTGGGACGTTTTTGTTGTTTTTGTTGTTGATAGTATCAACGTTATAATAATAGGTGTTTACCCTTCCTGGAAATACAATAGGAGTTGTTAAGATGTTCAAAGACCAAATATAAACCCTTTGCAAGGAATCAAGTGACTGCATTAGCCACACACACAGTGCTTGTGGTGAACATGCAGACAAACACGTGGCTCTGATCATAATAGATGGCATTGTCTTTCAAACGGATTGGCCTCCAAAGGAGACAGCAGCAGCCTTCGTTGTAGGCCAGTCTCATGAGGAGCAGTGTCACACCGGAGAACAACGCCAGAAGGCGAACAGCACAAAGGCAATGCCACTATCAGAGCACCTGTACCTCGGGGTGAGCGGTGACGACACCACCACCACCACCGCCACCATTGCCACCACCACCAACCACCAACCAACCACCACCACCACCCACCAACTACCACCACCAACCACCCACCAACCACCAACTACCACCATCAACCACCCACCACCCACCAACCACCACCACCACCAACCACCACCAACCACCACCAACCACCACCAACTACCACCACCAACCACCCACCAACCACCACCCATCAACCATCACCATATACCACCAACCAACCACCATCCACCCCCACCCACCAACCACCACCACCCACCAACTCCCACCAACAACCACCCACCAACCACCACCCACCAACCATCACCATATACCACCAACCAACCACCATCCACCCCCACCCACCAACCACCACCACCCACCAACTACCACCACCACCCACCAACCACCACCCACCAACCATCACCATATACCACCAACCAACCACCATCCACCCCCACCCACCAACCACCACCACCCACCAACTACCACCAACAACCACCCACCAACCACCACCCACCAACCATCACCATAAACCACCAACCAACCACCATCCACCCCCACCCACCAACCACCACCACCCACCAACTACCACCAACAACCACTCACCAACCACCACCCACCAACCATCACCATATACCACCAACCAACCACCATCCACCCCCACCCACCAACCACCACCTCCCACCAACTACCACCAACAACCACCCACCAACCACCACCCACCAACCATCACCATATACCACCAACCAACCACCATCCACCCCCACCCACCAACCACCACCACCCACCAACTACCACCACCACCCACCAACCACCAACCATCACCATATACCACCAACCAACCACCATCCACCCCCAACCACCATCACCCACCAACTACCACCAACAACCACCCACCAACCACCACCCACCAACCATCACCATATACCACCAACCAACCACCATCCACCCCCACCCACCAACCACCACCACCCACCAACTACCACCAACAACCACCCACCAACCACCACCCACCAACCATCACCATATACCACCAACCAACCACCATCCACCCCCACCCACCAACCACCACCACCCACCAACTACCACCACCACCCACCAACCACCAACCATCACCATATACCACCAACCAACCACCTTCCACCCCCACCCACCAACCACCACCACCCACCAACTACCACCAACAACCACCCACCAACCACCACCCACCAACCATCACCATATACCACCAACCAACCACCATCCACCCCCACCCACCAACCACCACCACCCACCAACTACCACCAACAACCACCCACCAACCACCACCCACCAACCATCACCATATACCACCAACCAACCACCATCCACCCCCACCCACCAATTACACCACCCACCAACTACCACCACCACCCACCAACCACCACCCACCAACCATCACCATATACCACCAACCAACCACCATCCACCCCCACCCACTAACCACCACCACCCACCAACTACCACCACCCACCAACCATCACCATATACCACCAACCAACCACCATCCACCCCCACCCACCAACCACCACCACCCACCAACTACCACCACCACCCACCAACCACCAACCATCACCATATACCACCAACCAACCACCATCCACCCCCACCCACCAACCACCATCATCCACCAACTACCACCAACAACCACCCACCAACCATCACCATATACCACCAAACAACCACCATCCACCCCCACCCACCAACCACCACCCCCACCCACCAACTACCACCAGCAACCACCCACCAACCACCACCCACCAACCACCACCCACCACCAACCAACCACCACCCACCAACCACCCCCACCACCATACACCACCACCACTCACCGCCAACCACCACCAACAACCACCCACCACCACCCACCAATCACCCCCACCACCAACCACCACCAACCAACCACCACTACCACCACCAATAACCACCACCCACCCACCAAACATCCCCACCACCAACCACTACCACCACCAAGCAACCACCACCACCCACCAACCATCACCACCAACCAACCACCACCACCCACCACCAACCACCCACCACCACCCACCAACCACCACCACCCACCAACCACCACCAACCAACCACCACCCACCAACCACCACCAACCACCTACCAACCACCACCAACCACCACCCACCAACCAACCACCCACCAACCAACCACCACCAACCACCACCATTACCCACCACCACTAACTACTACCCACCAACCACCATCCACCCATCACCACCACCCACCACCAACCACCCCCACCATCACCACCACCCACCCACCACCATCAACCACCCACCACCACCAACAACCACCCACCATCACCCACCACCACCCACCACCACCACCCTGCAAGGATTTTCTGACCGGGGGTTGCGAATCTCGGGATAATATATATAATGGTATAACTAATCATCGCTAACAGAAAGTTGTCCTCTTCACTTACTTTCTACCGCGCTCCGCCGTCCATGTGGGGACTGCTCAGGGAGCGGGGGGGGGGGGCCGTACCGTCAGGGGCCGCACTCAAGGCCACGAGGGGCCGCACTCAAGGCCACGAGGGGCCGCACTCAAGGCCACGAGGGGCCGCACTCAAGGCCACGAGGGGCCGCACTCAAGGCCACGAGGGGCCGCACTCAAGGCCACGAGGGGCCGCACTCAAGGCCACGAGGGGCCGCACTCAAGGCCACGAGGGGCCGCACTCAAGGCCACGAGGGGCCGCACTCAAGGCCACGAGGGGCCGCACTCAAGGCCACGAGGGGCCGCACTCAAGGCCACGAGGGGCCACCAATGCCGGAATTATGGCCACCACTTTTCATTGGCTGCATAACGCTGTGTGGAAGCTACCTGGTCTGTCGCTCCACACGAAGCGTCGGGTCTTCTCGGTTGGCTGGGTCATGCATGTCCAACCACCGCATGCCTAAACAGTGCTTGTTCGACCGGATAGAGGGAGCTAAGCAGACGAGGAACGGGCTGGAGAAGAGATGGAGTGATGTGGTACAAGAGGATGTGGAGCTGAATTAACTTTGCAATGACTGGTACCAGCGATGTCAAGATCGGCCTCTGTGGAGGCGGCTCGTGATGGACGCTGTTACTGGGCAGTTGGAGGCAGTCGCCCTCAAACAACAACGGAGGGCAGAAAAGCGACGCTCACAACAACGAGCGGAGCGCCGGGTGGCTAAAACACAGCAAGTTGCCACGGTAGGGGGCACAGGTGGTGCATCTTCCAGGCGTCTCAGTCAGTCGACCCATGGTACCTGGGACTGTCCCGTGACCTCCTGTCATCGATAATTCACTTGGCTTTAAAGTGCACATAGCCTGGCACAAGCGCTGTGGTGACATCACCGTCACTCGGTGGCGAATGGCGGTTGTTGTGTGCGTAGTGTGTGTCCCCATGCTGGCGCGTGTGTGTGTAGGGGGGGGATGGGGGGAATGGCGTAGTGGTTAGCGCACTGCGCTACGAACCCGGCGAATCCGAATTCGATTACCGCTCACGGCCACCATCACCAATGACGATTATCTGAAACGGTCCTGGGCCTCCCCTAGGTCGACTCATCCTCTAAATGAGTACCTAGTTCTGTGTGTAAACATTGTCACTGGGGAGACAAAGGCGGCCGGGCGTGGTGCTGGCCCCCCACCCCCCTCGTGTGTCGTACCGGCCTCTATAGCTGCTCGCTAACAGAACTTGCCCCAAGCGTCTGTTTAGGCTATCCGGGTGATCTTTGTCTGTGTGTGTGTGGTGAGTGAGAGGGAGATTAGGTCAGCATTACCCTCCCAGTGCAGTAATTTGTGCCACACAAGTCCAGCAGAAGCCGCAGGGAGAAAAAAAAATCCAGATCACGGATACAGTGTGGTAGACAAAGATGAAGATCCCCCGTATAGCCTTAACAGATATTTGAGTCAAGTGCTGTTAGCGAGCACCTATGCAGGCCGATTTGGCGCACGATGGGGTGGGTGGCCAGTACCACGCCCGACCGCCTTTGTCTTCCCAGTGGCAATGTTTGCACACAGAACCAGGTACTCATTTAAGGCTGAATTGACCTAGGGGAGGACCAGGACTGGTTCAGATATTGCAGAGCTCTAACCGCTGCACCACCACTCCTCGCCATACAATGCGGTGTATATACACATACACACGAGAACTTATATACACAAAAGACATTCACTGATAAGGCTGCCAGTTCAATGCCAGTGCACAGCCGATGATGAAACGCATTCCCACCATTGCATCGACGGAGCGAGATACGTACCGTGAATTGCATTGCGAAGAGCAGACGAGTTCAAGTCGGTCTCGGTTTGCCGGGTGAGATCTCGGACGAGTTCAAGTTGGTCTTGTTAAGTTGGGTGAGGACTTTGACGAGTTCAAGTCGGTCTTGTTTACCTGGGTGAGATCTCGGACAAATTCAAGTTGGTCTTGTTTAGCTAGGTGATATCTCGGACGAGTTCAAGTCGGTCTTGTTAAGCCAGGTGAGATCTCAAACGAGTTCAAGTCAGTCTTGTTTAGCCAGGTGAGAACTCGGACGAGTTCAAGTTGGTCTTGTTTAACCAGGTGAGATCTCGGACGAGTTCAAGTCGGTCTTGTTTTGCCAGGTGAGATCTCAGACGAGTTCAAGTCAGTCTTGTTTAGCCAGGTGAGATCTCGGACAAGTTCAAGTCGGTCTTGTTTTGCCAGGTGAGATCTCGGACGAGTTCAAGTCGGTCTTGTTTAGCCAGGTGAGATCTCGGACGAGTTAAAGTCAGTCTTGTTTAGCCAGGTGAGATCTCGGACGAGTTCAAGTCGGTCTTGTTTAGCCAGGTGAGATCTCGGACGAGTTCAAGTCGGTCTTGTTTAGCCAGGTGAGATCTCGGACGAGTTCAAGTCGGTCTTGTTTAACCAGGTGAGAACTCGGACGAGTTCAAGTCGGTCTTGTTAAGCCGGGTGAGATCTCGGACAAGTTCAAGTCGGTCGTGTTTAACCAGGAGAGATCTCGGACGAGTTCAAGTCGGTCTTGTTTAGCCAGGTGAGATCTCGGACGAGTTCAAGTCGGTCTTGTTTTGCCAGGTGAGATCTCAGACGAGTTCAAGTCAGTCTTGTTTAGCCAGGTGAGATCTCGGACAAGTTCAAGTCGGTCTTGTTTTGCCAGGTGAGATCTTGGACGAGTTCAAGTCGGTCTTGTTTTGCCAGGTGAGATCTCAGACGAGTTCAAGTCAGTCTTGTTTAGCCAGGTGAGATCTCGGACAAGTTCAAGTCGGTCTTGTTTTGCCAGGTGAGATCTCGGACGAGTTCAAGTCAGTTTTGTTTTAGCCAGGTGAGATCTCGGACGAGTTCAAGTCAGTCTTGTTAAGCCAGGTGAGATCTCGGACGAGTTCAAGTCGGTCTTATTAAGCCGGGTGAGATCTCGGACGAGTTCAAGTCGGTCTTGTTTAGCCAGGTGAGAACTCGGACGAGTTCAAGTTGGTCTTGTTTAGCCAGGTGAGAACTCGGACGAGTTCAAGTCAGTCTTGTTTAGCCAGGTGAGAACTCGGACGAGTTCAAGTCGGTCTTGTTTAGCCAGGTGAGATCTCGGACGAGTTCAAGTCGGTCTTGTTTAGCCAGGTGAGAACTCGGACGAGTTCAAGTCGGTTTTGTTTAGGCAGGTGAGATCTCGGACAAGTTCAAGTCGGTCTTGTTTTGCCAGGTGAGATCTCGGACAAGTTCAAGTCAGTCTTAAGCCAGGTGAGATCTCGGACGAGTTCAAGTCAGTTTTGTTTAGCCAGGTGAGATCTTGGACGAGTTCAAGTTGGTCTTGTTTAGCCAGGTGAGATCTCGGACGAGTTCAAGTTGGTCTTGTTTAGCCAGGTGAGATCACGGACGAGTTCAAGTTGGTTTTGTTTAGCCAGGTGAGAACTCGGACGAGTTCAAGTTGGTCTTGTTTTTCCGGGTGAGATCTCGGACGAGTTCAAGTTGGTCTTGTTAAGCCAGGTGAGATTCTCAGACGAGTTCAAGTTGGTCTTGTTTTTCCGGGTGAGATCTCGGACGAGTTCAAGTTGGTCTTGTTAAGCCAGGTGAGATCTCGGACGAGTTCAAGTTGGTCTTGTTTAGCCAGGTGAGAACTCGGACGAGTTCAAGTTGGTCTTGTTTACCTGGGTGAGATCACGGACGAGTTCAAGTTGGTCTTATCCGAGTTCTCACCTGCCTAAACAAAACCAACTTGAACTCATCCGGAAAAAAAATGTTCGCGGTCAATTATTTGGGGGGGGGGGGTGGGGGGTGGGCGTGGTGGGGGGGGGCGCGAGGGGGGGGTGGGTCACCAGACATGTTGGGATTACCGATGTACGCAACAGGGATGAAGCAACGAGATGGAGAGAAATAACGAAACTACGTCGCAGACATTGAGAGAGCACACGCTCACGCGGTTCACCGGGTTCGTGGGCACTGTCATGTCATCCGTGCCATTTTCGTCACGTGATAAAAACAATTCACTGCACACACTTTTGTTTGCACTCAAAAATAGAAAATATTTTTTTTTTACCCCAGAATTAATCAAATTTGATGCGCTCAATAAAAGTGGGTGAAAGGAAACCACCCAGTAGTTTTATTCAGCACATCAAATTTGATTAACTCTGAGGTCAAACGAATTTATTTTCTGCTTTTGAGAGCAAAATATAAAGGCAGGTGCATTGCGAAGCTTGCTTCCTTTTTTATTACCTAATTGAGTTTTGAGTATTTTTAGCTCTTTCGGTAAAGTCACGTTGAAGGGAACACAATAAAATAATAAAATATATATAAAACAATAAAAAAAATTCTCACGACGTTTCGACCATAACACAAACGGTCGTCATCAGGTGTGTCGGTTCGCGTTAATTTATTTATTTGTAAACGGTGTATTTATTTATTTAAAAAAACGTCAGTGCCACACGCAGCGATTTGTCAGTTTATTTAGAAGGACTAGTCCATCTATGTTCTGAAAAGAGGAGGGGGGAGACGACATGTTTTTATAATGTATGCTGTCTGAAAGCCACTGTAAGCGTGAACAATCAATTAAGACCTGAAATGGTTTATCAAATCTTTCCAATGATTGCTAAGCCAGAATCCATCTTCTCGGTTGAAATTGTCTCTCTGCTTGTATATGTGGATAGCCTCATGAACGAATCTCTCATGGTAGCCAGATGGCTTACAACAAACCTCTGTCTTGGAAAAGTCAATGTCATGTGAGCCTACTGAATTATAACAATGATCTGCCACGGCCGAAGTGTTGGTCCTACCGTGTTTAAGGTCTGCTTTGTGTTCACGAATGCGGTCCGAGACATGGCGTTTGGTTTCTCCAATGTAACTACTACTACAGAGGCAACTTAGTTTGTAGACACCAGGGTACTGTATGTCCGGAATCACATCTTTTACAGACGGAACCAGATCACGGATTATATGTAATGTGTTGACACGGACCTGGATCTTGTGTTTATTCAAGATTTTGGAGATCTTTTTTGTGATCCCCGCAATGTAGGGTAAAGTGATGGTTTTGAAAGGCTCCTCAAGAGGGTCCTTCTTCATGGTTTGAGTGATAGCTTTGCGGATTGTATAGTCGGAGTAACCATTAGCCTTAAGAGCTTGGTGTACGTGCTTGAGTTCACTGCCTATTTGTTCCTGGTCGGATATGCATTGGGCTCTATGGTACAGAGTCTTGATGAGATAATTCTTCTGTGATGGATGGTGGTGGGAATCCGGTTTCAGATAAGCATCCGTATGGGTAGCTTTCCTGTAGACAGAGTGGCTCATTGAACCATCAGGTCTCTTTTTTATTAGGACATCCAAAAAAGGTAGCTTGCCATCTTTTTCGACTTCCATGGTAAATCTGATGGCTGGGTGTATGGAATTGATGTGGTGGAAGAATTGGTCTAGAGCAGGACGGCCATGTGGCCAGATGACAAAAGTGTCAAGACTCTGTACCATAGAGCCCAATGCATATCCGACCAGGAACACATAGGCAGTCAACTCAAGCACGTACACCAAGCTCTTAAGGCTAATGGTTACTCCGACTATACAATCCGCAAAGCTATCACTCAAACCATGAAGAAGGACCCTCTTGAGGAGCCTTTCAAAACCATCACTTTACCCTACATTGCGGGGATCACAAAAAAGATCTCCAAAATCTTGAATAAACACAAGATCCAGGTCCGTGTCAACACATTACATAATATCCGTGATCTGGTTCCGTCTGTAAAAGATGTGATTCCGGACATACAATACCCTGGTGTCTACAAACTAAGTTGGCTCTGTGGTAGTAGTTACATTGGAGAAACCAAATGCCATGTCTCGGACCACATTCGTGAACACAAAGCAGACCTTAAACACGGTAGGACCAACACTTCGGCCGTGGCAGATCATTGTTATAATTCAGTAGGCTCACATGACATTGACTTTCCCAAGACAGAGGTTCTTTGTCAGCCATCTGGCTACCATGAGAGATTCGTTCATGAGGCTATCCACATATACAAGCACAGAGACAATTTCAACCGAGAAGATGGATTCTGGCTTAGCAATCATTGGAAAGATTTGATTAACCATTTCAGGTCTTAATTAATTGTTCACGCTTACAGTGGCTTTCAGACAGCATACATTAATTTTTCGTCTCCCCCCTCCTCTTTTCAGAACATAGATGGACTCGTCCTTCTAAATAAACCGCCAAATCGCTGCGCGTGGCGCTGACGTTTTCTTTATAAATAAATACACCGTTTTTTAAAAATAAATAAATTAATGCAAACCGACACACCTGATGACGACCGTTTGTGTTATGGTCGAAACGTCGTGAGAATTTTTTTTAATTGTTTTATATATATTTTATTATTTTATTGTTTCCCTTCAACGTGACTTTACCGAAATAGCTAAGAATATGAATTACTGCAGTCACGAAAGCTTTAAATCAAAATTTGAATTTTGAGTGTTTCAGTTCAGCCGCACTCCAAGTCTGTACTTCGGCCTACATCACAAATAAAACATCCCTCGCGAAGGGTAAAGGACCCCCCCGTCACCGTCGAACCTCCCCGGGTTCCCAACCTTCCAACGCCGTCAATTCTCGAATAATCAACCGGGTCGGGAATCGGGCAGGGGAGGGTGTGGCCCACCCCGATGCACGAATTGCGCCATCAAAGATTCGGCCAAGAATCCCAAACCAATCGACCCACATCGTAAACACTCCGCTGCTGCCGCTGCTGCCTTCACCCCTTTCCAAAGCGGAACGGACGAGAACCATCCACTCTTTTGCTTCTGAGCAGACAATTGAGTGGACAGCGAAAATAAATGGCGAGGAGTAAGACGATGTTGCACCACGTCTACAGGGGAGATGGAGCAATGATGACGACGACGACGATGTTGACGAGATCAGCTCGTGCGTGCTGCAGCGTGCTCGGCGGATCGTCGTTGTGGCATCGCGGGATCGCCAGAGGTTGGCGGAGGCTTTCATCCAGCAGTGGACTGAGCGTGGCTCATGACGATGGTGATGATGGCTGACGAGGGGTGGAGTGGTGGAGACGGCGGTGGTGCAGCGGTTAGCGCTACGCTGCGCTACGAACCCGGCGACCCGAGTTCGATTCCTGCTCGCGGCCAACACCAGTGACGATTGTCTGGACCGGTCCCGGGCCTCCCCCTAGGTTGACTCAGCCTCAAACGAGTACCTGGTGTGGTGCGGAAACATCGTCACTGGGGAGACAAAGGCGGCCGGGCGTGCTGCTGGCCACTCACACGCCCTCGTGTGCAGTTCTGGCCTTCATAGGTGCTGCTACTCGCTAACAACACTTGCCTACAACAGCCTGTTAAGGCGACAAGGTTGGATCTTTGTCACAAGATATAATCCTGCCACTTTACAAGTCTTAATTAACCGCGTGGGTGTCGAATACACGCGAGCGTGTAACTTCTTACAACACTCACGGGTTTCTAGATTATATATAATGCAGTGTGCCGGACAGCCTGCATCGAGGCTCGTCTACAAACGCAAATTGTTCCGGCGTTCGAGAAGTTTCCCCGTGACCTGGGAACTCCGTCCCCGTGGTGGCTGCGACACGCGGCAAGGGGAGAGGAGTCGCGGACGTTGAAATGGAGTGGGATGGGAAGAGAGGAGAAAGAGTTGGGATTGAGAGCACAGGGATGGAGACGATTCGTCAGAATGACCATGCTGCAGGAGGAATCTGATGAGCTATGAAGCTCTTTTTCACAGATGTTCGGTTGGGGCACGGGGTAAGAACGTTACAACAACAAACAGCAACAAAAACAGGACAGGAGTGCAAAGTACAAGAAATGTAAACAAATCACCCAAACACCAACAAATACAACACGAAACCATCCCCATCATACCAGGCAAAGCCCACGGAGGTATTCACTTATTTTCTCAGAAGCGACCTGGCCACAAATGACAGCTCAACAATGTGGCCCATCATTTGGACATTTATAGCAGCACAACATCATCTAAATAGTCTAAGCGCGTGTTTCTAAATGTGGAGGGGAAAACCGGATGGACCCGGAGGAAAAAAAATCCACGCGATCACGGGGAAAGAGAGAGACACAGACTTCAAATATACAGCAGCAGCAGGCGTCAGGGTCAGGGATCGAACCCACGACCTCCTGTGTACAAGGCGAGGTAGTTAACATCTCCCAGCCATCGTGATGATGATGATGAGAGAGAGACACACAAACTCCAAATATACAGCAGCAGCAGCAGGCGTCAGGGTCGGGGATCGAACCCACGACCTCCTGTGTACCAGGCGAGGTAGTTAACATCTCCCAGCCATCGTGATGATGATGATGAGAGAGAGAGACACACAAACTCCAAATATACAGCAGCAGCAGCAGGCGTCAGGGTCGAGGATCGAACCCACGACCTCCTGTGTACCAGGCGAGGTAGTTAACATCTCATAGCCACCGCGGCGAGAAGGGACGGAGAGACGGGAGCAAGCGGCTCCAGGGATAGATAACAAGAGGGAGGGACAGAGACGCTGCTGCTGCTGCTGCGTGGAGGAGCGGCGTACACACGCGCACACATGTCACGTGATGTACGGGAGGCTTCAGCTGAATGAGAGACGCACAGGTGTAGAGGGGGAATGTGTGCACGTCTCTCTGCAAATCATCCACGTGCTCATGATGAAGGTGCCAGTGCTCGAAACGTCGCCAATTGTGTTGGGCTTCTCTCCCGTTTGAGGCTACAGCGTTATTGACGAACGTGTTCGTTGTGTTTGTTCACCACTGCCAACGCAGCAGCAGCAGCACCAGGGTATTGTATACACGCGCGTGTGTGTGTATGTAATGTGCACACGTGTGTATAATGTGCACACACGCGCGTGTGTGTGTAATGTGCACACGTGCGTGTGTGTGTATAATGTGCACGCTCGCGCGTGTGTGTAATGTGCATACGTGTGTGTGTAATGTGCACACGTGTGTGTGTAATGTGCACACGTGTGTGTAATGTGCACACGTGTGTGTGTAATGTGCACACGTGTGTGTGTAATGTGCACGCGTGTGTGTGTTTAATGTGCACGCGTGTGTGTAATGTGCACACGTGTGTGTGTGTTTAATGTGTACGCGTGTGTGTAATGTGCAAACGTGTGTGTGTTTTGATGTACACGCGTGTGTATAATGTGCACACACGCGCGTGTGTGTGTAATGTGCACGCGTGTGTGTAATGTGCACGCGTGTGTGTGTGTGATGTGCACACGTGTGTATAATGTGCACACGTGTGTGTGTGTGTTTAATGTGCACGCGTGTGTGTAATGTGCACGCGTGTGTGTAATGTGCACGCGTGTGTCTGTGTGTAATGTGCACGCGTGTGTCTGTGTGTAATGTGCACGCGCGCGTGTGTGTAATGTGCACGCGCGCGTGTGTGTAATGTGCACGCGCGCGTGTGTGTAATGTGCACGCGCGCGTGTGTGTAATGTGCACGCGCGCGTGTGTGTAATGTGCACGCGCGCGTGTGTGTAATGTGCACGCGCGCGTGTGTGTAATGTGCACGCGCGCGTGTGTGTAATGTGCACGCGCGCGTGTGTGTAATGTGCACGCGCGCGCGTGTGTGTAATGTGCACGCGCGCGTGTGTGTAATGTGCACGCGCGCGTGTGTGTAATGTGCACGCGCGCGTGTGTGCATTGTACACGCGCGCGTGTGTGCATTGTACACGCGCGTGTGTGCATTGTGCACGCGCGCGTGTGTGCATTGTGCACGCGCGCGTGTGTGCATTGTGCACGCGCGCGTGTGTGCATTGTACACGCGCGCGTGTGTGCATTGTACACGCGCGCGTGTGTGCATTGTACACGCGCGCGTGTGTGCATTGTACACGCGCGCGTGTGTGCATTGTACACGCGCGCGTGTGTGCATTGTACACGCGCGCGTGTGTGCATTGTACACACGCGCGCGTGTGTGCATTGTACACGCGCGCGTGTGTGCATTGTACACACGCGCGCGTGTGTGCATTGTACACGCGCGTGTGTGTGCATTGTACACGCGTGTGTGTGTGTGTGTGCATTGTACACGCGCGTGTGTGTGTGTGCATTGTACACGCGTGTCTGTATGTGTGCATTGTACGAGCGTGTGTGTGTGCATTGTACACGCGTGTGTGTGTGTGTGCATTGTACACACGTATGTGTGTGTGTGCATTGCACGCGCGCGCGCGCGACCTATAATCCCCACTCGGGGGTCGCCGCGCGTTCCGTCTCCCGCACGATCCTCGCGCGCGAGACGGAGAGGGGAAATTCAGGAGAGCGTGAGGCCAGCTTGGAACACTGTACACGTCACCTCGTCAACCCTCCTCCCCTCCGGCCCCCTCCTGCACTCTCGCACTGCTCCCACTCTCTGCCTGATTAAAAGGACTTAATCCAACAAAAATCTCTGCACATAATCTTCGAAAAATGCGACCGTGCAATGGGGGGTGCGAGGACATTGGGGTGGCTGCGTGGGAGGGTAGCTGGGTGGCTGGGTGGTTGGGTAGTTGGGTGGCTGGGTGGTTGGGTGGCTGGGTGGTTGGGTGGCTGGGTGGTTGGGTGGTTGGGTGGCTGGGTGGTTGGGTGGCTGGGTGGCTGGGTGGTTGTGTGGCTGGGTGGTTGGGTGGTTTGGGTGGCTGGGTGGTTGGGTGGTTTGGTGGCTGTGTGGCTGGGTGGTTGGGTGGTTGGGTGGCTGGGTGGCTGGGTGGTTGGGTGGTTGGGTGGTTTGGGTGGTTGGCTGGTTGGGTGGTTTGGTGGTTGAGTGGTTTGGTGGCTGGGTGGTTGGGTGGTTTGGGTGGTTGGGTCGTTGGGTGGTTGGGTGGTTTGGTGGTTGGGTGGTTGGGTGGTTTGGTGGTTGGGTGGTTGGGTGGCTGGGTGGTTGGGTGGCTGGGTGGCTGGGTGGTTGAGTGGTTTGGTGGCTGGGTGGCTGGGTGGTTGGGTGGTTGGATGGTTGGGTGGCTGGGTGGTTGGGTGGCTGGGTGGTTGGGTGGTTGGATGGTTGGGTGGCTGGGTGGTTGAGTGGTTTGGTGGCTGGGTGGTTGGGTGGTTGGGTGGTTTGGTGGCTGGGTGGTTGGGTGGTTGGGTGGTTGGGTGGTTGAGTGGTTTGGTAGCTGGGTGGTTGGGTGGTTGAGTGGTTGGGTGGCTGGGTGGCTGGGTGGTTGGGTGGTTGGGTGGCCTGGTGGTTGAGTGGTTGAGTGGCTGGGTGGTTGAGTGGTAAGGTGGCTGGATTGCTGGGTGGTTGAGTGGTTGGGTGGCTGTGTAGTTAGGTGGCTGGGTGGTTGGGTGGTTGAGTGGTTGAGTGGCTGGGTGGTTGAGTGGTAAGGTGGCTGGATTGCTGGGTGGTTGGGTGGTTGAGTGGTTGGGTGGCTGTGTAGTTAGATGGTTGGGTGGTTGGGTGGCTGGGTGGTTGAGTGGTTCGTTGGCTGGGTGGCTGGATGGTTGGTTGAGTGGTTGGATGGTTGAGTGGTTGGATGGTTTAGTGGTTGGGTGGCTATGTAGTTCGGTGGCTGGGTGGCTGGGTGGTTGGATGGTTGGGTACCCAACCACTCAGACACCCATGACTACAACTTCTCACTGAGTAAGGTTGAGTGACGCCCTGGGTCGATGCACACTCAGATTTTGAGCCAAATTTTTCCCAAGGGTTGGATTTGTCAGATTTGTCACCCGGACAATGGCTCGGGGAGTCCTCATCTATCGCTAAGGCTCGGCTCTCCACAGCAAAATCCACGCTCCTCAACCCGCTCGCCCGCTCCTCAACCCGCTCGCCCGCTCCTCAACCCGCTCGCCCGCTCCTCAACCCGCTCGCCCGCTCCTCAACCCGCTCGCCCGCTCCTCAACCCGCTCACCCGCTCCTCAACCCGCTCGCCCGCTCCTCAACCCGCTCGCCCGCTCCTCCACCCGCTCGCCCGCTCCTCAACCCGCTCGCCCGCTCCTCAACCCGCTCGCCCGCTCCTCAACCCGCTCGCCCGCTCCTCAACCCGCTCGCCCGCTCCTCAACCCGCTCGCCCGCTCCTCAACCCGCTCGCCCGCTCCTCAACCCGCTCGCCCGCTCCTCAACCCGCTCGCCCGCTCCTCAACCCGCTCGCCCGCTCCTCAACCCGCTCGCCCGCTCCTCCACCCGCTCGCCCGCTCCTCCACCCGCTCGCCCGCTCCTCCACCCGCTCGCCCGCTCCTCCACCCGCTCGCCCGCTCCTCCACCCGCTCGCCCGCTCCTCCACCCGCTCGCCCGCTCCTCCACCCGCTCCACTAATTGCACTGTAACTCCGATCACGCACCCACTCACCCACCCGCCAACTCACCCATTGAATCACAGAAACACCCACTCACCAACCCCATCAAACAGCCACCCACTCACCTAACTCATCCCATTATGCGCGCCCGCACACACTCGATCACCCACCCACTCCACAATTTCATCCACTAACTCAACCAAAATCACACACATACCTACTCACCCACTACCACACACACTCAGCTACTCATGCACTCGATCATCCACCCACTCAATTACCCAAACATCCACCCGCTCATTCCCCTACCCACCTGCTCACTCTCTCACCCACCCACCAACTCAATTACCCAAACATCCACCCACCCGCTCATTCACCTATCCACCTGCTCACTCGCCCACCCACTCATTTACCCGACCATCCACTCAACCGTTCATCGAATACCCCACTAACGCGCTCGTTCACTCACCTAACCACCTGCTCACTAGTTAGCTCACCAAACCCACCCATCCACCTACACGATCACCCACTCACCCTCCCACCGACCGACCCCACCTGCTCAACCAACCGCGCGTTCTCCCTCCGAGGCGTGCAAATACCACGGTTAAATACAAATTCACTTATCGATTCATAGAGACCCGGCACATCTCAATTCCCTGCCGGGTCACACCATCACTCATGGCTCTCCCCCCCACCACCACGCACGAGGCGGGCAGGAGGGAGGGGGGTCAGGGTGGGAGCCACAGGGCAGAGGAGGAGCGAGCAGAGGGAGCGGGGAGCGTTTAGCATTCTCCCCAGATCTCCCCTTGCGGAGCGCGAAGGGCCGAACGTGTTGGAGTGAGTTGGGGTGTTCACTGTGGTCAGAGCCGAGCTACCCGACTCGCGAGGGACTCCCAAAACTCCTGTGGTCGTTATATCTCGCTTTGAGTCGGCCCATCTGTCGCCACCGTCATCATTGGTGTGCGCGTCGGTGTGCGTGGAGGTTTGTGCGTGGGTGTGTGCGTACATTTGTGCGTGTCTGTGCGTGGGTGTGTGTTTGTGTGTGTGTGCACGCATTCGTGTGTACGTGGGTGTGTGCGTGGGGGTGTGAACGTGTGTGGGTGTGTTCGTGGGTGTGCTTGTGTGAGTGCATGCGTTGGTGTGTGCGTTGGTGTGTGCTTGGGTGTGTGTATATCGGTGTGTGTGCATGGGTGTGTGTATATCGGTGTCCGTCAAAACAACCGCCTACCTCCTCGCGGTGCCGGACGGGCAACGCTGTCGTGGACAGTGCTGTGGGAGGGGGGGAGGGCCAATTCCGATTGGCCTTCCCCTCATGGCGTCTGTGACCACCACAGTGGCTAAATGGGGGCTCTGGACGGGTGCGAGGGGCTGGTAACCCCTCCACCTTCAATAAATTACCACTAAACCACGACTGAAATATCTAACTAATAAGCTTGTGCCGGAGGCACCGGGGAGACAGGCGTCTATGACGTCTCCTGGCAAAATCCCATTTGGCGAAACCAGGAGATTAAATCTTTACCCTCGGGGCTCCTCCAGAAACAACGAAAAGCCACTACGGATGGCCACGTGGAATGTTCGAACGCTCATTGTGGAGGAGAGGCTGCCACTCCTCTGTCGAGAGCTGGACTGGTACCACCTGGATCTCTGTGGCATTCAAGAGGTCTGGTGGACCGGCTCTGGCTCCTGCCACCATGAGGGGTGGACAGTTCTCTACTCGGGGCAGGAGACTGCCAAACAACAGGGTGTGGCTTTTCTTCTGAACAAAAAAAATGAAGGGGGCGTGGGAGCGTGGCGGTGAGGTTTGGGAAGCTGTAAGCCCCAGGCTACTTTGGGCTCACCTTCCCATCAACCGAAGGCGTGGTTACTTATGCCCCCACCGAAGACGAACATCTGTGGAGGGATGCAGGCAAGGCCGATGAGTCAGATGCCTTCTATGACCTCCTGTCACAGGTGCTGGCGAAAGTGGCCCCTCGGGATAGAGTCATCTTGTTGGGTGACTTCAATGCCCGAGTTGGTCATGATGCTGGCACCTGGTCTGGAGTGATTGGAAGGCATGGGCCAGATCAAGTCAATAACAACAGTAGGAGGCTGCTAGATTTTTGTGCAGCCCATGGGCTTGTAATTACCAACACGCTGTTCCAGCATCAGCGCATCCACACAACATCATGGATGCATGCCAAGTTAAAGCAAGAACATCTGCTGGACTACATAGTGACGGACCAGCGGATGCGTGCCCATGTCCTAGACACCAGGACCTACTGTGGTCTGCCCTCTGACCATCGACTAGTCATTTGTAAGATGTGCCTGCCATTCTTCCACTCCGGTGGTGGGTGTACACCCAGGACCCCATTCCAACCTAAGGTGGCCTGGTCTCAGTTAGCTGATGAAAGTTGCAAGCGATAATTTAATCATCGCTTGTGGCTGGGGTTGGCATTGTCCCCCACTTCTCCTGATGTCGAGGGTAAATGGATGAGGTTTAGGACTGTGAATCATGCAGCTGCAATGGCGGCTTTGGGTACGTGGTTCAGACCTCTCCAGAGACCGTGTCTGACAGAGGAGGTGTTCAGGATGGTTGAGAAAAAGCGACAGGCCTACTCTAACCATCCACAGCATCCCACGTCAGAGAATGAGGAGGCTTACCGCAGCCTTCGCTCGGAGGTTCGGAGAGCCGTGAGGCACTGCAAAGATGGGTGGTGGTCGTGGGTTGCTCAGGAGATGGAGTCTGCCTCAGTGGCCCGTGATCACAAATCCCTATTTAACTCCATCATAAAAGTAACTTGCAGCACCACACCTATTACCACCATTAGGGGAAAAAACGGTGATCCAATCTCCGACCCCCAGGTACAGGTTTGCAGATTTGCTGAGCATTTCTGTGAGGTCCTGGGGGAGGGGACATCTCTCAGCCGGGAAAACATCGTGGCACAAAGTGGGGATGACCCTGCTGAGGCTGCGGTGCCTCAAATATTGGAAGAAGAAGTCACCCCCTCTGAGTGGCTGGCTGAGGAGCCATCTGTTGAGGAAGTACTGAAGGCGATCGATCCAGAGTCTAAGACCAGGAAAGGCACCGGGCAGAGATGATCTCCCAAGCGAAATGCTGAGGGAGGGTGGCGTTTGTGCACAGACTGCCCTACATGACATCATAACAACAGTCTGGACCACTGGACGGGTTCCTCAGGATTGAAAAGATGCCCTGGTGGTCCCCCTCTTTAAGAAGGGGGACCGCACAGACTGTAACAACTACAGGGGCATTTCACTCCTCAGTGTTCCGGAAAAGGACCTGGCAAGGATTGTTCAACATCGCCTTGCCAGGCACGCTGAGGAGAGGCCTGCGGAGCCCCAATGCGGTTTCAGGAAAGGGTGGTCCTGCACAGATGCCATATTTTCTGTCCGTCTGCTACAGCAGAGGTGTAGGGAATTCCAACAAGACCTACATCTCTGCTTTATTTACCTGGTCAAGGCCTATGTTACCATCAGTAGGCCTGGGCTCTGGGTTGTTCTTTGTGCTTTTGGAGTTCCTGACCCTCTGCTCACGATCATTAAGAACCTTCATGATGGTGAGCGGGCCTGGGTAAAACTACGTGGCCAGGAGTCAGAGCCATTCCCTGTACACCTTGGGGTGTGACAGGGATGTGCTGGCTCCCACATAATTTAACATATATTTTGACGACGTAGTTCGTGAAGCCTAGCTGTGCCGGGGGAATTTGCATTTGGTACACATATAAAATGGGAGGCTGATCGATGCCCGGGTGCGGTCAAGGGATGGCTCCCTATTGGTCAACCACTTTACGTATGCCGATGATTTGGTAATTGCTGCTCATTCAGAGGAGGAGTTGGAGACGCTACTGCTGAAACTGGAGTGTGCCACTAAGAGGTGGGGCCTTTCCATCAGCCCCACCAAAACGAAGCACCTGCCTAGGTATTTTGTACCATCGGGCATTCCACCCCCACAACTCCCAATTGGTGATGGAGCAGTTGTGGAGAGAGTGGAGAGTTTCCCATACCTGGGCAGTGTGCTCATGATCAGCTCCGGTTTAACAGCAGAGGTCTCATTCCGAATCAGTCGAGCGGTATTATCTTTTCATCGGTTGCGTAACGCTGTGTGGAAGCTACCTGGTCTGTCGCTATGCACGAAGCTTCGGGTCTTCTCGGCCACAGTTATTCTCTCCCTTCTCTATGCTTGCGAAACGTGGACCCCCCTAATGGAACATCTTCGCCGGTTAGAAACATTTAGGCTGGCCTAACTACGATCAAGTGGGCGCGGCACGGGCTAGAGAAGAGATGGAGTGACGTGGCACAGGAGGATGTGGAGCTGAGTGGACTTTTGATTTAAAGCTTTCATGACTGCAGGGATTCATATTCGTGGTTCTTTCGGTAAAGTCACGTAGAAGGGAAACAATAAAATAATAAAAATATAAAACAATACAATTATCACGACGTTTCGACTGCAACACAAGCAATCATCATCAGGTGTGAAAACCACAACAAGAAAATTTGAAAAAAGTGGCGGGTATTTTTAACGTTAGCACCACGGAAAGAGATTTGACAGTTTGTTCAGATGGACGAGTCCATCTATGTTCGGAAAAGAGGAGGGGGGAGACAAAAAATAATGGATGCGGTCTGAAAGCCACCTTAAGCGTGATCAATCAATTAAGACCCGAAATGGTTTATCAAATCCTTCTAATGATTGCTAAGCCAGAATCCATCTTCTTGGTTGAAATTGTCTCTGTCTTTGTATATGTGGATAGCCTCATGAACGAATCTCTCATGGTAGCCAGATGGCTTGCAAAGAACGTCTGTCTTGGAGAAGTCAATGTCATGTGAACCTACTGAATTATAATAGTGATCTGCCACGGCCGAGGTGTTGGTCCTACCGTGTTTAAGGTCTGATTTGTGTTCACGAATGCGGTCCGAGACATGTCGTTTGGTTTCTCCAATGTAACTACTACCACAGAGGCAACTTAGTTTGTAGACGCCAGGGTACTGTATGTCCGGAATCAAATCTTTTACAGACGGAACCAGATCACGGATTTTATGTAATGTGTTGAATCGGACCTGGATCTTGTGTTTATTCAAGATTTTGGAGATCTTTTTTGTGATCCCCGCAATGTAGGGTAAAGTGATGGTTTTTAAAGGCTCCTCAAGAGGGTCCTTCTTCATGGTTGGAGTGATAGCTTTGTGGATTGTGTAGTCGGAAAAAACATTATCCTTAAGAGCTTGGTGTACGTGCTTGAGTTCACTGGCTATATGTTCCTGGTCGGATATACATTGGGCTCTATGGTGCAGAGTCTTGATGAGGGAATTCTTGTGGGATGGATGGTGGTGGGAATCCGGTTTCAGGTAAGCATCCGTATGGGTAGCTTTCCTGTAGACAAAGTGGCTCATTGAACCATCAGGTCTCTTTTTTATTAGGACATCCAAAAAAGGTAGCTTGCCATTTTTTTCGACTTCCATGGTAAATCTGATGGCTGGGTGTATGGAATTGATGTGGTCGAAAAATTGGTCTAGAGCAGGCCGGCCATGTGGCCAGATGACAAAAGTGTCATCCACGTACCTCTTCCATAAGGTTGGGCGCAGAGTGGCAGTCTGGATGGCGTCAGTCTCAAATTTCTCCATGAAAATGTTGGCTACAACCGGAGATAGGGGGGAGCCCATTGGGGTGCCCTCAGTTTGTAGAAAGTTCCATTCCAAGTGAAGTTTGTATTGGTTAAACAGTGTCTTACCAGGGGGGGGGGGTAACTTAGTGTTTAGTCCTTGATGAACCAAGTCTTCAATGATTGCGATGGTGTCAGGTACAGGAACTTTGGTGAATAAGGAAACTACATCAAAACTGACAAGCAGGTCGTCTGGGGACAGGGAAATACCCTTGATTATCGATACCAGGTGAGTAGAATTTTATACCGCAGATGTGGTTTTTCCAGTGAAAGGCCGAAGGATTTCAGACAGAAAACGAGCCAGTTTGTAGGTGGGGGAGTTTATAGTAGAGACGATGGGACGAAGGGGTGTATCTACTTTATGTATTTTTGGTAAGCCGTATAATCTTGGTGGCCTGGCAGCAGAAGGTTTCAACGAGAACTCTTTGGTTTGATCAATTAATGCGGTTGAATCAGAAATGATTTTGTTGGTTTTCATGACGAGGCTGTTGGTGGGATCTCTGTTTATTTTTGTATAGCTGCCATCGTTGAGTAATTCTTGAATTACTCAACGATGACTGGTACCAGCGGTGTCAAGATCGGCCTCGGTGGAGGAGGCTCGTGAAGGACGCTACTGGGCAGTTGTAGCCAGTCGCCCTCCAACAACAATAGAGGGCAGTGGAGCAACGCTCACAACAACGAGCGGAGCGCCGGGTTGCTAAAGCACAGCAAGTTGGCACAGTAGGGGGCACAGGTGGTGCATCAGCCAGTCATCTCGGTCATCTCATTCAGTCGACCCGTGGCATCTGGGTCTGCCCCGTGACCTCCTGCCAGCGGGCGTTCTACACTTCACGTGGCCTCAAGGTGCACATAGCCTGGCACAAGCGTCGTGGTGACGTCACCGCCACTTAGTGGCGAATGGTGGTTGTTGTTGCATATCGGTGTGTGTGCGTGGGTGTGTGTATATCGGTGTGTGTGCGTGGGTGTGCGTGCATGCACGTTGTTGTGAGCGGAGCGCCGGGTGGCTAAAACACAGTAAGTTGGCAGAGAAGGGGGCACAGGTGGTGCATCAGCCAATCATCTAAGTCAGTCGATCCGTGGCACCTGCTGGGTCTGTCCTGTGACCTCCTGCCAGCGAGTATTCGACACTTCACGTGCACCTAGCCTGGCACAAGCTCCGTGACGTCACCGCCACTTAATTGCGAATGGCAGCTGTTGTTGTGTGTGTATGGAGCGGTGGTGCAATGGTTAGCGCGCTGCGCTACGAACCCGGCGACACGAGTTCGATTCCTGCTCGCGGCCAACACCAGTGACGATTATCTGGACCGGTCCTGGGCCTCCCCTAGGTTGACTCAGCCTCAAATGAGTACCTGGTGCGGTGTGTAAACATTGCCACTAGGGAGACAAAGGCGGTCGGGCGTGGTGCTGACCACCCACCCCCTC
This sequence comes from Petromyzon marinus, assembly GCF_048934315.1. Classification (NCBI taxonomy): domain Eukaryota; kingdom Metazoa; phylum Chordata; class Hyperoartia; order Petromyzontiformes; family Petromyzontidae; genus Petromyzon; species Petromyzon marinus. Next base: position 4,600,509 of record NC_133705.1, read on the forward strand.
GTGTGCCGTGCCGGCCTTTCTAGGTGCTTGCTAACAGCACTTGCCCCAACAGTCTGTTACAGGCTAGACGGGGAATCTTTGTCTTTGTTGCGCGTGTGTGATTGCTGCTCGATTCGCTCTGGATGACCGCTGCAAAGTATGATCTGTATTTAGATTTAGTGTGCTGATCTCAAAGGTGCATTGAAAAATTTGATACTCCGACTGATGCTCCTGTTGTTGTGGAGTGACTCATGCAGCCAGCTATGGCTCTAGGGTTTGATGTTACATGTTGTTCATGTAGTTTATTGTGAAAATTCGGTCACTGTTACATTGCTTTTATGGCTTCATTTTATTGATGTCGAAAACGTTTTTTGGTTTGGCCATGTTTGTTTGTTGTAGTACGGAGTTAGACTGATGGCCTTAATCTAAGTTTCTTGTGGTTGTTGTTTGACTTGCATCCCACTGGGATTTTTGTACACAGCGTTGGTGTACGGTGCTTTTTTCAGGAATATTTTGCTGTTTTTTTTCCTGGATTTTCTGTTTGCACAGTCACAAAGTCACTTTAAGATGTTTTTCTTGTTCATGTTTTTTGTTTGTTGCGGTTGCACCCGATTCACGAGCCGAATGGCTCACAGGGCTCTACCAAATAAATGAAAACTGAAAACTGAAAACACTGTGTGAGAATTGCCATCGCGGTCATCATCATCGTCATTACGATCGCCATAGTCTTAGTTATTATAATCATCATCTCCAACCGTGTTAAATTGAACGCGTAAACATTTTAGAAGAACCCCCTGGCTCTATACCAGTCAATTATAATTATCGATAACGTTTAAAATTCACTGGACGCATCCCGTGCGACGATGCACGACGGCGTTCGCGGACTCGTGAGCCCTGAGGCTTCCCGACTTTTGCGTTCGTCTGTCTGGCGCTGGACTTGAGCCCCTAAGGATGCGAAACGAGCGTCAGCCTGGCCAACTGAGCGGCCACAACACAAGCGGAGCAACAGCCGTGCCAGCAGCAGCCGGCCGACCGTGTTACCGCCCAGCTCTGTCACCTGGACGGCCATCCCCAACCCGGCTCGAACCACCGGCCAGAGCGATTTTGCTGTTCGCTTATTTCGCCGTTGATTTCTATTTTTCAATTTGTTTTTATTTTATATTATTCCCATTTTCTCGACTTGGGTCAGTGCCTCGCGGCTGACGGGAAGGGCGCGTGCGTGCGTGTCATAGTGCGTGTCATAGTGTGTGCATGAGTGATGCGACAGTATGCATGCAGTGTATGTGATGTGTGTCTGTATGTATGTAATGTATATCATGTGGTGGTGTGTGTGTGTGATGTGAATGGCTCCGTGTGCTTGTGATCGTGTGTTGTAGTATGAACGATGTGTCTCAGTGGGTGTGCAGTTTGCGTAATGTGTGTCTGTATGTAATGTATGTGATGTGGTGATGTGGGGAGCGGTAGTGTAGCGGTTAGTGCGCTGCGCTACGAACCCGGCGACCCGAGTTCGATTTCCGCTCACGGCCAGCACCAGTGACGATTATCTGAACCGGTCCTGGGCCTCCCCTAGGTCGACTCAGCCTCAAATAACTACCTGGTACCGTTTGTAAACATCGCCACTAGGGAGACAAAGGCGGCCGGGCGTGGTGTTGGCCATCCACCTCCTCGTGTGCCGTTCTGACCCTCATAGGTGCTCGCTAACAGCACTTGTCCCAACAGTCTGTTAATGCTCTTTGTCTTCTTCTTCTTTGGTTCTTTCGGTAAAGTCACGTAGAATGAGAATAAAATAATAAAATAAAATAACAGTAAAATTCTCACGACGTTTCGGCCACAACACAAGTGGCCTTCTCCAGGTAAAAGGAACAAACCTGTCGGGACGACAGAAATAAAAGCTCTTTGTCTTGTCTCATCAAACATCACGCACACACAGAACAACCGCCATTCCCCACTAAGTGGGGGTGATGTCACCACGGCGCTTGTGCCAGGCTCGGTGCACATCAAGGCCACGTGACGTGTCGAACGCCCGCAGGCAGGAGGTCACGGGACAGACCCAGGTGCCATGGGTTGACTGACTGAGATGACTGGCCAATGCACCAGCTGTGCCTCCTACTGTGCCAACTTGCTGCACAGCTGCACAGCAAGTTGGCTCCACTCGTCGCACATCCGCCATCCGTTGTTGGAAGGCGACCGCCTTCAACTGCTCAGTAGCAGCGTCCTTCACGAGCCTCCTCCACAGAGGCTGATCTTGACACCGTTGCTACCAATCATCGGCAAGTCCACTCAGCTCCACATCCTCTTGTACCACATCACTCCATATTTTCACTAGCCCGTGCAGCGCTCGCTTAGCCCATTCTTTCCGGCCGAACAAAAGGTGTTTAGGCATGCGGGCTACATGACACAGCCAACACAGCCTTGCTCACCGATGGTACTTTGTCTAGACCTTTGTGCTCCTCACACAATCCACCCTGGTTAAACAGGCTGGATCGGAGGCAGGCCAGCCTAAATATTTCTCACTGGTGAAGATGTTCCATTAGGGGGGTCCACGTTTCGTAAGCATAGAGAAGGGAGGGCATGGCCGTGGCCGAGAAGACCCGAAGCTTCGTATGAAGCGACACACTAGGAAGCTTCCCCACTGCGTTACGCAGCTGATGAAAAGATAATGCCGCTCGACTGATTTGGAGTGAGACTTCTGCTGTCAAACCGGAGCTGGTCATGAGTGCACTGCCCAGGTATAGACAACTCTCCACTCTCACCACAACTGCCCCATCACCATTGGAATGTTGAGTGGGTGGAGTGTTTGTTGGCACAAAATACCCAGGCAGGTGCTTAGATTTGGGGGGCACATGGTAAGGCCCCACCTCTTAGTGGCACGTTCCAGGTTCAGCAGCGCCTATAACTCCTATGAGTGAGCAGAAATCACCAAATCATCAGCATGCATAACATGGTTGACCAATAGAGAGCCATAGCTTGTCCGCACCCATGCATCAATCAGCCTTCCAAATGAAACTTTCAGCCACAGAAGGCTTCACGAACTACGTGGTCAAAAAATATGTAAAATAATGTGGGAGCCAGAGGACATCCCTGTCTCACCCCAAGGTAAACAGAGAATGGCTCCGACTCCCGGCCACGTAGTTTTACTAGGGCCTGCCCACCATCATGAAGATCTTTAAGGATGGTGAGCAGAGAGTCAGGGACTTCGAAAGCACGAAGAACAGCCTAGAGCCCAGGCCTATTGATGGTATTGTAGTGAGCCCAAAGACGAGGGAGAGCCAGTACTTAACACAAAAGAGGTAACGGCCCATTACACCCGCTACCTGGGGAGGTATGGCCTCCGGGCTATCGTGTCTCCTCACACTGAGGACCACTCTACACTCAGCCCTCCGACTAGGGGCCCTAGGGGAGGTTATCCTGACCCGACCCAGCCAAGGTCCTCGGGTCGCGGCCACTGGCCCACTCAGTCCCGGCCCTTCGCTAATGCCAATAGTGCACTGCGGAAGGCGATGGGCATCTCGGGCCCCCCCCCTCCTCCACGCAGCGAACTTATGGCGAAGATTTCATGGCGGTTAATAGATTGCCGCCATCTGGACAAAGGCTTGTTGGAGCGTCGCCTTCTCCGACGGCGGGATGGTGCCAAACGCTGCCAAGTCGTCGTCGTCAAGCGCGGCGGGCAGCACTCTCAGCGCCTCAGTCCATCCCGCTAGGCCGCAGTTCGTCTGGAACCGGCGCTGGAAGGCCACCCAGTCGCCTCCCGCGGCAGAAAATTATTTAACAAAAAGGAAGATGCCGCCTGAGGGATGGAATCTCAACAGGCGAACTCGGCGCAGCCTCAGACTTGGCGGGCTCTCCGCCCATGACCATCGCAGCCACAGCCTCGAGGAGTTTTGCGAGGCGGGTGCGAAACGTGCGGCACTCTTTCCCCGACGGCAGTGAGCTGTCGCTGAGATGGTCGTCGCGATGCTCCGCCGGCGGCGCCTCACTCCCTTTCTCCGGGTTCGCCATCCCCAGGGCCGTCTGAGGAATAACGCCTTCGTCATCCTCGTCGTCCGACAACGTCCTGGTATGTCGTCTGCGTCGCGTAAGCATAACCTAACTCGGCATATCTTACTAACAAAATAATGTTTGGCCACTTCCGACACCAGTTGTAGTCGCAGATGTATACTTGGAGGCAACACATTTATTCAGTTCCAACACACTGGGTAACTTTCCCCTTAACAGAATAACAACCAGGCTAACTACACTAGTCACTACGTAACTGCTACTACGGAGCGGGACAAACAGCTTCGGCCCGGGTCCACGTGTTGGAGACTCGTTGAACGCAGAACGTAGACGAAGGTTTCTTCCAGGATGAACAACAACAACCCCGGTCCCTCTCGGGGACCCGGCTTATATTCTCTGTGGCGTGGCCGGCTCCGCCCTTGGCCACGTCCACCTTCCAGAATCCTCGGGAAGGATCTGGGTCCCAATCACGTGACCACCCCAAACCCCCTCACGTGTCCTCCCAGGTCAACCAGAGTGCCGTGGCCTCGAGTAACCTCATCCTTTGACCGGCACCCACACACCCTGTCCTGTAGGGTCGGCACTGCACACAAAGCGTGGTGCCATCCAGCGCTATCATTCGGAGCTTACCGGGGCCCCTCTAGGGCCGGTACTCCACCCACACCCCTGTGGTATCCGCGATGTCAATCCACCACACGCCGTGCCTCTCTCGGGCAGGCACTGCACGTAACATGTTTACATCCAGCGATGTCACAACACTTGTATTGAAGGGTGGGGGTTACCAGCCTCTCACACCCATCCAGAGCCCCCATTTTCCGCGGTGGTGGCTACAAAGCCCCATGAGGGGAAAAGCTGAATGGATTTGGTCGTTCCCCCCATGCAATTTCTCGCATCCACCACAGCGTTACCACCACATGCACAAAAACTACCTTCACTACATACACTACAAACACAAAAACTACATACACAACATACACCACATTCACTATATACATCACATACACTACATACACTACATACACAAAAACTACATACACCAAATACACTACATACACTACATACACAAAAAACACATTCACTACATACACTACATACACAAAAACTACATACACCACATCCACAAAAACTACATTCACTACATACATTACATACACAAAAACTACATACACTACATACACTACATACACCACATTTACCACATACACCACATACACCACACACACCACATAAACCAAAACTACATACACTACATTCACTACATACACCACATTCACTACATACACCACATTCACCACATACAGCACACACACCACATACACCACATCCACAAAAACTACATTCACTACATACACTACATACACAAAAACTAAACACACCACATACACTATATACACTACATACACCACATTCACTACATACACCACATTCACTACATACACCACATTCACCACATACACCACATTCACCACATACAGCACATACAGCACACACACCACATACACCACATACACAATAACTACATACACTACATACACCACATTCACCACATACACCACATACACCACATACACAATAACTACATACACTACATACACCACATACACTAAACTACACATACACCACATAGACAAAAAACTGCACTATACACTACACATACACCACATACACTACACACTATACTATACACTACACATACACCACATACACTACACTATACACTACACTATACACTGCACATACACCACATACACTATACACTACACATACACCACATACACCACATACACTACATACACTACATACACTACACACACCACACACACCACATACACCACATACACTACACACACCACATACACAAAAACTACATACACTATACACACCACACACACCACATACACCACATACACGACATACAACAACCGCCATTCGCCACTAAGTGGCGGTGACGTCACCACGACGCTTGTGCCAGGCCATGTGCTCCTTGAGGCCACGTGAAGTGTCGAACGCCCGCTGGCAGGAGGTCACGGGGCAGACCCAGGTGCCACGAGTCGGTCGACTGACTGAGATGACTGGCTGATGAACCACTTGTGCCCCCTACTGTGCCAACCTGCTGTGCTTTAGCCACCCGGCGCTCCGCTCGTTGTTGTGAGCGTCGCTCCTCCGCCCTCCGTTGTTGTTGGAGGGCGACTGCCTCCAACTGCCCAATAGCGTCCTTCACGAGCCTCCTCCACAGAGGCCGATCTTGACACCGCTGGTACCAGTCATCGGCAAGTCCACTCAGCTCCACGTCCTCCTGTACCACGTCACTCCATCTCTTCTCTAGCTCGTGCCGCGCCCGTTTAGCCCCCTCGATTCAGCCGAACAAAAGCTGTTTCGGCATGCGGTGGCTGGGCATGTGGGCTACATGACCCAGCCAACACAGCCTTGCCTGCCGGAGGAGCTCACCGATGGGACCTTGCCCAGATCTTTCAAGGCTAGCCTGCCTACGATCCATCCTGGGTTTAACCAGGCTGGATTGTGTGAGGAGCTCACACTACATACACCACATACACCACATACACTACACTATACACTACACCTACACCACATACACTACACTATACACTGCATTATACACTACACATACACCACACTACACTATACACTACACATACACCACATACACATACACCACATACACTACACTACACATGCACTACACACACCACCCACACCACATACACCACATACACTACACACACCACATACACCACATACACTACACACCACGTACACTACACACACCACATACACAAAAACTACATACACTACATACACCACACACACCACATACACCACATACACTACATACACAAAAACTACATACACTACATACACGACATTCACTACACACACCACATTCACAAAAACTACATACACTATATACACCACATACACTACAAATACACAAAAACTACATACACTACATACACCACATACACCACATTCACTACACACACCACATACACAAAAACTACATACACTACATTCACTACACACACCACATACACAAAACTACATACACTACATCCACCACATTCACTACACACACCACATACACAAAAACTACACAACAAAAAAGATCCCCCGTATAGCCTTAACAGACTGTAGGGGCAAGTGCTGTTAACGAGTACCTATGAAGGCCGGCACGGCACACGAGGTGGTGGGTGGCCAGCACCACGCCCGGCCGCCTTTGTCTCCCTAGTGGCGATGTTTACACATCGCACCAGGTACTCATTTGAGGCTGAGTCGACCTAGGGGAGGCCCAGGACCGGTTTCTACATAATCGTCACAGGTGTTGGCCGTGAGCGGGAATCGAACCCAGGTTGCCAGGTTCATAGCACAGCGCGCTAACCACTACACTACCGCTCCCCACACCACATACACACACACACTACACACACCACATACATTACACACAAACACACACGTGTGTATAATTTGATATGTATCATTTTCATTGTTAACCACATAAAATCATAATCCGTATGAGTATGTATACACATAGAATAATATATACCATATTAGTATTGTTTCTGTAGTCGTATAGATCAATACGTGAATAATTCATACGCAAAGACATACGGATACACATCCACCGACACGTCAGGGAGGGGGGAGGGGGGGTTAACCCAAATCCGTACGCTTGCGTATGGGGGGTCTCAGACAGTGTACGCATAGGAAACGGGGGGGGGGGGGGGGGTGAAGCCTCTATAATAATTTGTCCACATTGGCCTTCAAATGAAGTTAGTTAGTCCGGCGGTGAACTATCTGTTTTCTTAAACACGTTAATATTATTAATCCTTGATTGTTTCTGCGTGAATTAAATATCGGCCGTTCTATAGGATCCGGGGGGGGGGGGGGGGGCGTCAGGCGAACGTACGCAGGTGGGGGGGGGGGGGGGGGTAAAAAGTCCGCGTGCGTACAGGGAGGAGGAGGAGGGGGTCAAGTTTTTTTTTTAGATTTTCTGCGTACCTACTAAATGGATGGCGCCTAACATTCAGGTTACATACACACACACATCCAACGTACGTACAGGCACATCACAATACAACATGCACATCACTCATGCTACAAAGGCAAAGGTCCCCCGCACAAACTGCTGGGGCAAGTGCTGTTAGCGAGCAGCACCTATGAAGGCCGGCACAGCACACGAGGGGGTGTGTGGCCAGCACCACGCCCGGCCGCCTTTGTCTCCCCAGTGGTGATATTTACACACCGCACCAGGTACTCATTTGAGGCTGAGTTGACCTAGGGGAGGTCCATGACCGGTTCAGATAATCGTCACTGGTGTTGGCCGTGAGCGCCAATCGAACTCGGGTCGCCGGGTTCGTAGCGGCAGCGCGCTAACCGCTGCACCACCGCTCCCCACATCACCACATCACATACATTACATACAGACACACATCACGCATGCTGCACGCACACTCGGACACATCACTCATACTACAACACACGATCACAAGCACATGGAGTCATTCACATCACACACACACCGCGTATATACATTACATACATATTGGCATCACGAATGACACGCCATCACACAAGGACAAAGATCCCCCGTGGTGCTGGACACCCACCCCCTCGTGTGCCGTGCCGGCCTTCATAGGTGCTCGCTCGCTCGCTAACAGCACTTGTGCCCGACACCAAAAAACAAAGACAAAGATCCCCCGTGTAGCCTTAACAGACTGTTGCGGCAAGTGCTGTTAGCGAGCACCTATGAAGGCCGGCACGGCATACGAGGGGGTTGGTGGCCAGCACCACGCCCGGCCGCCTTTGTCTCCCCAGTGGCGATGTTTACACACCGCACCGTGAGCGGGAATCTAACTCGCTACACTTCCCAATACACTGACACATCACATGCACACTTTGCGTATATAACATACGGTACATCACATGCACATAGCACCATGGCCTGGCCGCCTTTGTCTTCCCAGTGGTCATGTTTACACAGCAGGTACTCATTAAAATATGAGTCGACGTAATACAGATTCCCTATGTGGCCTTTCAACAGACTGGGCAAGTGCTGTTAGCGACACCACGCCCGACCGCCTTTGTCTCTCCAGTGCTGAGCTTTTACACACCGCACCAGGCACTCACTGAAGGCTGAGTCGACCTAGGGGAGGCCCAGTATCCAATAATATACACTCCATCACAGACACACACGCGCGCACACACACACACGCGCGCAAACGCACACACGCACGCGCACACACACGCACGCGACACACACGCACGCACACACACGCACACACGCACGCGCACACACGCACACACACACACGCACGGAACACGTGGAATGATTCCCCACTGCGCGAGCGATCAGATTAGAGGGGTCTCTATAGATGCCGGGATTTCATTCCAAACAACTTAACACCAAAGACAAAGATCCCCCGTATAGCTTTACCGGGCTGTTCGGGGCAAGTGCTGTTCGCGAGTAGCACGCGTGAAGGCCGGCACGGCACACGATGTGGTGGGTGGCCAGAGGCTCGCTCGGCCGCCTTTGTTCCCCCGCTGCTCAAATGTACACACCGCACCAGGTACTCGGTTGATGGATAAGTCAACCTAGAGGAGGCCCGGGACCGGCTTGAATATTCGCCCCTGTTATTGGTCGAACTCGGCACGCCGGGTTGATAACGCAGTGCGCTCACCACAAACACTACCACTTCCAACTATAACAACCACATCCACCACAAAGACAAAGATGCCTCGTATAGCCTCGAACAGACTGTTGGTGCAATGCTGTTAGCAAACAGAACCTATGAACGGCCTGCATGGTACATAGGGGGGGGGGGGGGGGGGTGGCCATCACAATACCCGGCTGCCTTTGTCTCCCCAGTATTGATGTACTCGTTTAAGGCTGAGTCGAGGGGGTGGGGGTTGTTCTATCAGGTAGCTGATATACCCGATCCATCAGCTAGGGGTATGTGAGGAGGTACTTGCCCCGGTGCCCATCACAGCTGTAGCGGCTGCGTGTTGTGCCAATGGTCCAAAGTGTGGAGAGACCGCCGAGAGTTGGGACACCGCACGCGTTGACGTCATGGGGCCTGATGGCCAATTTGATAAATGGTTTTCAAATTCTATTTTTTTTAATGCAATTCTCATCAACACATAGCATAGTACTATTAAGAAGCGACACTGCCCGAAACGTTGTCTCTTATAGAATATTCTTTTCAAGGCCACACACACACTCAGTGTGGCAAACTTCAGACGGGCATGTATATGTGCTTTCTTGAGCAGGGGGACCTTGCGGGTGCTGCAGGATTTCAGTCCTTCACGGCGTAGTGTGTTACCAATTGTTTTCTTGGTGACTATGGTCCCAGCTGCCTTGAGATCATTGACAAGATCCTCCCGTGTAGTTCTGGGCTGATTCCTCACCGTTCTCATGATCATTGCAACTCTACGAGGTGAGATCTTGCATGGAGCCCCAGGCCGAGGGAGATTGACAGTTTTTTGTGTTTCTTCCATCTGCGAATAATCGCACCAACTGTTGTCACCTTCTCACCAAGCTGCTTGCCAATGGTCTTGTAGCCCATTCCAGCCTTGTGTAGGTCTACAATCTTGTCCCTGACATCCTTGGAGAGCTCTTTGGTCGTGGCCATGGTGGAGAGTTTGGAATCTGATTGATTGATTGCTTCTGTGGACAGGTGTCTTTTATACAGGTAACAAGCTGAGATTAGGAGCACTCCCTTTAAGAGTGTGCTCCTAATCTCAGCTCGTTACCTGTAAAAAGACACCCGGGAGCCAGAATCTTTATGATTGAGAGGGGGTCAAATACTTATTTCCCTCATTAAAATGCAAATCAATTTATAACAGTTTTGACATGCGTTTTTCTGGATTTTTTTGTTGTTATTCTGTCTCTCACTGTTTAAATAAACCTACCATTAAAATTGTAGACTGATCATTTCTTTGTCAGTGGGCAAACGTACAAAATCAGCAGGGGATCAAATACTTTTTTTCCCTCACTGTATGTTCAGGTTGACCATAAGAGTGTGGGAGGACAAATCCCTAACGCTCAACACCAAAGTACAGGTGTACCAGGCCTGCGTCCTTAGCACCCTCCTCTATGGGTCTGAGCCCTGGACAACATACGCCCATCAAGAACATCGACTAAACACATTCCTCCTCCGATGTCTCAGGTGCATCCTCGGTGTCAAATGGCAAGATCGCATTCCCAACACCTCAGTTCTCAACTTTGCCAACATTCCCAGCACGTACTTTCTACTCAGTCATAGGCGCGTGAGATGGCTTGAACACGTGCGCCGCATGCAGGATGGCAGAATACCCAAGGATGTCTTGTACGGCGAGCTGGCATCAGGCACACGGGGCCACTGGTCGCCCGGTCCTGCGCTTCAAAGATGTCTGTGAACGGGACATGAAGAGCTGCGACATCAACCCAGGTGACTGGGAGAAAACTGCCGGCGACCGACTCAGCTGGCAGCAGGCTGTGAAAACAGGCCTCAGGAGAGACGAGGAGAAAAGACACACCGCTTGGCAGACCAAGAGGGAGCGACGTCAAGAAAAATCAACAAACACCTCTGGAGCTGCCACCGCATTCACTTGAAATTGCCGTGGCAAGGATTGTCACTCAAGGATTGGCTTACTAAGTCATTCTAGGCGCTGCGAAATCTACAGCTGACCTCGTAAGGCGCAAAATAATTCTCTCGAGACACACAGGCCTATGATTGATGATGATATACCACCATGAAGACCCAAAGACTAAGACAGTCCATATATACCACCATAGAGATCCATAGACTACGATATAAACTATATGCCACCACAGAGACTCATAGACTAAAATAGAACATGTATACCTCTGAAATGCAACTACTTCAGAGACACAAACTGCAGAGGGCTTAAAACTTGATTCGAACTGAAGAGGGCTTCTTATTAATTATCGTGCGTTTTACTGCTACAACTTGACGACACAGTCACAGTGTAGGACATCGCGCTGACTTACTATATAGCTGGTTGACTATATAGCTGACTGACTATATAGCTGGTTGACTATACAGCTGGTTGACTATATAGCTGACTGACTATATAGCTGGTTGACTATATAGCTGATTGACTATATAGCTGGTTGACTATATAGCTGGTTGACTATATAGCTGGTTGACTATATAGCTGACTCACTATATAGCTGGTTGACTATACAGCTGACTGACTATATAGCTTGTTGACTATATAGATGGTTGACTATATATCTGGTTAACTATATAGCTGATTGACTATATAGCTGGTTGACTATATAGCTGGTTGACTATATAGCTGGTTGACTATACAGCTGGTTGACTATATAGCTGACAGACTATATAGCTGACTGACTATATAGCTGGTTGACTATACAGCTGACTGACTATATGGCTGGTTGACTAAATAGCTGGTTGACTATATAGCTGGTTGACTATATAGCTGGTTGACTATATAGCTGACTGACTATATAGCTGGTTGACTATATAGCTGGTTGACTATATAGCTGGTTGACTATATAGCTGGTTGACTATATAGCTGACTGACTATATAGCTGGTTGACTATATAGCTGGTTGACTATATAGCTGGTTGACTATATACCTGGTTGACTATATAGCTGTTTGACTATATAGCTGGTTGACTCTATAGCTGGTTGACTATATAGCTGGTTGACTATATAGCTGGTTGACTATATTGCTGGTTGACTATATAGCTGACTATATAGCTGGTTGACTAGATAGCTGACTGACTATATAGCTGGTTGACTATATAGCTGGTTGACTATATAGCTGGTTGACTATATAGCTGACTGACTATATAGCTGGTTGACTATACAGCTGGTTGACTATATAGCTGACTGACTATATAGCTTGTTGTCTATATAGCTGGTTGACTATATAGCTGATTGACTATATAGCTGGTTGACTATATAGCTGGTTGACTATATAGCTGGTTGACTATATAGCTGACTGACTATATAGCTGACTGACTATATAGCTGACTGACTATATAGCTGGTTGACTATATAGCTGACTGACTATATAGCTGGTTGACTATATAGCTGGTTGACTATATAGCTGGTTGACTATATAGCTGGTTGACTATATAGCTGACTGACTATATAGCTGTTTGACTATATAGCTGGTTGACTATATAGCTGGTTGACTATATAGCCGGTTGACTATATAGCTGACTGACGATATAGCTGGTTGACTATATAGCTGGTTGACTATATAGCTGGTTGACTATATAGCTGGTTGACTATATAGCTGGTTGACTATATAGCTGGTTGACTATATAGCTGGTTGACTATATAGCCTATTGACTATATAGCTGACTGACTATATAGCTGACTGACTATATAGCTGACTGACTATATAGCTGACTGACTCTATAGCTTGTTGACTATATAGCTGGTTGACTATATAGCTGGTTGACTATATAGCTGGTTGACTATATAGCTGGTTGACTATATAACTGACTGACTATATAGCTGACTGACTATATAGCTGGTTGACTATATAGCTGGTTGACTATATAGCTGATTGACTATATAGCTGACTGACTATATAGCTGGTTGACTATATAGCTCGTTGCCTATATAGCTGGTTGACTATACAGCTGGTTGACTATATAGCTGACTGACGATATAGCTTGTTGACTATATAGCTGGTTGACTATATAACTGATTGACTAAATAGCTGGTTGACTATATAGCTGGTTGACTATATAGCTGGTTGACTATATAGCTGACTGACTATATAGCTGGTTGACTATACAGCTGACTGACTCTATAGCTTGTTGACTATATAGCTGGTTGACTATATAGCTGGTTGACTATATAGCTGGTTGACTATATAGCTGACTGACGATATAGCTGGTTGACTATATAGCTGGTTGACTATATAGCTGGTTGACTATATAGCTCGTTGCCTATATAGCTGGTTGACTATACAGCTGGTTGACTATATAGCTGACTGACGATATAGCTTGTTGACTATATAGCTGGTTGACTATATAACTGATTGACTATATAGCTGGTTGACTATATAGCTGGTTGACTATATAGCTGGTTGACTATATAGCTGACTGACTATATAGCTGGTTGACTATACAGCTGACTGACTCTATAGCTTGTTGACTATATAGCTGGTTGACTATATAGCTGGTTGACTATATAGCTGGTTGACTATATATCTGTTTGACTATATAGGTGGTTGACTATATAGCTGACTGACTATATAGCTGACTGACTATATAGCTGACTGACTATATAGCTGGTTGACTATATAGCTGACTGACTATATAGCTGGTTGACTATATAGCTGGTTGACTATATAGCTGGTTGACTATATAGCTGGTTGACTATATAGCTGACTGACTATATAGCTGTTTGACTATATAGCTGGTTGACTATATAGCTGGTTGACTATATAGCCGGTTGACTATATAGCTGACTGACGATATAGCTGGTTGACTATATAGCTGGTTGACTATATAGCTGGTTGACTATATAGCTGGTTGACTATATAGCTGGTTGACTATATAGCTGGTTGACTATATAGCTGGTTGACTATATAGCCTATTGACTATATAGCTGACTGACTATATAGCTGACTGACAATATAGCTGACTGACTATATAGCTGACTGACTCTATAGCTTGTTGACTATATAGCTGGTTGACTATATAGCTGGTTGACTATATAGCTGGTTGACTATATAGCTGGTTGACTATATAACTGACTGACTATATAGCTGACTGACTATATAGCTGGTTGACTATATAGCTGGTTGACTATATAGCTGATTGACTATATAGCTGACTGACTATATAGCTGGTTGACTATATAGCTCGTTGCCTATATAGCTGGTTGACTATACAGCTGGTTGACTATATAGCTGACTGACGATATAGCTTGTTGACTATATAGCTGGTTGACTATATAACTGATTGACTAAATAGCAGGTTGACTATATAGCTGGTTGACTATATAGCTGGTTGACTATATAGCTGACTGACTATATAGCTGGTTGACTATACAGCTGACTGACTCTATAGCTTGTTGACTATATAGCTGGTTGACTATATAGCTGGTTGACTATATAGCTGGTTGACTATATAGCTGACTGACGATATAGCTGGTTGACTATATAGCTGGTTGACTATATAGCTGGTTGACTATATAGCTGGTTGACTATATAGCTGACTGACTATATAGCTGACTGACTATATAGCTGGTTGACTATATAGCTGACTGACTATATAGCTGGTTGACTATATAGCTGGTTGACTATATAGCTGGTTGACTATATAGCTGGTTGACTATACAGCTGGTTGACTATATAGCTGACTGACTATATAGCTTGTTGACTATATAGCTGGTTGACTATATAACTGATTGACTATATAGCTGGTTGACTATATAGCTGGTTGACTATATAGCTGACTGACTATATAGCTGGTTGACTATACAGCTGACTGACTCTATAGCTTGTTGACTATATAGCTGGTTGACTATATAGCTGGTTGACTATATAGCTGATTGACTATATAGCTGGTTGACTATATATCTGTTTGACTATATAGCTGGTTGACTATACAGCTGGTTGACTATATAGCTGACTGACTATATAGCTGACTGACTATATAGCTGGTTGACTATTTAGCTGACTGACTATATAGCTGGTTGACTATATAGCTGGTTGACTATATAGCTGGTTGACTATATAGCTGGTTGACTATATAGCTGACTGACTATATAGTTGGTTGACTATATAGCTGGTTGACTATATAGCTGGTTGACTATATAGCTGGTTGACTATATAGCTGACTGACGATATAGCTGGTTGACTATATAGCTCGTTGACTATATAGCTGGTTGACTATATAGCTGGTTGACTATATAGCTGGTTGACTATATAGCTGGTTGACTATATAGCTGGTTGACTATATAGCCTATTGACTATATAGCTGACTGACTATATAGCTGACTGACTATATAGCTGACTGACTATATAGCTGATTGACTATATAGCTGACTGACTATATAGCTGGTTGACTATATAGCTGATTGACTATATGGCTGGTTGACTATATAGCTGGTTGACTATATAGCTGGTTGACTATATAGCTGGTTGACTATATAGCTGGTTGACTATATAACTGACTGACTATATAGCTGACTGACTATATAGCTGGTTGACTATATAGCTGGTTGACTATATAGCTGGTTGACTATATAGCTGGTTGACTATATAGCTGGTTGACTATATAGCTGGTTGACTATATAGCTGACTGACTATATAGCTGGTTCACTATATAGCTGGTTGACTATATAGCTGATTGACTATATAGCTGACTGACTATATAGCTGGTTGACTATATAGCTCGTTGCCTATATAGCTGGTTGACTATACAGCTGGTTGACTATATAGCTGACTGACGATATAGCTTGTTGACTATATAGCTGGTTGACTATATAACTGATTGACTATATAGCTGGTTGACTATATAGCTGGTTGACTATATAGCTGGTTGACTATATAGCTGACTGACTATATAGCTGGTTGACTATACAGCTGACTGACTCTATAGCTTGTTGACTATATAGCTGGTTGACTATATAGCTGGTTGACTATATAGCTGATTGACTATATAGCTGGTTGACTATATATCTGTTTGACTATATAGCTGGTTGACTATATAGCTGACTGACTATATAGCTGACTGACTATATAGCTGACTGACTATATAGCTGGTTGACTATATAGCTGACTGACTATATAGCTGGTTGACTATATAGCTGGTTGACTATATAGCTGGTTGACTATATAGCTGGTTGACTATATAGCTGACTGACTATATAGCTGGTTGACTATATAGCTGGTTGACTATATAGCTGGTTGACTATATAGCTGGTTGACTATATAGCTGACTGACGATATAGCTGGTTGACTATATAGCTCGTTGACTATATAGCTGGTTGACTATATAGCTGGTTGACTATATAGCTGGTTGACTATATAGCTGGTTGACTATATAGCTGGTTGACTATATAGCTGGTTGACTATATAGCCTATTGACTATATAGCTGACTGACTATATAGCTGACTGACTATATAGCTGACTGACTATATAGCTGACTGACTCTATAGCTTGTTGACTATATAGCTGGTTGACTATATAGCTGGTTGACTATATAGCTGTTTGACTATATAGCTGCTTGACCATATAACTGACTGACTATATAGCTGACTGACTATATAGCTGGTTGACTATATAGCTGGTTGACTATATAGCTGGTTGACTATATAGCTGGTTGACTATATAGCTGGTTGACTATATAGCTGGTTGACTATATAACTGATTGACTATATAGCTGGTTGACTATATAGCTGACTGACTATATAGCTGGTTCACTATATAGCTGGTTGACTATATAGCTGATTGACTATATAGCTGACTGACTATATAGCTGGTTGACTATATAGCTGGTTGACTATATGGCTGGTTGACTATATAGCTGACTGACTATATAGCTGGTTGACTATATAGCTGGTTGACTATATAGCTGGTTGACTATATAGCTGGTTGACTATATAACTGACTGACTATATAGCTGACTGACTATATAGCTGGTTGACTATATAGCTGGTTGCCTATATAGCTGGTTGACTATATAGCTGGTTGACTATATAGCTGGTTGACTATATAGCTGGTTGACTATATAGCTGGTTGACTATATAGCTGACTGACTATATGGCTGGTTGACTATATAGCTGGTTGACTATATAGCTGGTTGACTATATAGCTGACTGACTATATAGCGACGACGGCGACAAAGAGGCGACAGCGATGACCGCGACGACAACCAGGACCCCGAAACCCCATGGCAGCCCAGAACCCCGTTGCTCTCCGCCTATCATCCCCCCAGCGTGGCCATGCCCCACCCCTGGCCATGCCCCTCTTCTCGAACTCTCCCGCGGGGTCTGGGAGCTTCCGGATAGATCCCCTCTTTGACCCTTGGCCTAGAAATCCCCCCCTCTTGGTCGCTTGCATGCATACTCTCTTCTGTTCTTTGTGTGCTTTTCTCCCACCCGTAATTAGCCCTTATAGCTGCTAGTCAGCGCACTGTCTCTACACCACCATAGAGACCCATACACTAAGACATAACCTATACACCACCATAGAGACCCATCGACTAATACAGAACCTAAATACTACCACAGAGACCCATAGACGAGCACGGGTGTACAGGCGTTGCAACTGCACCACCCGACTGCCCAGAGAGAGAGAGCCCGTGTTCTCTGCCAGGCGGGTGTATCATCGCCAATATTAATTTTACTACGGTTCTGCACTGCAGCAGAGAGGCGTATGAACCAACATTGGTAGCCTCTTGAGTGAATAATTGTTCCAGTCCCAAGCTGCGAGTTGTTGAGTGATAGCGAGACTAGTAGAGACGGCTCGTGCACCCAATACACAACACACCACGTGATGCGTGCTGGCTCCTGCACCCCGATACACACCACGTGATGCGTGCTGGCCCCTGCACTCCGATACACACACCACGTGATGCATGCTGGCTCCTGCACCCGATACACACACCACGTGATGTGTGCTGGCTCCTGCACCCCGATACACACCACGTGATGCGCGTTGTCCCCTGCACACACCACGCAGACAATACAGCGTCGTTCCCACAACTGTCGAGAATATTCACAGCTTGTGTGTGACCCGTAGCCTGCCGCCAGTGGAATTTTTAATGTATGGGGGCTGCAGCAGCAGCTGCTACTGAAGCTGTGGCTGCTTCTGCCGTGCGAGCTCAGTCGTAGCAGCAGCAGGAGCAGCCTTTTAATCTGAGTTTAAAGCTGTCCGTCCCCCCGTCTGAGAGAGGGTGGCAGAGTGCCCAAAGGGTGGGTCAAAGGGGGCCCTCAGAGACTCTGAGCCACCACCGCTGAGACGCTGCTTGGCTTTGAGTCCGTGGGATTTCAGCCGCCCGCCCGCCCGTCCCAAGCAAGCAAAGTGATGAATTCGGCTTCTGAAAGTGCAAGTGAAGTCGATGCGTCTCAGCCCGGCCACCGGTGAACTTGTCCGCTCACACAGAGACCCCCCCCCCCCTGTGTAGACTCACGCGGTGACCACCGCCACATTAACGTAGAGGGCCATGGACTGGAACTCAAAGAGTGATTATAACACCGCGTTCTCAAGTGCAGTGAGCTTGACGGTCTTAGCCCGGTTACCAATGCACGTGAGCAAATACAAAGATCCCCCAGGTAGCCTCCACATATTTGCGGGGCAAGTGCTGCTTAGCGAGCGCCGATAAAGGGCCGGCACCGCACACAATGGGGTGGGTGGCCAGCACCACGCCCGTCCAACCGCCCGTCCGCCTTTGTCTCCCTCGTGGTGATGTTTACACACCGCACCAGGTACTCATTTGCAGCTGAGGCGACCAAGCGGAGGCCCAAGACCGGTTCATATATTCGTCACTGCTGTTGGCCATGATCGGGAATCAATCTCGGGTCGCCGGGTTAGCAGCGCGCTAACCGCTACCCTACCGCTCTCCCATGCACATATACATACTACAGGACGTGGAACGAAACGTCGGACATCGTGCCGAACAACACGAGACGCAACCCGAAAAACACAGCACATACCACGTGGTGTGTATCGGGGTGCAGGGGCCAGCACGCACCACGTGGTGTGTGTATCGGAGTGCAGAGACCAGCACGCACCACGTAGTGTGTATCGGAGTGCAGAGACCAGCACGCACCACGTGGTGTGTATCGGAGTGCAGGGACCAGCACGCACCACGTGGTGTGTATCGGAGTGCAGGGACCAGCACGCCCCACGTGGTGTGTGTATCGGAGTGCAGGGACCAGCACGCACCACGTGGTGTGTATCGGAGTGCAGAGACCAGCACGCACCACGTGGTGTGTATCAGAGTGCAGAGACCAGCACGCACCACGTGGTGTGTGTATCGGAGTGCAGGGACCAGTACGCACCACGTGGTGTGTATCGGAGTGCAGAGACCAGCACGCACCACGTGGTGTGTATCAGAGTGCAGAGACCAGCACGCACCACGTGGTGTGTATCGGAGTGCAGGGACCAGCACGCACCACGTGGTGTGTATCGGAGTGCAGGGACCAGCACGCACCACGTGGTGTGTATTGGAGTGCAGGGGCTGGGATGTGAGTGCATAACAGAGTACGGAGGCTGTTTGACCTTTTCATGATTTGATCTGTTTTTGTTCGGGATGGAAGGGACCGTATGGATTTTAACTGTTGCCTCCCAGCCCACGTTACAGTGATCACAGAGGCTCTCTCGCTCGCGCGCTCTCTCATCTCCCCCCTCTCCTCCGTCACTTCTGCTCGAAATCTCTCCAACGACCCAATACCATTCGGCGTGCCCTCGGCCTGTCCCTGATGGTTTTCATATCCCGTGCAACTCTCTTACATACGTCTGTTCATTTCGCCCTTTTACAGGCGAACAATATGAAAAACGCACCAACGGACAATGAAAAACTAATAACTATTCACAATTTTGTTTTTATTATATCAGGTAAGGCCCACTGAGCTATGCAGCTCAGAAAAGACCTGGCCACGAATGATAGCTGGATGAAGATGTCTTATCGTCATAAGGTGGCAATGTATCGCAGCAGCTAAATACTCTGAAGCGCATGTTTCTAAATGTGGAGGGGTAACCCGGAGGACCTGGAGAAAAATCCACGCGAGACACCGCAAACTCCAAATAAACAGCAGCAGGCGTCGTCAGGGTCGGGATGGAACCCACGACCTCCTGTGTACCAGGCGAGGTAGTTAACATCTCATAGCCACCGTGATGATGATGAGAGAGAGAGACACCGCAAACTCCAAATATACAGCAGCAGGCGTCGTCAGGGTCGGAATGGAGCCCACAACCTCCTGTATACGAGGCGAGGGAGTTGACACTTAGCCTGCATGGGGCTACTGGGGCGAGTGCCGTTCGCGAGCAGCAGTCTGTGAACGAGGTAGTGAGGGTGGCCACAACCACGCCACCTTTGTCTCCCCAGTGCTAATTGGTTACGCACCGCGCCAGGGACTCATTTCAGGCTGAGTCAGTCTCATCCTCGCCACCGCTCCGCGCATGTGCATCACCGTACGTACCAGGGCGGCGGGAGGGGAGCGGTGGCGCATTGGTTTGCACGATGAACGCCATCACCTGAGTTTGATTCCCGATCACGGCTATCATTAGTGAAGCAGGTCATGGGTTCCCCATCCACCAACCCGCACCGAACAGCGTGGTGGAGTAAAGTCGAACACCCCCCTCCCCCGCGCCCATTAGGAGTTAACTCAGCACTGGATTGACCAATGGTTTTAAAGTAATCTGTATGCACACATGATCAAATACGTTGCAAGAGCACAGCGCTCCACAAAGACAAAGATCCCCCGTATAGCCTGTAACAGACTGTTGGGGCAAGTGCGAGGTGTAATACGGCAATTGTAATCATAATTATAATCATCATCATCACCTACTGTATCTGGAACCCTTTCCCGCTAGCCTTCATAAATACATCGGTCAGCCGACGTCTGTTATGAGTAATAATACACACAAGAGGTTAACTATACTCTTTGGTTCTTTCGGTAAAAGTCTCGTAGGTATAACATTTTATTATTTTATACCTACCACGTGACTTTACCGAAAGAACCAAAGAGTATGGATCCCTGCAGTCACGAAAACTTCAAATCTAGATTGAGTCTGTATTCACTTTGCCCGGTGCCGGTCATATTTGCAGCATGCTAAACAAGAGAGGCGCTTGCTGTGGTTTTCACACCTGATGATGATTGCTTGTGTTGCAGTCGAAACGTCGTGAGAATTTTATTGTTTTATATTTTTATTATTTTATTGTTTCCCTTCTAAGTGACTTTACCGAAAGAACCAAGAATGTGAATGCCTGCAGTCACGAAAGCTTTACATCAAAAAGAGAGGCGCTCTCAATCAGTTCGCATTTACAATCAAGGGAGAGAGAAAGAGAGAGAGAGACGATATGATTCTGATCCATCGCTTGCGAGTGAGAATCACCGCCACCCCCACCACTCCACCACCATCTCTACCACCCCCACCACCACCACCACCCTCACCACCACTCCACCACCACCCCCACCGCCACCTCACGACCACCCCCACCACCCCCCCCGCCCCCACCACCTCCCCCCCACCACCACCCCCACCGCCACCCCCACCGCCCCCACCACCCCCCCCCACCCTCACCACCGCCACCCTCACTGCCCCCACCACCTCCCCCCCACCACCCCCACTACCACCCCCACCACCACCTCCCCACCACCTCCCCCCCACCCCCACCACCGCCACCCCCCCCCCACCACCCTCACCACCACCCTCACCACCTCCCCAGCCACCCCCACCCCCACCACCCCCACCCCCCACCCCCCACCCCCCACCCCCCCCACCCCCCCACCCCCCCCACCCCCCCACCCCCCCACCACCCCCACCACCCCCACCACCCCCCGTGGTCGTCACGACCCCGTGGCTCCGCTCGGGTGACCCAGACCAGAGATCACGCAGTGAACCCTGGCTGAAGCGGGAAAGGGTTCCAGATAGGTGATGATGATGATTATAATGATGATGATTATAATGATCATAATGATGATGATTATAATGATGATGATTATTATAATGATGATGATTATGATGATTATAATGATGCTGATTATAATGATGATTATAATTATAATGATGATGATTATAATGATGATGATAATGATGATGATTATAATGATGCTGATGTTGTTGTTTACACACCGCATCAGGGTACTCGTTTGAGGCCGAGTTGACCTTAGGGCAGGAGGACGGAAAGGCCGGCTCAAGATGTTCGTCACCGATGTTGGCCCTGAGCGCGGAATTGTTGGGTGCCGTAGCTCAGCGCGCTAACCGCTGCACCACCGCTCCCCACTGATCTATACAAAGATTCCCCGTGTAGCCTTAACAGACGTTTGGGGGCAAGTGCTGTTAGCGAGCACCTATGAAGGCCGGAAAAGTACACGAGAGTGTGGGTTAGGTGACGAGCGCCACGCCCGGCCGCCTTTGTCTCCCCACTGGCGATGTTTTCACACCACACCACGTGCTCATTTGAGGCTGAGTCGACCTAGGGGAGGCCCAGGACCGGTTCAGATAATCGTCATTGGTGTTGGCCGTGTGCGGGAATTGAACTCGGTTCGCCTGGTGCGTTGCACAAAACGCTAACCACGACACTACCGCTCCCCATTCTGATCTGTTCACGCACCACCACCACCACCACACACACACGCGCGCTTACTAAACTACACACGCACAGCCAAAACTACATGCACACTAATCAATACATAAACCTTCATGAGCACACGCACCATCTCGTACGCACTGATTAACAAACGCACCACACATCGACAGACATAACCAAGCACAATGATAAACACGCATCACACAAAATACTAAACACACAGACACGCAAAGACAAAGACCCCCCCCCCCCCCGTATAGCCTGTAACAGAAGATTGGGGCAAGTGCTGTCAGCGAGCACAGCACACGATCGGGTGGGTGCCCAGCACCACGCCCGGCCGCCTTTGTCTCCCAAGTGGCGATGTTTACACATCGCACCAGGGACTTATTTGAGGCTGAGTCTACCTAGAGGAGGCCCTGGACCGCTTCAGATAATCGTCACTGGTGTTGTCCGCGAGCGGGAATCGAACTCGTGGCGCCGGGTTCGTAGCGCAACGCGATAACCGCTACCCTACCGCACAAGCACACGAATAAACATAGACACACCACACAAACACAAAACACTACCACCACCACCACCACGTCACCCTACCACACCACAACTACCACCGCCACATTGTATGTTGAGCTTCTTTCGCACTGTACGTAGTCAAGCGTGCGAATCCACCACACTACACCGCACTGCACCACCACCCCACCACTAACACCACACCACTACCAATATCACTAACACCACCAACACCAGTAACACCACACCACTAACACCACCCCACCACTAACACCACACCACTAACACCACCCCAACACCAACACCCCACCACCACCAACACCCCTAACACCACCCTACCACTAATACCACACCACTAACACCACACAACTAACACCACACCACTAACACCACACCACTAATACCCCTAACACCACCCCACCACCAACACCCATAACACCACCCCACCACCAACACCCCTAACACCACCCCACCACTAACACCACACCACCAACACCACTAACACCAACACCACCACCAACACCACCACCAACACCACCACCACTAACACCACCACTAACAGCACCACCAACACCACCAACACCACCACCACCCCACCCCACCACTAACAACACCACCACTAACACCACCACTAACACCACCACCCCACCACCACCACTAACACCACCACCACTAATACCACCACCACTACCACCACCACTAACACCACCACTACCACCAGCACCACCACTAACACCACCACCACTAACACCACCATTAACACCACCACTACCACCACTAACACCACCACTAACAACACCACTAACACCACCACCACTACCACCACCACCACTAACAACACCACTAACACCACCACCACCACCACTAACACCACCACCACCCCACCACCACTAACACCACCAC
This sequence comes from Petromyzon marinus, assembly GCF_048934315.1. NCBI lineage: Eukaryota > Metazoa > Chordata > Hyperoartia > Petromyzontiformes > Petromyzontidae > Petromyzon > Petromyzon marinus. Next base: position 4,625,174 of record NC_133705.1, read on the forward strand.
TACCACCAACAACACCACTAACACCAGTAACACCACCACTAACACCACCACCCCACCACCACTACCACCACTAACAACACCACTAACACCACCACCCCACCACTACCACCACCACTACCACCACCACCACCCCACCACCACCCCACCACCACTAATACCACCACTACCACCACCACTAACAACACCACTAACACCACCACCCCACCACTACCACCACTACCACCACTAACACCACCACCACCCCACCACCACTAACACCACCACCACCCCACCACCACTAACACCACTAACACCACCACCCCACCACCACTAACACCACCACCACTACCACCACTAACACCACTACCACCACCACTACCACCACCACTAACACCACCACTAACACCACTAACACCACCACCCCACCACCACTAACACCACCACCACTACCACCACTAACACCACCACCACTACCACCACCACTAACACCACCACTAACACCACCACTAACACCACCACTAACACCACCACCACTAACACCACCACCCCACCACCACCACTAACACCAACAACAACAACCGCCATTCGCCACTAAGTGGCGGTGACGTCACCACGACGCTTGTGCCAGGCTATGTGCACCCTGAGGCCACGTGAAGTGTCGAACGCCCGCTGGCAGGAGGTCACGGGGCAGACCCAGGTGCCACGGGTCGACTGACTGAGATGACTGGCTGATGCACCACCTGTGCCCCCTACTGTGCCAACCTGCTGTGCTTTAGCCACCCGGCGCTCCGCTCGCTGTTGTGAGCGTCGCTCCTCCGCCCTCCGTTGTTGTTGGAGGGCGACTGCCTCCAACTGCCCAGTAGCATCCTTCACGAGCCTCCTCCACAGAGGCCGATCTTGACACCGCTGGTACCAGTCATCGGCAAGTCCACTCAGCTCCACGTCCTCCTGTACCACATCACTCCATCTCTTCTCTAGCCCGTGCCGCGCCCGCTTAGCCCCCTCAATCCGGCCAAACAAAAGCTGTTTCGGCATGCGGTGGCTGGGCATGCGGGCTACATGACCCAGCCATCGCAGCCTTGCCTGCCGGAGGAGCTCACCGATGGGACCCTGCCCAGATCTTTCAAGGATTTGTGAGCTCCTCACACAATCCAGTCTGGTTAAACCCAGGATGGATCGTAGGCAGGCCAGCCTAAATGTTTCTAACCGGCGAAGATGTTCCATTAGGGGGGTCCACGTTTCGCAAGCGTAGAGAAGGGAGGGAATGACCGTGGCCGAGAAGACCTGAAGCTTAGTGCGGAGCGACAGACCAGGTTGCTTCCACACAGCGTTACGCAACCGATGAAAAGATATTGCAGCTCGACTGATTCGGAGTGAGACCTCTGCTGTTAAACTGGAGCCAGTCATAAGCACACTGCCCAGGTATGGGAAACTCTCCACTCTCTCCACAACTGCCCCATCACCGATTGGGAGTTGTGGGGGTGGAGTGTCCGATGGTACAAAATACCCAGGCAGGTGCTTAGTTTTGGTGGGGCTGATGGTAAGGCCCCACCTCTTAGTGGCACGCTCCAGTCTCAGCAGCAGCGTCTCCAACTCCTCCTCTGACTGAGCAGCTATTACCAAGTCATCAGCATACATAACGTGGTTGAGCAATAGGGAGCCATCCCTTGACCGCACCCGGGCATCGATTAGCCTCCCATTATATCTGTACCATATGGAGATTCCCCCGGTACAGCTATTGAAGGCTTCACGAACTACGTGGTCAAAATAGATGTTAAATAATGTGGGAGCCAGAGGACATCCCTGTCGCACCCCAAGGTGTACAGGGAATGGCTCTGACTCCCGGCCACGTAGTTTTACCCGGGCCCGCTCACCATCATGAAGGTCCTTAATGATCGTGAGCAGAGGGTCAGGTACTCCAAAAGCACGAAGAACGACCCAGAGCCCAGGCCTACTGATGGTATCATAGGCCTTGACCAGGTCAATAAAGCAGAGATGTAGGTCTTGTTGGAATTCCCTACACCTCTGCTGTAGCAGACGGACAGAAAATATGGCATCTGTGCAGGACCGCCCTTTCCTGAAACCGCATTGGGGCTCCACCACCACTAACACCACCATTAACACCACCACTAACACCACTAACACCACCACTAACACCACCACTAACAC